>NW_025336480.1:13914328-14433763 GCF_004798865.1 Varanus komodoensis
CACACACACACACACACACACACACACACACACAGAGAGAGAGAGAGTTTATAATTAGTTAGACTTCGTTTCAGGATCATGATGGGGTGAAAGTATGACATGCATCTATTGCACCACATACAGTCTTAGCATCTTCCCATTATTACATACATATACTGCCTCATAAGACATATCTTGCGAAATGCTATAATATGCAATGAAATGGGTCCCTGCCCCAATCTAAATGAAATCTACAGCCTGCTTCCTGGAAGTGAAAAGCAAAACACCATGAAATCATTTTTCGGCATCCAATTTCATCACAGTGACATTGAAACAATTTCATGGAGGTTTTCCTGATTTGCTTCCCATACCTTTATGAGGTTATTTAGGTCACAGTATATCAGATCCACCAAATCTAAGTCAAAGACTGGGCAAAATAACACTCCTAAAATAAAGGGGGTCTGAAAACAGTTAGTAGAAGCAAACATTGCTTGAGGAAGACCATTTCTACCACTTGTTTCCAAGATCCTCATCCTCTCCAATATCGACTCTTCTCCAATAGAAAATTACCTGCATCACAGGTGGGCAACTTCTATGGGTCCTGGAACCAGCCCTGTGTCCCCACCAGAACCCTCCTCACTGCCACTCAGTTTGCCAGTTTGCTAAGACATACTTCCATATTCAAGGAGGAGACAGATTGGCCATCACACGTCTGCAACAGAATGCAAGAATTCCTCTGTCACTATCACATGTGCTATGCTTGGCCCCAAGACCTTCTGGCACCAAAGCCAGACATTCCTACTGGTTCCTCTTCCCTACTGGAATTAATTAATTCTTAATACAACAACTGCCCCTTGTTTGTTGCCCTTGAATGTCTCTGACCATCTGCTGCCTCAGGGGGCCGTGTCATCCTACTGAATACCTGTGTAAGCCCTTCAGTGCATAATTAGGCATGCTCACCTCATATAAATCATCGGTGGGCAGCGGGGAGGTGTTCCATGTGTCCAAGTATCTGCTGGGTTGTAGATCTGGTGAGTCAGCGGCTTTTTTGCTTATGCAGCGTCACCTCTTGGAAGAGGGACCCACGAGTGCAGACAGCTGGGCTTATGAAAAGCATGTACTGCGCAGTTCTAAAGAATGCAGTGAGGCCGTTCTCCAACACAAGACAGGAAGGTGCAGGGACCCTTGAACAGACAAGAAACAACAAGCAGGATGAGCTGAATGAAAAAGCTGAATTGGATATCAGTATAAAGCTGAGGAATAAAAGTCAGCTGCAAATCGTATCTGAGAGCAGAGGCAGTGTGGTGTGGGAGCAGAGCACAACATGAAGTCAAGACTACCAACAGCCACTTCCAGGAGAGGCTAAAATGCCCCTGGCCGCATGTGCGGAATGCTCAACGCTCAGCCTCAGCGGCGGTGCTTGCAGTTCAGGAGAGTGATACTGGAAAGCGGAGATGCAGGCAGAATGCAAAGGTGCGGTAACAGAGGATGGTTTGCTATCAAGGGCTAACCTGAACCACCGCGCTCTCCTGCTGCGATTCGCAAGATGCTTTCAATTGCTTGCATTTTCACGTATCCTCCCCCGCATCACAATCATTTCAAGTCAACACCAAAGCCAGCCATGGTCCACTTTTAGGTGTGGTGGCAGAGCTCAGCCTAACAGGGCAGCTGCCAGAGGTCCGCGAGCTTAGAAGGCGTCTACACAGGTGCTAGCCCCTCCAATGCCAGCCAGCAGGTGCAAAGTGGACCTGAGCAGCAGCGCAATTCCCCGCCTGAAGTACCACCTGGAGCAGGGGACACTCCTCCGCCGTCACGCTTCCCCAGGAGGCAGCAGGTGGGGAGTGGGGCAGTCCTTGGCTCTGTTCTGAATGTGCTGCCTGCCCTCTTAGATTACCCTAAATGCAATGTCCAGTGGGTATATAATTTGTCCATGTGCTCAGAAACTGAAGCATAGTTATAAAGCATCTTAAGATTTTTTTTCATATCGCTGTGAACTCCAATGGCTATTTTTGATGGTTGGTTGATGAGCAAAGGTGCAGCACTTAAAATTAAGTTTTTAATTAATTAATTAAGTGGAACCTCAATTAAATGTTTATGTTAAAAGACTTTTCCCATTGTTTTCCCAAATACATTTTCTCACTCTGACCCTATCTCCATATAACATCTGATGACATAAGTGTACAATTCATCTTCTGATTTTTGTAGTTGCTACTTTTGCAAATCGGCTTGGGCACAATCCAGTGGTCGCTAGATGGAGTCTAGCAGGACATAGATGAAGTCAAAGTTCCAGCTCTGACCCCAAGAATACACTCGAAGGTCAGAGCTTGGACTCCAACCTTGGAACACCCATCCTCCTCCTTTACAGGCACCATAGCTCTTCTACCTTGGCTGTGATTGTGAGGTTGCAAAACTGACCTCAGAGCCAGAGGTTTCTGGGTATTCTGGGGGATGGGTAAGGAAGGAAGGAGGCTTTGCCATGATATTATGTCTTTTGATCATGCCTCTGCCTCTCCTCCTCACACACCGAGGCAAAAAACTTTGATGGCTGAAAGTGGCTGTGTCATTTGTAAGGCAGGAGGATCATGAAGGCAACCTTCACCTCCATGCTCTCTGCTTTTTGTTGGATGCTCATAATGCTTCAAGCGCAACCACATTGGACTGCACTGTTAGAGAGGTTCTCATTGCACTAGATGGTAACCCCAGTATTATATTATTTGCATAGTACTTCCTTATTTATGGAATCACAAAGTTGAAAGCATTGGAAACTATGAGGAGCACCCACTCACCTTCCCATTCACTGGATACTTTAAAAGCTCACACAGGAACATTTTGCCCCAAAGAGAAACTTTTTTGGAATGATTTAACTGTTTCTTAATGCTGAATAGAGTTCAGTAAAGTTATACAAGGTTGGAAGACATGTTTAAACTTTTACTAATTTTAAAACAGAGGATACAAAGCTATTTGGGGAAACATTTCGTACGATTTGTCTGCTTTATATGACCAAGACAGATGGGATAATGAAATGTTATAACTCTCTGGTTCCAAAATATGTAATGGAGGGTGTTCTTCTAATGAAAGCAATATTCTTCCAATATTGTTTTAAATCTCATAATTGTAAGAAAAATAAAGGCAGGCTATTCCCTCTTCTTCCCTAGGCTTCTGTAGCATTGCAAAAGTGATCCTGGCTGAAAGATTATTGTGTCCTTATACAATCCTTAAACAAAATTTTATTCTCATCTTTTAAACTTTGTTTTCTCTTGAACAGCTATTATACCACCAGAGTGATCTGATTGTGGCTGCTGTGGTTTCATTGTTGCCATGTTATTTGATGTATTATTTCTGATTGATTTCTATGTTGTTGATTAATATACATTGTTGATTATTATCTTTGTTGTATATTTTAACATTATAAACCACCCAGATAGCTTCTTTGGCTGTTGGATGGTATAGCAATCAATTAATAATGCATCTTTCAAACCAAGTACTGAAATGCATATACATTGTTATCAGAATATTTTCATTTTTCCCATGTCCTACAGTCTTTGTTTAATTAAAAACCCTTTCTTTTCATCTACATCACAATAAATTATGACCCAACTTTACAAAAGAGCAGAAATAGTTCCCACCTCAGCACCTGCTACATATAACTTGTTAAAAAGTTGTTCCACCTTACTAAACATTGTTAATTTTCAATTGCTATTTAATTAACCCCTGCCCTAATAAACCTAACTTAAATCTTTATTGGAGACACTCAATTTAAAGTGTAGACAACTTTTTATTAATTAAATTTAGTTTCAATATCCAAACTGAGAAAGCAGACCTGCTTGGTTAGCTATAAACGAGGGCTGCCTGCCTCATCAGAATTTGCACCCACTGCCAATTTGGGCTGATGTTTTTGTCAAACTGTAAGTTTGGGTTTTTCATTCAACTCCTTTTCACAGGAAAATTCATGCATATTTTCATATGTATATTTCTAAATACATGCAATCGTGTACATTTTGACATGCAAGCATTTTTCTCCCTTTGATTAAAGCATGCCTCTGTATACATTTCAAAGGGACATACTTTCCTATACATTTTCCAAGTGTGCACTTTTGGTTTTATTGTTCCATGACTCATATAGCAAGCTTACAAATGTATGAATTCCGACTGCAACTTCTGTTCAGCTCCTCATTTGGAACTTGGCTTTGTGGGACATATCTGGCTGGCCAGCACTAACCCCAGGCAGGCTGTTCATGCCCCCAGCAATACCAGTGAAATCTTAGCTAAGCCACATAAATAGGGATTGAGTAATCACCTGCCAAAACTTCTAGTCCTACCCTCCCAGGTGAGCATGGGAATCACCTGAATTCAGATGAACCAATCAGTGTCCATGGTGGGAATTTCAAAGCAATGAACCTCTGTCTCTGCTACTTGGTCAGTGAAGATATACAAGGGAACAGCAGTATTGTTTGGGGTCAATTGCTCCTTTGCTTGTGATCAAACTATTCTTGAGAATAAAATGCGTATTTTTCCCTCTCGTTCTTGTTGTGCTTGAGAGGGGCTAGTGTGCCAAGACTGGACCCCTTGTGTCCTACAGTTTGAAAAGGAGTTCAGTATCCCCCACCCACCCACTTTTCTGCATTCGATGCAACAATGTGAATACTGTGTCCAGTTCTGGCCACCAAGATTTAAGAAAGATGCAGAAAAATTAGAAAGGGTCCAGAGGAGGGCAAGAAAAATGATCCGGGGTTTAGAAACACTGCCCTATGAGGGGAAACTGAGAGAACTAGGCATGTTGAGCCTTGAGAAGACTGAGGGGAATAGCCCTCAGTAAGTACCTCAAAGGGGTTCCAAGGGGTACTAAGGTACTAATGGGGTACTAAGAGGAAGGTCAATATCTCTTCTTGCTGATACCAGAGTGTAGGATATGGAATAATCCATTCAAGCTGCAACAACCCAGATTCAGGCTAGATATCAGGAAAAGCTTCCTCACTGTCAGAGCAATGTGACAGTGGAACCAGCTGCCTAGAGAGGGGGTGGGCTCTCCCACACTAGAGACATTCAGAAAGAAACTGGTCAGGCATCTGAGTAGGATGATATAAATTGGTGACCTGCAGCTGCAGGGGGTTGGACCCAATGGCCTTCTTCGTCCCTTCCAATACCACTATTCTATCATTCTATGATTCTATGACCATTGTCCATGAAATGCAGGCCTTCCAGTCATTGCGAACTGTGTAAGTGCTCATCAAGGGGCATAAAGATTCCCCTTCAACGCTTCCTGCTCAACATGAGGAGGTTAGTAAAGGAGTCAGAAGGAGCAGCCACACACACACACCCCATCAGTTCTCTGGATACCGGAAGCTAGACTTGGTTTTTATTGAGGTGGCAAACCTGCATCTGGTGTGTTGCACTTCTGATTGTAAGAATGGGACTTGAATGATTGAACACTTGTCTATACACCAAAATCATCACCATCACCATCACTATCATCCTTCCATGTCAAAAACTAAACATCAGTCTAGCCTTCCCCCCTACCAAGCAGTTTATTTTTTTAATTTATTTTTGCAATATAGAGGGGAAAATGAATGGAGGATTATTCCAGGTCTGCCACCTGCAATTTAAGGTGCTATATTCCAGTCAGAAGTGTTTTGCCTAACATAAAGAAAAATGATGCTGCAGTGTCTTGGCCTTTTTTCCAGTCAGTTTCTCTCCAAGGCTGCAGGTAGCAAAATGAGTTGGGGAATGAGTTGGGGAATCGTCAGGTGTCAGAATGGATTGCAGGTAAGGAGACATATACATGAATTATTGCCTCTATAAAACAATTACCTTTGTGCCTTTTAACTTGCAGCAAATTGATGTTTTGTTCTTGTTTTTACACAGGGAGTATAGGGAACTGGAACCATTCTCTTCCCTGTTTTTGCCAATCCAAAGCAGGTGGAAAAATAAGAACATTTACTGAACCCAACGGACTGTCATGCCTGGCTAGCATCACGATCCTGTGCATGCTTACACCTAAGAAAGTGCATTTAGTATTGAAGCCCATCTGGGTTCTATCAGGGTTGGTAGATCAGACATTGAGCAGGGATTCATCCTTCAAACAGAAAGATGATGTCCCAACCCTGAGCAGTATCCAGTGCTGCCCATGCACCTTCATTGATGATATTGTGCCAGCAGGACTTTCTGTGGACATAGGAAAGCTAACACTTCATAGAGCAACCCTGGAAGCAAGCCATGGCATGTGTTTCTGGAACAGGGCAGCTCAGCAGAGCACCCTTCTTCAAACTCCATTCTGGAAAGAAGTGTTTTGGCTTGTTTCCAGTTGTTTTTGTTGTTGTTGCTCTTGTTCTAGTTACCAAGTCATGTCCGACCCATCACAACCCCATGGACAACATTCCTCCAGGTCTTCCTGTCCTCCACCATCCCCAGGAGTCCACCTAAGCTCACGCCAACTGCTTCAGTGACTCCGTCTAGCCACCTCATTCTCTGCTGTTTCCATCTTCTTTTGCCCTCAAGTGTTCCCAGCATTAGGCTCTTCTCCAGGGAGTCCTTCCTTCTCATTAGGTGGCCAAAGTACTTGAGTTTCATCTTCAATATCTGGCCTTCTAAAGAGCAGTCAGGATTGATCTCCTCTGGGACTGACTGGTTTGATCACTTTGTAGTCCAAGGGACTCCCAGGAGTCTTATCCAGTACCACAATTCAAAGGCCTCAGTCCTTTGGTGCTCAGCCTTCCTTATCGTCCAAATTTCACAGCCATGCATTGCAACTGGAAAACCATAGCCTTGACTATACACACTTTTGTTGGCAGGGTGATGTCTCTGCTTTTTAGTATGCTGTCTAGATTAGCCATAGCTTTCCTCCCCAGGAGCATGCATCTTTTAATTTCTTGGCTGCAGTCCCCATCTGCAGTGATCTTGGAGCCCAGGAAAATAAAATCTGTCACTACCTCCATTTCTTCCCCATCTATTTGCCAGGAAGTGAGAGGACTGGATGCCATGATCTTAGTTTTCTTGATGTTGAGTTTCAAGCCAACTTTTGCGCTCTCCTCCTTCACCCGCATCAAGAGGCTCTTTAGTTCCTCTTCACTTTCTGCCATGAGAGTGGTATCATCTGCATATCTGAGGTTGTTGATATTCTCCCAGCAATCTTAATTCCAACTGGTGATTCATCTAGCTCCACCTTTCTCATGATGTGCTCTGCATATAAGTTAAATAGGCAGGGCAACAGTATGCAGCCTTGCCGAACTCCTTTCTCATTTTTGAACCAATCAGTGGTTCTGTGTCCAGTTCTCACTGTTGCTTCTTGACCCGTGTATAGGTTTCTCAAGAGACAAATAAGATGGTCTGGTACTCCCATCTCTTAAAGAACTTGCCACAATTTGTTGTGATCCACACAATCAAAGGCTTTAGCAAAGTCAATGAAGAAGATGTTTTTCTGGACCTACCTAGTTTTCTCCATGATCCAGAGTATGTTGGCAATTTGGTCTCTAGTTCCTCTCCCTCTTCAAAATCCTGCCTGTACTTCTGGAACCTAGCTTGTAGGATTTTGAGCATAACTTTGCTATCATGTGATATGAGTGCAATGGTGCAGTAGTTTGAACATTCTTTGGCATTGCCCTTCTTTGGGATCAGAATGTAAACTGACCTTTTCCAATCCTGTGGCCACTGTTGAGTTTTCCAAATTTGCTGGCATATTGAGTGTAGCACGTTTACTACATTGTCTTTTAAGATTTTGAATAGCTCAGCTGGAATACTGTCACCTCCACTAGCTTTGTTGTTGATCAGACTTCCTAATGCCCATTTGACTTCACATTCCAGGATGTCTGGCTCGAGGTCAGGGACCACCCCATCATGGTTATCAGGGACATTAAGCTCTTTCTTGTATAGTTCTTCTGTGTATTCTTGCCACCTCGTCTTAATCTCTTCTGCCTCTGTTTGGTCCCTGCCATTTTGGTCCTTTATCATGCCCATCTTTGCACGAAACGTTCTCTTCATATCTCCAATTTTCTTGAAGAGATATCTGGTCCTCCCTATTCTATTGTTTTCTTCTATTTCTTTGCACTGTTCATTCAAGGAGGCATTCTTATCTCTTCTAGCTATTCTCTGGAATTCTGCATTCAATTGGGTGTATCTTTCTCTTTCTCCCTTGCCTTTCGCTTCCCTTCTTTCCTAAGCTCTTTGTAAAGCCATTTTGCTTTCTTGCATTTCTTTTTCTTTGGGATGGTTTTAGTTGCTACCTCTTGTACAATGTTGCGAACCTCCGTCCATAGTTCTTCAGGCACTCTGTCTATCAGATCTAATTCCTTAAATCTATTTGTCACCTTTACTGTATGTTCATCAGGGATATTATTTAGGACATACCCAAGTGGCCTAGTGCTTTTCCCTACTTTCTTCAATTTAAGCCTAAATTTTGCAACAAGAAGCTCATGATCTGAGCCACAGTCAGCTCCTGGTCTAATTTTTACTGACTGTATAGAGCTTCTCCATCTTTGGCTGCAGAGCACAAAGTCAATCTGATTTCTGTGTTGACCAACTGGTGATGTCCATGTGTAGAGTCATCTCTTGGGTTGTAGGAAAAGAGTGTTTCTATGACCATTGTATTCTCTTGACAAAATTCTACCAGCCTGTGCCCTGCTTCATTTTGTACTCCAAGGCCAAACTTGCCTGTTATTCTGGTTAACTTTTGGCTTCCTACTTTAGCATTCCAGTCCCCCATGAACATCATCAAAATAAGACATCATTTTGGGGTGTTAATTCTAGAAGGTGTTGTAGTCCTTCATAGAATGGGTCAACTTCAGCCTCTTCAGCACCAGTGGTTGGGGCATTTATTTATTTAAACAACTTATATGCTGCCCCATCGCATGAGCCTCAGGGCGGCTTACAATAATTAAGCATAGACTTGGACTACTGTGATGTTGAATGGTTTGCCTTGGATTTGAACTGAGATCATTCTGTCATTTTGGAGTTTGTATCCCAGTACTGCTTTTCCTACTCTTTTATTGACTATGAAGGCCACTCCATTTCTTCTGAGGGATTCTTGCCCACAGTAGTATACCTGATGGTCATCTGAATTAAATTCACCCATTCTTGTCCATTTTAGTTCACTGATTCCTAAGATGTCAATGTTCAGTCTTATCATCTCTTGTTTGACCACTTCCAGCTTGCCTTGATTCACAGATCTTACATTCCAGGTTCCTATGGAGTGTAGATCTGTACAGCATCGGACTCTCCTTTCACCACCAGACACATCTGCAACTGAGTGCCCTTTCGGCTTTGACCCAGTCGCTTCATTCTTTCTGGTGCTACTAGTACCAGCCCACTGCTCTTCCCCAGTAGCACACTGGACACCTTCCGACCTGAGGAGCTCATCTTCCGGTGTCATATCTTTTTGCCTTTTGGTACTGTCCATGGGGTTTTCATGGCAAGGATACTGGAGTGGGTTGTCATTTCCTTCTCCAGTGGATCACGTTTTGTCAGAGCTCTCTGCTATGACCTGTCCGTCTTGGGTGGCCCTGTATGGCATAGCTCATAGCTTCACTGAACCAGTTGCACCAGCAGTAGGTCCTTCTGGTCCTGCACATGAGCAGCGTTGGATACAACTCAATATATTTATTAGAAGCTTAACTATGTGGGAGACAAATGTTTTGAACGATACCATCAATCTTACCATTTGCCTTTGCATCATCAGTAAAGCACGGCAGATTTCTCTTTAGTTTCCTAGCTGCCAATATCAAACCCAGGCCAGCTTTGATTATAAGGTGCTCCAGGAATTCAGTTTTGTTAGAGGAATAATCTCTTGTTGCTGATTATTACAATAGTCCTAAAACAATAGTCCTTGATGGTTGTTCACCATTAGCAGCTGAAATTTCTCTTAAAAATTTCAGTGTGCTCTCAATATCTAGACCATTGTTGGGTAGTAAAAACACAAGTCAGTGCCTCTTTTCTGAACATTTGTAGGTCTGATTTTTCTCCCCATTGCAGTCAAGGATTGCAGTCATACTGGCGTTTGCTGCCCTATTTGTGGCATAACGAGCAGCACACATATCCTTGCCTACAATGCAATGTCACTGAAAGTGGTTCCCAATGCCCAGATGCTGCTCCACAGACATTACGGACATTAAGCCAGACTGCCAGGGCCCGAAATGGTATCGCTTACAACTCAGTGTTATTTAAAAGAGACCTGTATTCCACCACAGCTGCTGCTCCTTCGCCTTGGGCATCTTATCCCTCAATGCTACATTATTAACAGGCTTTTAAGCACTAGGTAAGCACTTTTATGCCTATTTTAAGGTTCGCCTCCTCATTACTTCTGCTAATTCATTTACATGTGAATATTAAATTGTTCAGAGTAGTACTGAAGCTAGCTTGCCGGAAAAGAAACAGTCAACAGGGAAAATATTTCAGCTGCATAAAACTGGCCAGGCACCAGTCCCAGATCCAGGACCAATACACCTGTTCCTGCTTCTGGTGAACACTGTATTTTACTACTGTGACCTTTGAATAAGTCTGACCATGCAGCTCAGAAATGGTTGTGCTTTAAATTAGTGTTATAGGCTGCAACACAGAAGGGTATTCTGAGAAGTTCCACACCGGATTTCTTTTTTCAAGGGCTGTTCTTTTTCCCTGATGTTTTAAAAGAAAGGGGGAAAGCAGTTTGTCATGAGAATTTAAAGGGAGTACTGGGAAGCATTTGTGGCAGCATGTCTTTAAACTAATTCCTACAGGCACAGTCTTAGGCATGTTTAGACAGAAAAACATCCTGCATCTCCCAGCCTAGCTTGCTTTGCCTTCTGGGAATTCTGGAAAGGACAATTTTGGAACTATGGAAAAGCCTGGTGTGTGAGGGATCTTGTATATCTATGCCTCTTGGCAGCATCTTCAACAACACCAACTTAACCCTGATTCAAGAGACAAATTCCACAAATGGCTATGCACAATGCTATGTACCCAAGAACCAAAAAGTATCCTTCCTTTGGATTAAGCTGTACTATAAGCCAGAGCTTTGTCCAGAATCATGCTTGAAGATCTAATGTTCTCATCTCTGCATTTCAAGCAAATGCCAACCCATGCTCACCTCGAATCCCGCTGAATAAAAAGTGAGGGGAAATAGTTTCATTTTTCTTGAAGCTAGCAAAGGAACAAGCCAGCTGTCTTTTCAATGTGGATTAGGACACAGAACACTTTTATTGTACATGTTGATCATTCTGAGAAATTGAAACCATAATAGGCTCTGTATCATTATAAAAGCACTGCACATCCATGAAAAAATGATTTGCGTTAGAAAGTAATCCAGAGTAAACTGTGAATTGAATATTTTATGGAAATTAACTAGGCTTGGCATTTTGATACATTTTTTACTATGCAATTTTCCCCCATACCAGAGTCTCGTATGTTGTAAATGGTAGCAGTTTGGCAAAAATGAAAACAGAACAGTATGGTTTTCAAATCAGAGCAATAGTTAGTTGTACCACCTACAAACTATACCACTGAAGTCAAAGTGCATAGAACTTATCGCTTAAAAACAATATTTATATGAGTTTATGGATTAAGGGAGCTTGGGAATTTAAAGGTTTCTCTTTCTTGAAGTGGGCAATTATTTTGTGCAGTTTGATGAAAGACAGAACAAGCCGCAGTGAAACTCGCTTTTGTATTTTTACAGCTTCAATTTCAAGTTGGTATCAGATGGACTAATCCCTTGGAAACTGCACATAAATCATTACACTTCAATGAAAAGTAACACAGAGCGTTTAAATGAAAGCTGAAAAATTCCTTCTCCAAACAGTTTTGTGCCCTGAAATAGAAGACAGCTGCAAGATCAAGAAAAAAGAGTACCCCTAACTATAATTCTGCCCAGAAAGTATTTCCTGGATTCCCCAGCTTAGGTCTTTCAGCACTAGGATCCTTCCATTACACTGTCTTCCCTTCTTACACACACACACACACACACGAAGACACTGAGGTCAACACAGACGGAAATTTCACCATAAGCTAGTTTGGAAAGGATGTTACTCAAATCCTGTCCAATACTTAGTGATCACATTCACACAATGGCCACAGCTCCTTGTGGCTTATTTAAGCCATACTGCACTGGTACCCATGGTCACCATGCTAAATATTCGAGCCACAGCTTTGCCTTCAGTATTTGAAATGATCACTGTTACTTGCCACAGTCCACTTCAATGAATCGGTTAAACTATTCTTGCCACAATGTCAGGGCCTCTGCTAAGTGCAGAGCATGCTCTATTTATGCAAAGCCAGTTTCGTTCCTCACTCAATGGTGAGAAAAATCCACTCCTATTGAATGGAAGTGGGAAAAATCAATCTCCACCTTCTAAGGACCGGTTGGATTATCAAACGACTCCCAGTTCTTCTGTGCTAAGTACAGAGGTTTCACATGAGTGCTCCTGAGCCCTGGAAATATTGCTGGTATTTGGAATTCTAATCAACTTTCCCTCACATCAGGTTGGATATCACATGCCTTGCCACAGTATCAGCAGTATAGCAAAATCAGATAGTTTCCCACTTTGATTACATTTCAGAACCACATCATTCTGTCTGATCAGTCTGTGTAGCTCCATCTGATTTACTTGGGTAACAGCTTCTATCCTTCTCTCCTACTTGACCATTCAGAGACCCAGATTCATCCACTGAAGCCTTACAACCGAGCTTCTGTCCCCAAAATCTTTCACATAGGTTATGATTCAAATGCCATATATGTCCTCTATGCTTCTCCTGTTCCTTGTCAACCCTCTTCATTCCCTATTATTCCTTTCAATGATCTGCAATGAAGGGTTTGTTTCAGTACCTCCACTGACCAAGGAAAGCGGTGTGCATTCTTTCAGAATCCTTTCTTCTTTAACGATGGAATGGCCTAGCTCATGAATATAAAAACTTTGTTGTTTTGCTCCTGGGGTTTCTGAGATCTCAGCAACTAAGTTGTCACAGGAAACACAGAAAATACAACAGTGACACTGAGACCAAGACTTTGTTAGGAAGAGTGCAGAAGAATTGATAGAAATTTGGGCCCAGGCCAATGATTCCTCCCGCCCCGCAGTACCAAGCCAACTCACTGATCTTTCCTAATTGGATGACAGTCACTTTACAAATGGTTCCAACGTTTCCTTCATCCTAGCTTTTTCCAAGAGCTAAATCCCAGCACCATAGTCTTTAACTGTGAGTAACATTCTATTAAATGAGGCTTTTAAATTAGAAACAAATATACTTGGTAAAACAAATGCATCTCTTGCTTATCTGCAAAGTAAATATTAAAGCAATCATAGCGGCAGTTTAGGCAGAGAATATTTATGTAAGAATGCTGCAGATGTGTTAAAGCCATCATAATGATCAAATCAATCATTTTTAACCTTTTACCTCTGACATTACATAAGGTTCAGGTTAAAGCTTAGCTTAATTTTTCAGGGTCTAAGTGGTGCTGTAATCATAGCTATAATGTGCGGGTTCACTGAAGCCTTCATTTTAAATGTACCATTGTCAGTTTACACAGAAATCTGTCTACGAGCCATCTGCTGCAAAAACTGGTTATTATCAATTTTGTCAGGCTGCTACTAAGTTCTGCAGATGCTAACCAGTTGGAACCATCTGTTTGTGTCAAAAAAGGTAACAATTCACTTTGAAGAAGATAAAACTGACACTATTAGTTAAGTATATTTGCAATATATCTGACCTAAGTCATTTCAGGGGAGGCTGACAAAACTGACTAATAATGAAAATGGCTAACACCAAGGACTGTCCAAACTAAGACTTTCTTCTGAAGTCAACTGAAGCTACTAACAATATACTTAAAGGAGTATTATGTTATTTATGTATCTCTCTTGGCCTGAGGTCCCTATTTTTAGCACTTGAGTGTTGTGCTGTGTATTCTGTATAAGTATTATTTAGACTTGGTAATTCTTCCTCAGTGCTTTGCCCAACAGTTCTATCGTTCAGTCTTAAGAGTCTCCTTCTCTTTCTACCTCTGTCCTGCACACACACACACACACACACACACCTTCCACAACCCACTGGTATAGTATGAACTACCACCTTTCGGGAATCATTGCCTTAAAGTGTAGTATGCTGAAGCTAATATGTCAGTTTGCCACCAGCTAGCTCAATTTTATGAGAACATAAATGAAATAATGAATTTATTTGATGGATCTCACAGTAGATGTCAACATTCAACCACTTACCCAGGAATCTGTCTTCCTAAATAATGGGTTCTAATGCACTAACAGCCTATGTAGGCAATGTATTTAAAATAATAAAGCAGAATGGGGCCTATTATCACTGAAAGCTCATTCTTTTTCTTGAGTCTCTGTCATGCCATTATTTATTATTTTGCTAGTTCACGTATGGCTGCTCAAGTTCACAGGAATAAAAGCTCTGTGCCCAAAGCATCAGTGAGAATGAAAAATAGTCCCAGGAACTTTCACTGGAAATGGAACAAAGAAGTCAACCTAGGGGAAAGATTCGAATGTCAAGTTGCATACGCCATTCATAACTGCAGGGGCCGGGTGTTCTGCCACAGCAAGTCCAGCAGCACTGGACACACTTCCCACATGCTCCGGTACACGGTCATTAAGCAAAGGATAAACACACTGAGTGGGACCCTTGGTCCAGCTAGCTCAGGAAGGCTCCTTGGGTTTCAGGCAGGAGTCATTTCCAACCCTAGCTGGAGATGCTCTAGGTTGAACCTGAGACTTTCTGCAAGCTAAACACTACTGCCGTACTGCTTTTCCCCCCACACACAAAATGTGTATCAGTGGAACATGAGAAGCTGCCTTCTACCAAGTCTATTGGAGCAGGCAGACCAATATGGTCTTCCTTGCCAAGGGAATGCCCCTTAGACTGGAATCTAGGCCAGGATGGAGCCTTTTGCAATGCAAAGCATGTTTTCTACTACTTAGCTTTGGCCCTTCCCCAAATAAAGTCATCATGTCAAGACAGGCCACTGATCCAGGTAGCTCAGAATTGTCTACATTGACTGCTTGTGTCTCTCCAGGGTTTCAGACAGGGCCTTTTTCCAGCTCTACCTGGAGAGGCCAGGTTGGAACTGAAGCTGGGACTGTCTACATACAAAGCATGTGCTCTACCACTCAGCTAGTGCCCTGCATTTTTGGGGGGGGGGGTTGATTCCAGCAATAATGCAGCAATGGGTACACATGTTCACAGAGATTCACAATCGTATTCCAGGCAAATGCAACTAGAATCAATCCCTGACATTTATCCAGAATCAGTCTAGCACCACTACTATTTAACATTTAGTTAGCACAAGTTCCTTGCTTACGATTAACTTCATATGCTATATTTCTTTCTACTTTCAGATTGTGTTAAAATTAAACAACATCATATAAAATACACTGCAGAAGTTACAAGTACAGAGACGGGTTTTCCACAAAAACAGGTCCTGCCAGATGAACCTTGTAGATTCTATGACAAGGTTTTGATGGGGCTAGACAGAGGGGACGCAGAGGATGTGGTTTACCTGAAGGCCTTGGACAAAGTGCCACATGACATCCTGGTTGAGAAACTGAGGAGTTCTGGGATACACCAATGCACTGTCTGATAGATTAGGGCATGGTTGATGGACTGGATGCAGAGGGTAACTATTAGTGGGGAATCATTGGGATGGTGGGCGGTGATGAACAGAGTCCCCTGGGGCTCTGTCCTGGGACTAATCCTGTTCAATCTTTTCATCAGTGACCTAGAAGAGGGGTGACCAGTCTGCTGATCAAATTCACAGATGGTACAAACGGGGGGGGGGGGGTGGCCACAACTGAGGAGCAGGTACTCCAATTCCAGAAGGATCTGGACAGAATATGGAAGTGGGCAGGGGAAAACAGGACGGCGTTCAATGCAGATAAATGCAAGGTCTTGCACTTGGAACATAGGAATAGCTGTCACAGGTACAGGATGGGGGATAAGTGGCTGGAGCGCATCACATGAGAAAGGGATCTTGGGGTACTTGTCAACAGCAGGATGAACATGAGTCAGCAGTGTGACACAGTGGTTAAGAAGGCAAACACCACCCTTGGATGCATAGCCAGGAGCATGGCTACTAAACTGAGAGAGGTTTGTTTGTTTGTTTGTTTGTTTGTTTGATTGATTGATTGATTGATTGATTGATTTATTTATTTAGAAAATTTCTATGCCGCCCCATTCGCCGAAGCCTCAGGGCGGCTCACAAAACATTAAAGTATAATACGTTAAAAATATAAAACGAATTAACAATATAAAATAAGTCACCCTGGCCAAAGAATAAAATAAGGAAATAATATTAGCAATTAAAATGACGTTTGAATAAAAAGGTCTTCTCCTGGCGCCAAAAAACAAATAACGACGGCGCCAGGCGGACCTCTCTGGAGAGCGCATTCCATAGATTGGGCGCCACCGCAGAGAAAGCCCTCCTCCGAGTACCTACCCTCCTAATTTCCTTCATGGAGGGTTCCCGGAGAAGGGCCTCTCCCGCAGATCTCAGGGGGCGGGCAGGCACATATGGATGTAAGCGCTCCTTCAGGTAGCCAGGACCCAAGCCATTTATGGCTTTACAGGTCATCAACAACACCTTGAATTGGGCCCGGATTTCAATGGGAAGCCAGTGAAGCTGACGGAGGACTGGAGTCATGTGAACATAACGCCCAGTCCCCGTCAGCAGCCTGGCAGCTCTATTTTGAACCAATTGAAGTATCCGAACCGTCTTCAAGGGTAGCCCCACGTAGAGCACATTACAGAAGTCAAGATGGGAAGTCACCAATGTGTGTGTCACTGTCGCCTGGAAGTCGTACTCCAGGTAGGGGCGCAGCTGATGGATCAGCTGAAGCTGAAGGAAAGCGCTCCTCACCACTGCTGTCACCTGAGCTTCCAAAGAAAGCTCCGGGTCGAGGAGCACTCCCAAGCTGCGGACCTTGTCCCTAAGAGGGAGTGCAACCCCATTCAGGACTAGGTTCAATTCACCCTCTCCGAAGCCCGATCCGCCAACCAACAGGACCTCCGTCTTGTCTGGATTGAGCTTCAGTTTATTGGCCCTCATCCAGCCCATTACCTCGGCCAGGCACCGGTTCAGTACAGCCACTGCCTCACCTGGATTGGTGGAAAATGAGAGGTAGAGCTGGGTGTCATCAGCGTACTGGTGATTCCGCAGCCCACACCTCCTGATGACCTCTCCCAGCGGTTTCATGTAGATGTTAAACAGCAAAGGGGACAAAATGGACCCCTGCGGTACTCCATGGCATAGCTGCCATGGCGCAGAGCCATGGTCCCCCAGCACCACCACCTTCTGGAATCGGTCATTGAGATAGGAGCGGAACCACTGCAAAGCAGTGCCTCCGACCCCCAATCCCACTAGCCTATCCAGAAGGATACCATTGTCGATGGTACCGAAAGCCGCTGAGAGGTCCAGAAGAACCAACAGGGGCGCACTCCCCCTGTCCTTCTCCCTGCACAGGTCATCGTACAGGGCAACCAAGGCAGATTCAGTACCGTAGCCGGGTCTGAAGCCGGACTGAAATGGGTCCAGATAATCAGTTTCATCCAAGAGAGCTTGGAGTTGTCCCGCTACCACCCGCTCCAACACCTTGTCCAGAAACGGGATGTTTAGAGTGGTATTACTGCCACTCTAAACAACTCTGGCACTCCCACAGCTGGAGTATTGTGTTCAGTTCTGGGCTCCTCATTACAGGAAAGATATAGCCAGGTTAGAATCAGTGCAGCATAGGGCCACAAGGATGGTGGTCAGATTGTGGAAGAAGCTGTATGAGGCGAGGCTGAGGGAACTGGGTCTTTTCAGCTTGGAGGAGATCCCAAGGGGATCTGTTGGTGACATATAGGTACATGAGGAGATGTCACATGGAGGTGGGTAGACCTGTCCTCCTCCAATGGAACAAAGCTCAGGGAACCAAGGTTCAATTTGGATGCCAGGAAGTACTTCCTGACAGTTCGGACCCCTAGAGTAGGGAATGGGTTTCCACAGGAGGTGGTTGAAGCCCCATCAGTGAGGGTATTCAAGGATAGGCTGGACGTCCACATGGTGGGCATGTAGTGGAGCAGGCTGGAACTGAGGATCAGACTAGATGGCCCCAGGTACCCCTTCTGACTCACTCTGTTTCTATGTTTTCAAAGGTGCAGTCCTTCAAGCTGCAGCCTGACAATCCTTGGCACCATCCTGGTATAGAGCATAGCTTTCTTTCCTGCAGCCAATGTTGGAAGAGAATCCAGATAGCAGGTTTGCAATTACAAAATGTCTTGTTGTTCAGCGCACACACACACACAATTATTACCAGCTTAAGAGTTGATGTAGAGATTACAGTGATAGGCTGGTGACCCAGGAGGTCTGGGTTCTAGCCCCCACTCACCCATGAAGCCCACTGGGTGACTGTGGGCCAGTCCCTCACTCTCAGCCCAACCCACCTCACAGGGTTCTTATTTAGGATAAAATAACCTATGTAAGCCGCCTTGGGCTCCTCACAAGAGGAAAAAGGCAGGATATAAAGGTCATATTATAATAATGCAATAGTAAAATAGTAACAATAGTAGAAACCAGAGATCCAACAATTTTCAACACTGCAGGGAACCCAGATCTAAGCATAAGTGCAAAGGACTGCAAAATCCAAAAGAGTCCCACAGCTGTTTCTGCTACTTCCCTCTTTCCCTAAGAAGCGGCACAGGTCCCTGCCAATGCACCAGCCAACTGGCAATCCCAAATTCTAGGACCTATTCATTTTGTCAAAATCATGCTGCTTGTCAGCTATTTGTTCTGAGCCAACCTGTAAATTGCCTGTACTAAGGAAACTGTATTAACTACAGTCCTTAGGTTAACCATGACAAACTGCAAATATTTTTCTCAACTTGACTTTTGAAAAGACACATCTTAAGGCTGTAACTTCACCACCAATAACAGCTGGAACAAGCAGACCCCAAACTGCTAAGTATATGCTACACACAGGACCTAAATTCAAATGCATTAGGGCAGCCAAGATGAATGACAGACTCGATTGATATGCTTGGCCTGCAAGGCATACAATTAGATGCCTATTGATGTTCCTAGGAGGAACACAAATTCATATATCCTGGTCAAGAGGACAATATATATGCTTAGTCAAATACTAGAGTCAACAGAAAAGATTTGACTCCTTGTGCATATTTGTGAGCGTACTCTGCTGGAACTAGTCTATTCTTAACCACTTCTTTAAGGTAGAAATACGACAAAATTAGGAAATTCAAACTCAGTATGCGTGACATTGTGTGGGATAAACTGTATGTAGAATGGTTACAGATGGATTTATCTGCATTTAGGGAATGCAGAATCTAAGGACTGTAAATCCTTCCCAATTATAGTTTAACATCAGCATATGCCATGCATGTACCCTGCAAGCATGACTGATCTAGTCAAATTTTAATTATGATACAGCCTCATTTATTCCACTTCCCTGAGGGACATCCAAGACATTTTGATAACAAATAGTGCAGGTACATAGGCCTGCTGTTTCTGTAAGCCAAGAATGCCATGAGGCACTGAAGGGATCTCATTTCTGGTCTGGTATGATATATGATATGATATGATGTAATATATAGCCCATTGAACTTCCCAAAAAGTTTAAACTCAAAGTCAACACTCAACATTTTTGTCTTAGTACTTATGATCAACTTACTGATCTGGAAAAAAAAGTCTGGGGATCAGTTTCGACAGATGTCATCTTCCTACGAACTTGAACACAAATAATCTGATTTCATGCATATTTTTACTTGCAGGCCCATTGAGTTCAAGGAATAGGGCCTACGGGAGTTAGGACCTTGCCTCACACGGCATGGAAGATTTGCTGCACATGGCAAAGCCAGGGTGTTTTGTAGACCTACAAATCTAAGTGTAGATGAAACAGGTGTCATGCAGGTCTATTAGCAAGAGGGCCGTTATTGATTATAGCTCCCTGCTGATGCCAAAAGTTGCTCTTGTCTGGTAAGTTCACTCATTTAAATGAAATCCCTCTGGCAATGCAGATTGCAAGTCTGGAGGGTGCTGATCATGAACTGCAGAAGGGGCTACAGTCTAGATGCAGATCAGGCCCATCACCCAGACTTCTAGTATACAGGGGCGGCAGGGAAGGGGGGGATAGCATCTTTAAAGCAATGTGCAGTTTGACCCACAATCATTACATCTGAAGCACTACAAAGCACAAATTCACTGCCCACAGGTTCTGAAGGCAAAACAGTTGCCTTTGAGCTGATACAGACTGTAGTGTAGTCGGCCAGTGCCTGCACATAACTACTCACATGGGTTGTGTAGCATCTAAGGTTGGCTTGCTAGTGCTGGATAAGCCATGCTAACTAGGATTGGCTCCCACTGGAAGCAAGGCCATGACTCCCGTGTCACTGTCATCATGGAAATTCCCTCCCCATCTTGAAGTCTGCCTGTTCTCTCATTGCCTTCAGGAGGTAGGTGAACACCCTTTTTATTCTGCTAGCCATTTCTGTTCTAGCACTTTCTGATAACTTCTTTTAAAGAACATTCCTCTTACTCTTCCATTATTCTTGAGAAAGTGTTAAAATATTGTTAAAATGACTTAATCTTCTTAATATCTGCTTCATTGCAATACATTGTATAGGTCTGGGGTACTCATGCAAAAAAGCATGTTGCACATGTTGCCCTTAGAAAGCCAATAAGAGTGTTTCCATTTTCATTCAGTGAATCAGGGCGCCATTCCCATTTCTGTGCCAAGTGCCACTGGATTTTCATAACATGCCAAAAGATGAATTTGTTGTATCTTCCCACACATGAACAGGAAAAGAAAGCTGGTTAGCCTTGCTCTGTTACCCTCACTGAAATGTGTGACAAGAATTTCAGTTGACTTTTCTCCTCATTTCTCTTTGCAATTTGCACGCCTTCACACAACAACAGCACGGAATGTTAATGCTTGTTTATTCTGCTTAATTTAGAGGAAGGCCAAGAAGGGTCACCCTTTCACAAACAAGACCCTCTCCCGAATCCAGATGTATGAGACCTGCAATATGTGGGAAGAAACTATGGAAACCCGCACCCAGCAAAGGAGATCCATTTGAGATCAACTCTGCTTTCTTTTCAATGTCAATCACAATCTGTCCAGTTTACCTGGGCTTTTGGTGTTTTGTTTAATTTTGTTGCATTGGTTTTGTATTTTCCACCAGGTTTTAGCATAGTGGAAGCAAAACTTTTTAATTTACAGTTTTGATCTGAATGATTTTGTTTGCAATATAATGTGTTGGAATTTTAATATGATGCTTTGTGCTTTTACTGTAATTGTTTCTTAAAGTTGCAATGTTTATTATGCCCCTATGAATGACATTTAGAGTAGAAAGGTGGCATGCACAGATGCCATTAAATAAAAGAGCTCAAGCTGTTGTTAAAGCATCCTGAAAATCTTGGGTATTTTGACATCAGTGCAAGTCCACTTTGATTAACAGAGAATCCATCCCACTCTTTCTTTTATAGGCCCATAAAGCTTTAAATAGAGAAATGTGAGAAGGTTTCCAATCGAATTTCTGATCATTGGCAAGGTTAAAGGAGTACAGCAAGGGCTGCTAACTGAGGCCACAACCAGATATGAGCAATTTGTACAGCTCGAAGGGCCTCATAAAGTGTTGGGTGGGCAGCCAGGAAACAGGTTAAAAGTCCCACACACAAATTTGCACAAATAAGCCCACCACCCTTTTCCCACACACTGTCCCTCGCCCACCCGCATGCCATGCTCTTCTTACACACAGAGACTTCCCCTTTACGCCCCCCCTCCCCCGCTTCACTATGGAATCAGAATCTGCAACCTCCCTGTGCTAGCTTCCGTAAGAGGGGTGCATCTCAGGGCTATTTGGCCTTTAATTAATGTAAAGTCAACTCTCTGTGTTGGAAGACTGCAGTACCATCTTAGGTGGCAAACTTCTCTAACCAGCACATGGATCTTTAGTCTGAATTTGTGGGAGGAGTTACTCCAAAGGGCAGAGTGTCAGCCCTGGGCTCCTTCTTGCCATGGGGCAGTCCCCTCCAGAGGATAAAATGAGGAGCCCCCTCTCTCAGGAGGCTTAAGGTGTACACCATGGGGGGGGGTGCATACCTGGGGACTCCAACAGCTCTGGCTTCTCTCCAACAAGCAGGTGCCCTGTGGAAGGAGGGATTTCTTCTCCTAGCAGAAACTTGGCCACTCTAGCCTACCCAATCCTGTGATTGCCCTCTGAAGAATCATTACAGTGAGAGGAAAGCAGAGTTCAGCAGGCCAGAGTGGCCACATCTCTTCTGCTTGGGAGGAATGAGGGCTGCAGGAGATGAGAGTGGTAAGAAAGACAGAGGAGGAAGGACGTTAATCGACAGAAAGAAACCATAGAATTCAGTGGGGCAGAGTGGCAAAATCTCAATTTGAGGTCCCAAAAGGGCAGGGGGGATGCAATGGGAAAGTGCAGATAGGGGAATTCAGAGTAGGGGGTCTCTCTTGCACCTGTCGGTTGCAGGGAAGACCCCCTGGGGGCCTCATACAAGCCACAGATTACACACTCCTAAAGCACCTTCCAGCTTGCATTTCCCAACAACTGGTGATGGTGGCCTAACCCTCTACAATCGAAGGCAGCATATAGCCAATATGACTAGTAGACATCCTCAACCTTCTCTCCCAGTCATGCAGAAATAATTGGAATAAAAGTCATGATCTTGGCGTAATCATGACTGGAAGAGATGAGAACTATAAAAGGCCTGTGCTACATCTGACAAACCCACTTAGCTTCTTTGCATTCTTTTTTGTAAGTGACCACAATAAATACTTTTTCCTGAGTGCCAATTAATTCGAGTCACAAACATCTGCCCTGGATTCGTGTAGGTAATTAGCACTGCAGGTTATCAACAGGAAGCTGGTGCCCAGAGGCACGTCAGATAATTGTCTTTCAATATTAGCACATCTCTGTCTGCTGCAAAAAGGTCACTGTGCCTTCAACCCTGCAGATTCCATTCCCCCATTTCATTTAGTAAAGCAGTGGGAAAAATCACTCCCCTTGTTCTACATGTTCTGCAAAGGCAGAGGCAAAGAGCTGTGGGCCTGTGCGTCTGAACCTCTGCGCATGTGCATGGTTGCTCTTGTTTCATAAGGTAGGGGCATGAGCAGCCCAAGTGCTACTGCACTTTGCCCTACTAATTCTGGATTTCCGAAATAGTTCATTAGTTAGCGAGAAAAACATAAAAGCCAAGTTAAATGCCCATGCACTTGAATTTAATTGCAAGAAAAGCATATGGAGAAAATATATAATTATGCTAGAGCAAAGCTATTGGTCACGCTCACCAGCATATGGAATATGAGTAAAGCTGTTATTCCCCAGTGGACAAATTCCAAGCATTATTTTTCCTACTCTGTAACAAATGGTAAAGGGTAACTGTTTATCTAGCTATAATAAAGCTGATTTCCAAAACGAAACCAGAAACAATTTTTATTTTGAGAATTCTGTGTTCACCTCCACTTGTATTTAATTTTTTTAAAGCTTTCTCATCAAAATGTTATTTCCTTGGTGATAAAGCATTGCTGTGGATTGGTAGAATGACAATATGAACAAGGTCATGGAATCATAGAGTAGGGATGAGCAAACAAATGGTTTTTATGATTACCTAGATTCTCCAAACACCACCTTGAATCACAGCTCACCTAATTTCTTGTGCTTAACTGCTCTTTTTTAATTTAGTTACAATGGGGGAAATGCACATTTGACTCAGAAAAATGTACTTTAAAAAAAAGAATGCCTCCAAATATGCTTTTTCCCTCCATCATGTAAAGGAGAAAATGTGCATTTTTGAAACACAAATGTGTATTCAGGTATCTGAATTTTTTCAAAGAACATGGTCTATTGCTCACATTCAGGTTTGTAAGTGGGGCATGTTCACATGAACTGCAGGCAAACTTTTTAAAAACTTTGTTATTGGAAGAGAAAGGGAAGAGACCTCTAGGATTATCTCATTCAACCCCCTGCCAATGCAAGAAATTCACTACTGGAGTCTTCCTGATCATACTGTTAGGAAGCCCCTCCGTAAGTATATTTTAAATCTCCTTCTTTGTAATTTGAACTCAGCTCCTACCCTATAGAGCAAGTCTGTTTCCCAGACTTTTAGAAGCCATGGACACATCTGGGGATCTGAGAAACTGCTGTGGACACCACCACTTTGCTTTTACCTATCACATCTGAGGCAGCATCTAATTTCCTGTCTCTTGGACACCCCAAAATCTCTCTAATAAGGGATCAGAGAACTGCTGACAGTACCATACCAAGTAACATCATCTTGAAACTTAGCTTCTGACTATATCTAGGACTTGCTTCTTTTGGGGGGAGGTTATTAAACAGATCCATTTTGTATTGGAACAGTCTTTAATATTCTGTGATGTGTACACTCTTTCAATTTATTAAAATGGCACCATGGCTATCCACAAATAGAAGAGGAAATGGATTCTCTGCCTCTTTGACAGCTAAAAGATGGGTATTTCAAAACTGGAAGAATAAACACTCACTTCCTGTAACGGAGCTGCCTGAGGGCCTTACCATGGTTTCACTCTGTGAAATGTGTGACATATTGATACCAGTTTTGAAAGGAAGCTGATTTGCTGTTCTAATCCATGCATTATGAGAAGTTGTATGCATTTCATACAAAATCATGTACAGATCCATTACAAAAGGGAAAGCAATCTAATGTTTTTTCAGGTGATCACAGACACCTACTTAGGAACCTGTTTGCGGGTGTCCTTGGAGGTGCCCCGGGCATCATCCTGGATATGCCTGTGTTATCTTGATAGCAGCAGTAACACTGGTGCAGCCAGGTTCCCAAAGAAGAATGACTGCTGTGCGTTCACAGAGGCCATGCAAACGGTTCCACTTTTGCCACGGAGCTCCAAGCAGCTGTTTTTGCCCATGCCTAAGAATCAGGCTGCAACACTCCTCTGAACATTGAGAACTTTGGGAAATGTAATGGAGCTGTGAAGAGGGAGGGTTAAGCTCCTGAAAAGGCCACGTCTTTGCAGCTGGTGACACAAAACGCTCATTTACAAGCAGTGTGAAAATCTGTAGCATGTCCTGCTTTGAGCTAAGTGATAGTTTCACATCAGGCTGCTTTGCTGAGAAGAGTTAACTGTGTTCCTCCTCTTTAACCATCCAATAGCTTTCATCTCTCAAATGATAATGTTTCTCTCCCTCTTGACATGGTGCAATGCATGAAATACCACCCCGAACAATCAAAGTCATGTCTGTTGGTTTCCAAGGCAACCATCTCAGATACATTCATTTGAACCAATTTCAGAAGGCAGAAGGAAACCAAATAAGAAAATTGAAGTCTTTTTTCTTTTTTTCTGGCTTGTCAACATTTGGAAACACCTCCATCAAATTCTGTCTCCTGTGTCCACATAAAGAAGGGAGAAATATTTTCATGCAAAGCATATGGACACAAAACAATGCAAAATATATTAAAGATGATGCTGATGAAAATAACAGAGGAACCAGGTGCATTGCCAAAATTGTTGGACTGTCAGACGGAAGGTGAGAGAAATGGGAGGCTTGAAATTTGCCCATGAAACAAATGTTACACAAAGAAAACCAGCATATCGCGGTAAAGGCTAGGCTGCAGCACGTTTCCTTTTCTTTCCCTCTTTTGATGCCATTTTCCTTTTTCTATCAAGGCATTTTATTACCTCCTGGGAAAGCATTCCATTATAGTATTCCCTCCTCCCTCATACGCACTCTGAAATGGTACAGCCCAAGGATAGTTTTACCATCTTTTCTACTCTCTTCATAGACCAGGCAACTTTACTTTGTCCTGAAAGTGCGGGGGGAGCCGATTGACTGAGAGTAATAAAACTGCAAGAGTTAAAGACATAGGTGAGCATGTAATAGAGGAAAAACCCTACCGGCAGCAGATGGGAGGAGGCTATTAAGAGAAGGATGGTGGTAGTAAATGTGAATTACTGCATAAATGGCAAAATAAAACAAGGATCTCTGCTAGTTGGCCAGAGTTGCCTCGTGTCCATCAGGGACATGGATCTGTGAATCTATGGCAATGCCTTCTGCTGCAATTTGTGCCTTTTGTGTCCCAAAAACAAACCGGACTCTCGCTGAATCGGCTCTTTGTTCAAATGAATGCTTTGTGTCTTGGATTCCTGACCCAGCAACTCCAAGACAATGTATTGCCAGAGCATGACCGTGCACCGCATTGCTCAGCCAGAGGGAAAATCCAGTGACATTACAAGGTGCACACTTTAATTAGGCAGCAAGGCCATAGATCGTTTGCCCAGCATGCGAACTACAGAGCTGCAGGGACAGCTTGCCCCTGGTGAAGGTCACTGTAGCCAAAATATTCTATTGATTCCAGGGCTGTACCTGACAGAGGCTAAAAGTTTTGCACTCTATGAAGTTAACATTGATTTTTCTTGAAATCAAATGTGGCTCACAGTGCCTCTCATTTCGGAGGTGTTTCTTTTTCCTTCTAGGAATGACACTGTGTTTCGGATGAACTACATTTATGGCTCAATGTTCTGTAATTACATGCTTGTGTCAATGTGTTATTCTTATGACTCATATACTGATGAGAGCAGAAAGGATCCTGGAGGTCATCTAGTCCAACTCCCTGCTCTGTGTGACTCATCATGCCACTTCAGAACCCCTGACAGCTGTTCATCCTGTGGCGCTGCCCCTATTTGCATTAGCAATGTCGTGTCATCTACCAATTCTGGGCAAGACTTAAAACTTTTGCCTAAGCAATGATGCCTGCTGCCTCCAGTGTAAGGAATCCAGTGGGGAATGAAGAGCGAACTGATTTCCAAATGCAGCTTCTTGGGTTCAGGTCGATTCACCCGTGCTGGTGCTGACTCACTGTGGTGTATGTTGATGCAGCTGACAGACGTCCTTCTCTAGGACAGACTGCAATTTGTGCATTTGTTTAACCGCTAATGAAACATGTGCAAGCAAGCACAAGAAAACCATGATTCTGCTGTGTGATTCAGTCGTAACATGCAGGTATAATTCCAAAAGATGCAAGCAACATGCAATGTAGAAAGGAGGCACTCTGGGGGTACTTATTAATCACTCCCTTTTTTGCCAAATCTAGGCTATTTCCAGGCCTCTGGCCATGCACAGGGACCTGTGTATTCTTAATCATAACCCTGACATGAAGCTTAATGCAAACGCAACATCCATGTATAATTCCTATACATTTAGAAAATACCACCGGACAAGATTCAGAAAGGCAGCATTCAGGATGTTCTTGTTCCTCATTTATTTATTTATTTATTAAAACATTTCTATGCCGCCCCATTCACTGAAGCCTCGGGGCGGCTCACAACATAAGATAAAATACAAAAGTAAGAATATAAAAATAAACAATATAAAATAAATAACAATATACAAGTCGAGGCAAGTTTCGGGTCCATGAGCATGCGCTGGGACTTTCCTAAGCCGAGCCCAAAATTGAAGCTTAATTCCAAGCCAAACCCCCAGTATATACCCATAAACAGACAGCATGAAGAAGGAAACACTCTTCTTGCTTGTTCACATGGTTTGAAAAGTCTAGGCTATTTCCAGGCTCCTAATCATGCATGGGGATACCTGGTTTATTTATACATCTACAGAGGTAAACAATAAGTAGCGGTTCACAGCCCAAGCCTCCTCAAACAGACACTTATCAGGTTTCTAGGGGAAACACATCAGGATTCCTGCAGGGAATGGATCTGTGCTCATATGAGTTCCGTTTCAACTCCTAGGACTACCTGGTTTTCGCAGACACCAGTACAATCCTGTGAAGGGGGGCGGGGAACAGCCTTACAGATGTTTGCTGGCCCCAAAGAACTATTTTGGCCGAATGCAGTGGGCATCAATCAGGCTAAACCTTTGACCTCTTACTATCGCTGAATCATTTACAATCAAAGTCACCAGGGCCAAAGGATCTCCTACAGCCTGACTCCAGTTTCCATTATGTAAATCTATTTTCCAGAGAGGTATAGCAGCGAAAAATGACAAAGCGTTTTCTTATACCTTAAAGACTATAAGACATGTATTTATTCTGGCATAGATTTGCACAGACACTATGTCCATGAAAGTTTGATCAGGATAAATACATTTATTAGTCTTTAAGATTCCACAAGATGCCGGAGGATACACACACACAGAGGATAAACACAAAGACAAAGACAAATTGCTTAACAGTCGACATCTAGACCTTCTTATTGCAAATGCAGTGGTTAAGTTTGCTGTATTTTAATAATAAGCACAGCTGTGTTAATTTCAAGCTCTGTTGGAAACACAAGGAAATCAATGTCTGACAGATATTGAGGGGCATAGATGGGTCAGGGAAGATTGTTTTGCTTCTGGGAAGATTCTAGCAACAATGTGGAGTTTAAAATAGCATGTGATAATCAAAAGAAAATAGTTGATAATGTTTCCTCAAACTCCTTTAAAGAGAACGCTGTTGGGCATCAGACAATGAGAGGTAAGTAAATAAGGTTATGTATTTCATCAAGCAAAGGTAATGATATACAAGGCCTTGAAAAATGTAAAGAAATAAAGGTGGTACCTTGCACACTTGTCGTAAGAGTGAACACAATAAAGCACTTTGCAAATATAAACAATTAGCTAAAGTGGAGACACTTGTGAACCCAGGAGGTGTTTTCCATCCACATCTCTTCTACTCAGTGAAATGCAGAAAGTAGAGGGGTGAGGGGTTTGTATTCTTCCTGAGACAAATGCATATTTCCACTTACTAGATCCTAGGGAAACCAAACGATGGTGGGTCAGTGCTTGGACAAACCAAATAAGATGATCCATCCTCCCACCAGCACACAGTCTTTAAAGCAATCAAAGTATTTCACATACAGTAGATTTCTTCACACAACAAGGGTCCTTTAAACTATGGTGGGATGCAAGTGAGATGCCATGAGTTATGGTGACTCACCAAGGGAAGGCTGCAGCAGGTGCCAGTCATGTGTAGCTACCTACCATTTTCAGCATGCAATACTTTACTTACTTACTTACTTACATGTACTTATAGGCCACCTATAATTGCTGAGGCCTTCCTAGGCGGCTTACAATAATCTGCTTAGGAGCTATTGTGTCATGCAAACCTAATACATATATGTTATATAAGGATTTTGCATAACTGAAGGTCCATTGTAGGGTTCTGAAAGGATGGTTTAACTGTCTCATATAATACACTTACCACCAGGTTCACACAACACAATAACGCCCAAGTGTCAGTTGCATAGGCAAACTTGTGCCTACAAATACCACACCTCTTGTGGGTTAAATATTCACCACGTTGCCCAAACTGGGGGTCAGTAGCTCCGTAAATTTTTTAGCAACCCTAACTTTTGTAAGTTAATATTACAATTCATGTATTACAGATGCAATTCCACACATACTTGTTCAAATGTGTACAGAAACTCACATGTGTGCCTGCCAACCCAGAAATATAAAGATCTTTCCTAGCAATGTGGCATACCCAGAGTAGATCAAGAACTGTGCTCCAACCAATATGGAAAGAGTATCTTCAACTGGGGAAAAATAGTTTGAGAACAACAATCAGGACTGAACAATATAACAAGAGTAACCTTAACATGAAATATTTTACAGAATAAAAGGGTTTGTGGTTAGTACCAACCTAGCCCATAGACTGGCACACTATTCCTAATAACAATAACAAAGCTAGAAGAAGTAGAGGGAGGGAATAAGCATCTCCTAAATGAAGGACAGGGAGATTGGGATGCAAATGGCAGAGCAGGACTGGGGACACTAATTGCAGAACACCTGAGTTCTGATACACAGGGTGGTTAATGTAAGAAGCAGAATTAATAAACACAGACAAATATCAGGAGAAAGCTTTAGGAAAGCTGTTACAGCAGCCACAACTTTTCCTATTTTCTCTTCACACACCACGGTCCAAACCTGATCACCTCTGCACCATGGCTGTTACGTTTGAAGTAGTATCAAGGAAGACCATATTTAATATATTGGGAAATATCCAAAACTGTCATTGTACTTACCCCATTGATGTAGAGCTAGTCTAGTGCCAAATCAATAGTGTATCTTAGCACAACGAGTTTCTCAGTGCTGTTGATAGCACAACATCAAAAAGAGGTCATTTACACTAATGCTATACCAATCACACAAGCAAAGCAGCGCTCTTGGATACTGTCCATATACACACTTTCTGTATTGTCTAGTTATGCCTCCACTATTTCTCTGCTCAAAAGTTGTGCATTCTCATCAGCAGTCATGTGAAAATATTTGGTCTCATCTATTTCCAGGAGCAGTTCCTCTTCTTCCCTTTCTACAGAACCCTGGCTCCAAGCTTGCTAAGTAACATCTAAACGCCATGTCGAGCGGGCTCCCAGCTCTCACACAAGACAGTCTGCTCAGACAGATTTGTCTGATTCCAAGGAGGAGGAAAGGCAGGATGGGGCAGAGGACTTGGCAGTTTCAAGACTATCTAGTGAAGATTCTCAAGCAGAGCTTGAGGACCAGCCCATCTTGGAAAAGAAGGCTTTCCAGAGATGGAGATGGAACAGATGCGGAGGGAGTTACTTGACCCTTCAGGAGGTAACAGCTGAAGCAAGGAGACCAATTAAAACGTGTCCAGCATTCCTGCCATCTTGTCCTCAAGCAGCAGGAGCCAGCCTGAGGGTGGAGTCAGAAGCTTCACTGTTAGAGACGGAAGGAGGAGAAGCATCCATTTGAATTCAGCTCTTTATGTGGGCAGATGCTTCTCCCCCAACTCAATAGAAGGCTATGTAGAGTTCTTGCTCTTTTGTGACCTGTGAAGTGTCAGTAAGAGGGCTGGGTGTCTCAAGTTTCATCTGAGTCTGCTAGAGACAGAGAAGGAGGAAGGCACTGCTGATGACATTCAACATTAGGGCGGACTTGAGGTCCAGGGAGAGGAGCATATTGTCTATTCCACCTCCCTGTCCCATCTCCCTCTGCAGGGTCCCTGGCTATTGGACTACTGAGTCTGGAATGTTTGTGCTTTGGATGGATGAATGGATGGATGGGGGAAGCTGTTGACATACCACCTACCCCAGTGTCCAACAGTCTCCCTGCCCGAGCTGACAGAAGTAGTCTTGAGGGTGCTGCTGAAATGCCACAGACTACTGATCCTGAGGGATGTCAACGTACATGCTGAGGGCACCTTGTCTAGTGCAGCCCAGGACTTCAGTGGCAACCACAGAACCATCCCAGCAAACCATTGGTCCAGCACATGTAGCAAGGCATAGCTAAGATGGTTTGGTTCAGTTTGGCTGGGTTCAGTTCGTTGGGCAAGGAGATGGGGATCTGAAGGTGGAAACCTTTGAATTGGTCTTTTTGTTATCATTTACCGAGGTTTAGCTTTATGGTGGCTTTTCTCAAGGGTGGGGGACCTATTAAGATGGTCCACCCTTGGAGGCTTGGTGGAGGTTACTGGCAGTGTGCTTTACATAGGCTGTCCTTAAAGATAGTTCAGCAATTGCAGCTTGTGCAAAATGCAGTGATCAGATCAGTAACACGAACAAGGTCTGGACTTGCAATACCAGTTCAGGCTTAACTGAACTAGCTGTCTGCAAGTTTCAGGGGCCAACTCAAGTTGCTGATTTTCACTAATAAAGCCCTAATAGACTGCCTCTACTTATACACTGTACTTCCTGAGACTCTCCTCCAGATGCCCCCTGTGAGGGAAGCTCAGAAGATGGCAACAAGGGAGAGGGCCTTCTCAGTGGCAGCCCCCCCCCCCCAAATAATTTTGGAATGAACTCCCATCCAGGCCTGCCTGGCACCAACATTGCTGTCTTTTTGATGTTAACTTAAGTCCTTCCTCTACCCCCACCATACAAATCAGGTCATGGAATATTGTTTTGATATGTGTGTGCATGCTCACATGTGTACACTGCTTTGTTTATATGTTTTTAGCCAATGATGCATATTACTGAGTTTTTAATCTTTGTAAACCAGCCAGAGAGCTTTGGCTGTTGGGTGGTATAAAAACAAAAACGCTAATCAAGGAAAGCTATAGTGTAAAGACTGGCAATGAAATGGCCAAACCTGGCCAGCAGCAGTTCCATATCCCATTTAAGTCTAATCTGACCCATCTGTCCCCTGACTGAGGTCGCCTCCCAGATGGAAGGGAGGGTGAGAAGAAGCCCCGTCAGTGATAAAATGGCAACCCTTCTAGGGCAGACTTCTAGGAAAAATTAGTGGTGGACTCTTGGTTGCTAAACATTTCAAATCATGCTAGGAATTGATCAAACTCTCTGAAATTTAATTTGAGTCCCTTCTGTCAGGGAACAAGAACTGCCAGTCTTCTGAAATCAGCCTGCTGAAATGCCTATAATCAGTGCTGTCATCACCTTAAGTACCATTTTGTCAAACTTGTTGTGCATTCAAAAATCAACTTATTTCCATAAAATTAATGTGGAATTTTCAATGAATCCTGGTTTGGTTAATACCACAGCTGAGGACTGTGTGGCACACAATATGTTTTTTTAAAAGCTTTAGGAAATAATGACTAAGTTTATTTCCAGGACTGACAGGTGGACAAGCAGCTATTACATTCCTGTAGCGTACCTTTTAACACATGCAGTAGTGGCAATTCCTTATTATGAAATGTAATTTTACCTCAGTATTGCAGCATCTGAGTAGGGCATTTCAGATCAAAGCTAACTAGAGACAGAAGAATGTGGACATCAACATAACACAATGAATGACAGACAGCTAAATTAGACCAAAATCAATAAAAATGTAAATTAAGTCCAAAATTACACCTACTATCCGTGTTTGAAGCTCATACAGTGAAGGCCTGCGGACATATTACCTTTTACTTCCTAGTTCCTACCAAGGGCATCTGCTGAATTTGCTTCAGTGACGCTTCAGCTGCTCGCAGTGATGCTCTTTTTCTCCCCGTGGATGGTAATCCCTACTTGCCATGACAGAAGGATGCACAGACGTCGTCAGCCTGAGTCCTTCGTTTTTACGGCTCCTCTCATGAGTTATATAGCCAATCTTAGACTGGCAGACATGATTGCTGCTGATGGTGTACATACACACATGAGACCTGAATTTCGTAACAGTGGCTTTACTTTTTTCCTGGTGCAGGTGGCCTGTTTCTTCTTATAAGGGTTCAAAGCACAGACCTCCTTTGCATTCTGTCCAGTGCACTTGGCTCCTGTGTGCTGGCATCTACTCTGCCAGCCTTGATGTGGGCCTACAGCATCCTTCCTCAGCCTAGAACCTTCCAGATATTTTGGACTTTAGCTCCCATCAGCCAAAGCCAATGGTCAGTAATGCTGGAAGTTCTAGTGTGTCATGGGTGCTGTCACAAAATGGCTGCCAGGCAGCTTATCTGCTCATAAAATAGCTGCCATGGTAGGCATGACCAGTTACAAGCCATCCAATTTCTGAGAAGTAATTTTCTCAAGAACGTAAGTACAAGGCAGAGATGAGGACCAAGCTCCAGCACAAAAAACCACTCTTGAGCCCATAGTTTTCTGCTCCACCCATTTCTCAGAAGATAAACTCATGGGACTCCTCCAACATCCCTATTCTTTTTTTGTAAGGATGAGGCCTATAGGTTCTCCCAGTTGGAGGCTGGCTTAATCTTAGTTTAATCCTACAGATTTCATATGTAAACTTCCTTGCCCAAACTACCCTTGAGGAGTTGGTCGCTCAGATCTGGATAAAAAAGCATTTGGGTTGCATTTCTTTTAATGGGCAGTCAGTGGTAACCTCTCCAGTGTGCTACATGGGAGCCTCAGAAGGGATGTTACTGGCTGCCAATTCAGATATGACTAAAGGTGATGTGGGGGAAAAATGGGTAAAGCAGTGGTGAACCAAAAGGGCTCACAAGCGTGGCAGGAAGAGTGGAGAAGGCAGTTTTGGCCATGCTGTCTCCTGGGATATGGTCCGAAGGACCAAGGGGAAAGGAGAGAGAGAAAACCCTACCAACTATCAGACATAGAAACATAGAAACAGAGCGAGTCAGAAGGGGCCTCCCGGGCCATCTAGTCTGACCTCTGGCACCAGCCGGCTTCGCTCAGAACATGCCCACCATGTGCATGTCAAGGCTGTTCACAAAACAAGCAACCCACAGTGGCTTATTACCAGAATATGGCAATGTAAAATGCATCCAGAGTTTAATTATTCAAAATGGTGGCATTTAACAGAACCATTTGCAGACCTGGACAGCATTTAGGAAGAAAGATTTCCACGAGGAGAACTTATGGCACTAGTTCTCCTAGTGAGATCTCACTGAATTCAGAATCCTGACTCAAAGTTCTTAGTGCCCCATATTTTTTCCAGTGCTACTACTGAGGTGTGCCAGTTTTGAACATTATTAAACTGAATATCTACAAGTCACTTTTTTTCAATTTTTCAAGTTACCATCAGCAAGTGAATTGCAACAGCTTTCCTCTTAAGAGTAAGACAATCTTACACTCATAGCTCAGAGTCAAGACTAATTGGATCATCCAACTGCCCTGTGCTCTTTAATGAAACTACAGAATAATTACAGAATAGGGCAAAGCCATCAAATAAACTAATTAGTGGATCTATGAGCCAAGCAGCCCGAATAGATTGAGCTGAAGTAGCACATTCCCGTTTGCAAAATCAAGCCAACAAGTAACAATTACTCATTCTGTTTTTCCTCAGCTGCACAAAGAGCACTCTGGATGAAAGATAGATAAATTCATTACTTCCATTAGTAAAATGCGAAAGAAAGTCAATACCATTGAAAAGAATTGGTTTGGGACTTCGCTACCTAGGCGGCTTTCATTAAAATCACCATTGGTGAATGGCCCTCAGCTCTTTGAATGTATATGCCCAAAGTACCTGGGGATGTGAACTGCTCCAATCAGACTAAATGAAATAGCCAGCAAAGACAAGCACATCCCAGCTTGAGTCGCTAGATCCTTCCCAAGTGAGAACGGTTTCAAACCTCATTAATTCCCTACAGTGATACCTATCTGCTTATTCATTTCTTTACTGACCCTTCATTCAATAAGTGCTCTAAGCAATTTAGAATAAACTACAAAAAAGAATAAAAGACACCGTTTTTTAAAAAAAATCTAAACACAAGACAACTAAAACACACACATTATAATAAAAAAGGGAAGCTTTCTGAAACCAGGAAGAAGCATTAATCACTAAGAGCTCAGTGGAACCTTTCACCAGCCACCTAAATGCCAATACCAAGCAAGCCAAACAGGATGGACTGCACTGTATTTTGTAGTTGAGAAAATGCATTTTTCCTCCCAGCTAGCATATCTTGGGCTGCCATGATAGCTGCATGAAATGAGAAAGTGCCATCAATGTAGACAGCTTGGTGGTGGCCAAATGCCCCTTCCTCCCTCATGTCTGAAGCATGTACAACAGCTCCTGTATTGCTTGAAGTGTCTGATCTTGCCTAAACTTGGAAGCTCAGCAGGGCTGGGCCTGGTTGAAGCCCGGATGGGTGGCTTAAAATCTTGTGAACCACCCAGAGAACTTCAGCTACAGGCAGTATAGAAAGGTAATGTAATAATAATGAAGCAGCAGCAACAACAGAGTCCTATGAATACTTGCTGCAAAGTTAAGTCCTGACATGTTCAAAGGGGCTTGCTGTTAGGTTGGTGCCCTCAGAACTGCAGCAAAGGTTATTATTAACAGACACATTTTAAATACTCAGGGCTTGTCTGGGCAGAAAAAAGTGGTGGTGAGCAGAATTCTGCGTGATGTCAAGAAAGCAGATGAGGAGAGATTTTTCAGGGCGGCTGGGATGACTTCCCACGCAGTGCAGAGTTAAGCAGTGGCATTCACTTTCACAAGACATAGCGATGGCTGCACATTTTGAGTTGGCCAGATTCATGGAGGAGAAGGCCACCTGCGGTGGCTAATTCTGATGGCTGGATGCCACCTCCAGCATCAGAAACGTTGTGCCCATGAGCACCAGTTGGCAGGGAACCTGGGCAGGAGGGAGCTGCTGCAGCCAGGTGGGACCCCGTCGGCAGCTGCTCAACGACGGTGTGCACAGAGTGCCGGACTAGATGGGCCCTTTCTCTGATCTGGCACGGCTCTGCTTGTGTTCTCCATGTCCCAGCCACCGGCATGCATAGGATTGTGCCCTAACTGGCTGCCAGCTTCCCTCCTCCATGGGAAGGAGGAAAGCTGGTAACAACATCCCTAGAGTGCTTCTGCAGCTCCAGGCCTGTAAGCCTACCTATCTGCCTCCACCAAATAAGCCCACCATTTCCACGACCTTCACCTGAAAACCTCTTGGCTACATGACTCCTGTTTTGCCAACCTTGTACCAGAAAGAGGGCCTGTGCAATCAATAGGCACAGGAAGCTGCCCAAATCGTTAAAACTTAAGAGGCCTGCTGCTATTGCTCCCATGATGTTGGCAGGTCAGATGTAGTAGAACACGAGCACAAACTTTTCGTTATTATTATTTTTTTAGTAACACAGTTGTAAGATGTTTTCATCCCCTCTGCATAGGCTCCCACTGTGTATGCAGTTGCCAGACCTAAATGGTACGACCTCTTTTCATCCCACTAGAAACAACCACCTTAAAATGTTAGAAACAACACCTATAGTTGGGCAGCAAGGAAAGGCCAGCCTCATGATTCAGGCTTTAATGACTTGCTAAGGGGCCAGCTTTGTTTTCATTTATTTATTGGTTGTGTTCAGGCAAGAGCCAAGAGGTATTTGGTCTTTGCTTTCTGTTACCCTCCAGCTACTAACATCTGAAGTTTGTTTTGTCAGTGATCAGAAAGTTATGCTGGAGAACTCTTTTGGTCTCAGTCACGAAAAGCCTTTCAAGAAGAGAATCGCAGCTTCCAATGGTCTTCCACAGCGATGGCCACTATACTGCCTGACCACAGTCCAAGGCACAGTTAGCCCATCCATTTCAAAGGGCCTAAGCATGCCTAATTCTGCACAGGATCATGGCCCTTGCACTTTTAGCACATGCCGTGGAACAGTCATTATCTAACTCTTCCTTGTGCAACAGGAAGCAAAATCCCACCTAAAATTCTCTTCCTCTAAAACTTGCCGTCACTTGTAATGCTGGAAGGGAGTCGCTGTAAGAGTGCAGCCATTGTAGCAATTCATAATCTTCCAATAATGAATGCCATCATCTGCCAAGACGCTGTGAGTTCCTGTCCCGCTGCCTATCAATTAGGCTTCTGCTTCGAGGCTTTGTTAAATCACGAGCACTGGCTTCTTTCTCCTGCACTATCAGAAATACTGGATGTGCTTTTTGGCTAAGAGGATAAAAATTTACAAGGTCTGATGGGTGCCTAAGGACCTTCCATTGATTAGCTTCTGTCATGTATCCTATCGCTAATTTTTATGTAACTTATCTCATTATATCAGATTGCTCTGTAATCATGTTTAATTTTGGTTTACCCATGGTGGCCAGTCTGGCTCCAGGCTTTTAATTATGTTTTACCCTTTCAAGCCATTGATTCAGTCTAGACTTCAAACATAACTTTCTCCTGCCCAGTTCTTTTCCTCTCATAACCTTTGATTTAGAAATCTACCAGCAGAATTCTGCATAGCGCTTTCAAGAGTGTGTCCTCCATTAGAACTTAGGGTTGGATCTTTGTTGATCATGAACAAAAAGTTATAAAGACTAAAAATATAGTACAGGTACCATGTTTTAAGGATATTACTTCTGACTACATGCATGCACATACATGGCTTAACACCTTACACTCAGCAGCTGACAGGTAAATATATGAACCTGCTCCAGTGGCAAATATATTTGACCATGGGTGATCTGAAAATGTCCTTAATACCTGTGATAACTCAATCATACAGGTCAATCCTCAACTAAGTAAGCGATAAGCTTGAATATGTGGACCAGCCTGAAGCATTGCTATGCATTCCAAATCAAGATTTTTTGTTCTGCAAAAACTTTCAGTCTTTCCAAACAAAAAGTATTACATGAACCTTACAGTCTTTGCATAGTACTTCACTTTCCTGCATGTGCAGTCTGCAAAGGTACAGTTTTACAATCATCACACACCCTTCTTGCAGTCAGAATTCATCCCAATTTGGTAATTTTTAAAAAAATTCCTGAATTTCCATTCTTTTTAAGGATATGTCAGAGTTCTACTACTACAATTGCCATTCCACGTTACAGACTCTCTCAGATGCAGAGATCAGTCAAGGTGTTAGACAGGGAAATTTAAATAACGATGTGGTGCCACGGCACACTCAGCCACCTGAAAGGTATATGCCACTCATCAATGGCCTCACCTCTCTCATGATCTCCCATTCCCTCCTTACATACCTGTCCGAAGCCAATCTCTGCACTTCCCAGGAGATTCTGTGGAGCTCACAATTCTGTGTTATTGTTAGCCAATCCATTCTGCTGTATTCTGGTGCCACATTTCCATACCATATTTCTCTTTATCCCATAGCAGGAATATTCCCATCACACCCACAACCAAATAAATGAGCAATTTCTTTCTTTGGTCACATAGTATAAGTGCTGTTCTGAGCTTTCTGAAGCAGAAGTCAATGCGCAAGAAGTGAAATCCAAGTAATCCTTGATCCCAAGTTGGGACCTATTACCAAGTGATATGCTGCTTTTCCTTCCTACTCTTCTATCTACTCCTGGAGGCCTTGCTCTTCATTTTCGCCTTTGATACTCTCTTACTTCCTTTAGAAAACTAACAAACAGTTTAGAATCATACAGATTTGGGGAGTGGAATCCCAAGCCATTTATGTATTTCTGGAAGCTTCACCCCTACTGCCACTACTTGGAAAGTTTTCTTTCTTTCTTTCTCACCTATTCTTGCTGAGTATTAGAATTTTTCATCCCTTTTTGTCTTGTACTGATAAATTGCTGTCTCTCAGAAAACTCATTTTGAACATTTTCCTTTGGTGCTACAATCTTCTTCTCCTATTCTTCAAGCTTTAATCAAACCCCTCTCAATCTTGCGCACATTTTCCTCTCTAGCCCATATCCACACATTTCCTCCTAATTTTGAACCTTGCCACTCAATCAACTTGTCTTTCATCTGCACAGACAGACATGAATCCATAATTGTCATACTGCTGGGCACATTTTGTTTTATCATAGAGTTCCTTCCACTCTTGGACAACCCCATCAGTTTTTTTCTCTTCAATCTCCTCTTATATGGGCCTTGGCTGATTGATAATGTTTTACAGTGATGGATGGTTCAATCATAACTCCTACATGCTTAAACCCTGCTAATATACTTTAATTTTCATCTCCAGAATATGGTGCCATGCAAGTACAATTCCATCTTGTTAAAGTTCCGGAGGCAACATTAATCATAAGGGTGGCCCAGTCCCAGCCGTCTGTTGTAGCTGGAGCAGTGATTTGTTCCACGGAAATTAAAGCGGCCTACCAAGTTTGGCAAGAAGGGGACAGAGTGATGCAGCTCTGTCTCTTTTACTGGAAAAAAACATGGCTAGGATCCAAAGATCAATGAGGAAAATGTTGCCCCATGAACTCTTGCACTTGAGCTAGCAAAAGGTTTCTCGTGGTGGAGTGCCGTGATGTAGCAGAGAGTGTGGTACAGTTTAAGGAACAGTGGACAAGGAAGGTACAGGGCTGGAGGCACAGGGACTTTTGTGAGCTATTAGAAGGTCTTGAAATCAGCTTATGCCATTGGAAGGGCTTCTCTAGATTTGGGGTCACTCTCCCCATGCAATGACCTGTCCTCCATGAATTAATCCCCATCCTAGCCAGACCTCACAACCACATCCTTTTGGAATGAACATCATCAATTAAAAATGCATCATATGAAGTGCATTTCTGGAGTTGTGCCAGTTACACTGAAGTGTCCGTTTCTGGGGCAGCAGTGATAAGAATCCTAGTGATGGAGGAAAACTGTTGCCCTCGTGCTTTCTGGAGGCATCTGGTCACTGTAAGAAACAAGAGCTTTGGTGAGACCCAGGAGAGCTCTTCTTGTGTTCATTTGGCAACAGGCATGAAACTATTTATTTCATACTCTATCAGCATCAACAAGTCTCCTTCATAAATATATTTCACTTATGTTCTTAGCCATTACATCAAATCATCTTCTGCTACATAAGAACAGAGCACATAAATTCTAATCACAAGCGGAAATCTCCCTTCACAATGTGCCCAGCACTAAATCAATGCTTGATCTTTCCCTTTATTATTTTTTTCAGAATAGGCTTGAGAGAGAGAGGAAGGTGCAGGGTATTCTGAAATAGTCTACAATAAAAATATTTCTGCATTAAAGAGCTTAAAGTTCCGCCTGAAGAAATTTCATTTCTATGCAGAAATGTATTTTTGCCAAAGCTCTTGGGTGGTTCAGATGCAATAGCAAACCACCATTGTCTGGTGATCCATGAACCAGCAGTCAAGGGTCTCAGGCTAATTCACATACTCCCCTTCCTCATTCCACCAATCCTGTCCTGACGCCAGCAATTTCATACAAAGTGGCAGCTATGGCTTGCACTTAATTAGGACTAAAATTTGATTGACTGGAGGGAGAAGCAGCAGCATGAAAACCTTGGGTTCCTGTCTGCTCCAGCACATCAAAGCACTGTTTGGTATTCTCGAGGAACTTCCCTGTGTTGAGCGGGGTGGCAATCGAAGCACTGGTCTGTCTACAAAATGGGTCGGAAGAATAGAAGGCAGTTGCATAAAGCACCAGCCATGCTCTTGTACTCAACCTAAACTAATACGCTGTGCACCTGTTATACCAAAATCAGGAAGACAGATACACACACAGAAAGACCAAAAGACACGTATACACCGTGAAATGGAGATCCCTGTTATGCCCAGTATAGGTGGAAAAGTTTGGCTGGATCTCATTCCTTTGCTAAAACCACTAAATGTTTTGGCCTGATGACAAGCCATGGTTTTGGTAGGACCCAAAACTCCTCTCTCTCATAACCTAGTGGCAAGAAAGGAAAAGACCTCAGGGTGTGCTGGGTGGAAGAGCTGGAAAAGCTTGACAGTAGCTCCTCAGGAGTGCATTGGGCAGGCTTGGAAAGGCCTGTGGCACAGCCTTGTGGCCTCTGGGACACAACCTGCTTCTGGGACTGGGCTTTGTGATAGTTGTACCCCCAGGGAAGTGGCCGGGCGCAGTAAGAGCAAACAGTAGCACCATCTCTCTTCCGACACTTGCAGTCACATGGCCTCATCTAGGCAGGCGAGTGCCATCCACCCTGCTGGTGGGTCAGGCGCCAGGCTGTCCAGCTCAGGCCAGACTGGCCACTACAAGGTTGCTCCTTTATGCAACTAAATAAAGATATAAACCATTAAAAGCAAAAAGTACCAAGTCAGCAGTAAATATCAGCCAACTTATGGCAGGGGAGCAAACAGGCAACAGGATCAGGAATGTATCTGGAATGCTCAGCAGGCCAAAGGCCCCAGGGAATGTCCTACCACATAAGGAAGGCAATTTACAATGCTTGAGGACAGAGAAGGTTCTGTTCTGCAATCCCAAATGAGCTTAGACTATTAGCCAGCCATATAACACCCCCTTTCCAGATGACTTTTCATTCATCGCATTCACATCCCACTTCCTCTAATCATCCACGCACCGTACACATGGTTCCCGGCAAGCTCCCATTCATGCGCTTTCCAGACCTGTATCTGCTCACTTATACCATTTGCCTTCAGACCACAGCCTCTCTCTGGCAAACCACCTTTGCAAGGCTTCTTCTGTGAACATTCTTCTGAATGCAGTTTGGCATAATTCACTCCACTCCACCCCAAGACTCCATGACAGAAAACTGAAAGTAGGCACCCCTGTATCCAAACAGCAAACGACTGATAAGGAAAAGATCTTCAGAAACACCTGAACACCAGTTAAAATCTGAATTGTTTTCCCAAAGAAAACACTAAAAGAAAAATGTACACACTCTCCAGTATGCGCTCGATCTTGGCACTCAGGGTTAACTCTACAGGGACGCATTATCGCACACACAGAGATTCCTCTTTCCAGAAGATACCTTAGATTACCAAGATCATTTTATTTCCTCTGATAGAGCCTGACTCTAACAAAAGCATATTTAATCTGCAATCCCAAACATGTTGTTATAAATAATATGCAGGATTACTGTTTACAAAGAGATGCGATGCATTGCACTTGTTCTTTTTAATCTGAGCTGCTCTTCACAGTTCTAATGGCTTTCCTAATTGAATTCCACTGACAGCCTACTTATCATTATGATTCATATTGTAACGGTGCCTGAAATTCTTCAGTGCTGAGAAGAATGTCTCTCAATTCACACAACTGCACTATCGTGTACTCCACGCAAAACATTTGCTGAAGTCCTAGAGGAGGAGGCAAAATGCACAGCGGCTCACAGAACGCAACTGTCTCAAAAGGTTCTCCCAGCCAACGCATCGATCCTTCACCAGTTCTAAGTACAAAAAGCTTTTTCAATTATGTGTTAAGAAATTCTCACTCGAATACAAATGTAAATATGTATTTGGGTGAGAATATCTAAGTCAACTGGAATGCTGACATCTACAGTAGAGTTGCGGAACTATTTCCCTCCTTCTGGTCAGCTTCCTCCATCATGGCCACTGTGCGATTGGAGCAGTTCCTTCAGCGGAAAGCCCCATTGCTGTTGCATACAACATCTGCAGGGATATCAACATGTTGAGCGGGCAACAAGACGTTGAACTGTATTGCATCAAAGCAAATTTTGGTGTGTTGGAGAGGACCCTTGGCTGTTCACTCTGGACCCATTCGGGCTGTGCATGTTTCTAGAAGCAACGAGCAGAAGAGACGTGATGTTTTCTCTTTAGTGCTCAATCCAGTGGAGCATTCTCTAGGCACCCACTGGTGCTGTGTGGCAGCACCAGTGGGAGCAAGTTTCGATGCACAGCCAATGCTATGTTCCCGAAATGAAGGCCCTCATTATTCCAGAGATGCCTCAAGAAATATGTGCCCCAATACCTTAGGGACATCAGCTTAGCTTGGGATTCAAATACTGCTGCTTTTCTCAGGTCTACATTTTTTCTTTAATCTGGCTTTTTTGGTTGTGATTCTGAGAGGTATACTGGTATAGTCATAGGCAGACAGGCATAGACAGACAGGCACTTACAATTATGTGCTGCTAAATGCAATACTTTCATTCATTCATTCATTCATTCAAGGTGTCAAATCCTAAATGGCTGGCGATCGGGGGCTCCTGAGGCTGTCTTCTTCCACAGGCACCACTCTGCATGCTTGGGTCATGCTGCAAAGCTGTGCTCCAGATGCCTCAACCCTGTGAAGCAGTGTGGACCAGAGGTGGGGGAGGGGGAGTTGGGGGGTTATTTCAAAAGGGCTTTGGCTGCATGATGATTTTCAGCCTTTTTCTGGTTTAGACAGCTGTTCCTAGAAGTTGCCAGTGCAGTTTTATTATTGTGATCAAGAATGTGCAGTATCCTAGGATTTATATGCTTCTTTTTATCTGTTAGCTGACCTGGAATGGAAATGGGATATTAGCTTTTAAAAATAAAATAACTGAAACAGAAATGAAGGCAGGGAGGAAATACAACACAGAGACAAGTAAAAGGGACGCAAATACCTATCCCAAAGAAGAAAATGCTTCCAGTACTTAAAGAGCTTTCAGCTGTATTCCTCTCGTGTGTTGCCCAGGTGCCACAGAGAAACAGGTGGACAAATCAATAGAACAGTGCTGGATTTGCATAATTATCATAGCAGATGCAGAGACAATGGCTGAAAGTGGGGAATTCCAGGCCAGCCTCCTCTCTGATGCTTCTCTACATGAAGCATTTTACCTGGTTCTCCACAGAAGCTTTCTGTCCATCCTATTTGCAAGAGAAAAAGAGCATCATTTACACATGTCTCCTCCCGAGTTTTGCTTTCTTTGATTTCCTGTAAGTTGCATTATGCAGCCACAAGGTGCTGCTGCAGAGCACTGCAATGGATGAATTACACAAACTTTTATTCCAGTTTGTCACACTATTAAAACAGATTATCTTGTTATCCTTGCTCTAAAAAGCCTCAAAAGATGAGAGAGGACTTGGAGGGAGATACCATGTCAAGGACCCACCAGTTTCCAGGACTGCACATAAATGCCTTGTATAAAGAAGCTCTTAAGAGTTGAAAAATATGATCGACAGCCATATGTGATGATCTGTTCTATGGTCAGTTCACTCTGCAAGTGGTCCAGCAAATATCTTGCATAAGGCAGATAATGTTATTGCTTGGCATTCTTTTGATGGCAACCTGGCAGCAGTCATTGCCAATATATCATTTCATGCAAAATGAGCATCAGGCACATCTTTCAGAGATGCAGCTGAATACTCAGCATTGTGAAAATGAAGGTTGAGGCTCCAATCCTAAATACACTTACCTGGGAGTAAGCCCCATGAGACACAGCGTGGCTTTTGAGTAAATAGTCCTGGGACTGCTTTGTTAATTTGTGTGTCATATGCACTGTCAAGCTGATCATCCTGGTATTTGGGCAAATGGCTTCGGTGCAGCATTCATGCAGTTCCCAGCAATAATAGGAAATGGGATATAACTATTATTGTGTAATTATTGCAGGAATCAAATGCTGCTAAGATGAGACCCAATTTTCTCTCCCATTTCAGAAAACAATGCCACATACATTCAACTCTTGCTGTAATGATCCATATAATAATTGAGCTCCAAATACTATGAAGTCTTATTGCAACACTTAATGCAAACAAAACGATGAGAAGAAGCTTGACACAAAGCTCCAACTCTATATTCTGACCCAGTTCAAATGTAATGATAAAAAGGTTTATTGTTATACGCAAGTGCCTCTGGTTTATACGCTCCATACTCCCTTCCTCATTTCATGCAGCCATGAGGAGACTGATAGAAATTCCTTCTGATGTAAATTAAGCGCACTTTAGCATTGAGCCTGAGTCCTGAATTGTGGTTAATGATAACTGCTTTATTGAGACAAACCAGCTTGAAGCAGGCTTGTTTCAATTAGCCACAGTTAAGAGGAAATGCAATTTGTCCAGATGCAGGCATGATGCTTAACTACAGTTTGTCTCAAACAGAACCAAAAGCTTCCAAATCCTCTTTCTGGATAAGTAAGAGGAGGAGACAGGATGGGAAATCAGCACCCCAAAGAACTTTTCTACACAAGGCATTTACAGGCAGTCCCCGAGTTGCAAACACCTGAGGGATGCACAACCCATACTTATGAACACACTACCATAAGCCCATTACTTCTTTAAAAAAATTACTATGGAGATCATCACCAGAGAGAGAGAGAGAAAGTGAAAGTGGAAAGAGGGAGGCCTTCAAAGCAGACCTTCCTGCCCTGCCCTTCCAGAGAAGAAAATCTTTCTGCCATTTCCTTGCTGCAAAGAGGAAGGGCTGATTGGTTAGAGCGGGGGGGGGGGGGGAGCTATTTGTGGCTTTTCCACTTTTACAGAGGTCCTGCACCCCTAACCCCTGCAAATATGAAGGGCCGACTATACATGATCCAACTTACAAATTCGACCTAAGGACAAATTTCCATTTTTTCAGGAATGGAACTTGTTCATAAGCCAGGAAATGCCTTTATTGTGTCCTCATAGTCGTGTATGGGTTCATCAGACGACATTGTGCCCTCCGGTTTTGCTTCTGTTTTTTCAGAGCACTTTCCTACTTATTGTGTGTGTTTGTTGTTTTTTGTTTTTAAGGATGCAGAAAATGGGGTGTTGTTTTAGAACAGAGAAAATGTTTCTCCACGTGCATTTGAGCTATTCTGCTATCGTACAGCTCCACCTAAAGGTTATGTCACTGAAATGCAGGAAAGGAAAAGCTCTTTGCAGAGAGCTTGGATTTCAATTCTGCAACAAAAGTGAAAGTAGATACAGTGATTAACAGCCCTGTGTAGAAAAGCTCAGAGGTTTCTGCACCTCATTTCCATAACAACAGCTCATGTTTACCAAATAAGTGCATCTGTATCCAAACACTGATTGTTGTTAACATTCATGCCTCTGATAATGCATGTACACTTGCTAAGAAGTGCTCCATTTGGGTTAATCAGTATACGCAAGGGTAGTTGGACAATATCTTCTTTCCAAGTGAGGCACCCACACCAGCCAGTTCCAAACAGGATGGTATGTGATGTTAGCATTTAAAATGCTGTAAGAGGTAATGGGGAAGCATCAAATCTACACTATCTGGAGAGAAAGCAAACACACCAACACATTCTTTAACCCAGCCACCACTAGGATAACAAGTAACAGCATAATTCCATACATGTCTATGCAGCCGATCAAGTTTAGCATAAAGCTCAGTAAAGATGGAATTAGACTTAAGAATATCATGGCTCTGAATTGCCATCAGCTTGTGAGATCACACGTGTGCATGCAGGCACACATGCATGGCCAGGCACATGTATGCCAAACAGGCCTTGTAGCTTTGCAACACTAATTAGACCTGGTTGAAGCCATAATTGCCAAGCATGCACACAATCATGTATGCACACCCTTTAACGTGTCTTCTGTTTTAAAAAGATGGCTGATGCTAGGTCACTTCGAAGACAATTTTCAAAAGGCCAAGCATCCTTGCTTCTTGTGCTTCTGGTGCCTCTGTGTGACCCTACACTTCAAGAATGCCAGACTCAGCTGTGAGAAGGCGGCTCCCCTCTCCCGATCATGCCAAGCTGCCTGATCCTCAATAGTTTCCTGCCAGGAAGTGATAGCTGTGCTTTGCCTCCTATGCAGTGTGGAGGGGAGATTTATGTCTCCGGCCTTGTGCTGGACACACATCACAGCCCGGCAGTCAATCATGGCAGCCTGTCATGTGTTCCTAGAAATGTGGTGCTTCCCCGAAATACCGCGGCCTAGGCAGCCAGGCGTGGCAGCCACCTGAAGTGCAAACTGGCCCTCGGTGTGTGATGTTTCCTCGGGGGGATGCGTGCCTTCGAGAAGCAGAGTGGGCAAAAGGAAGGCGCACCAGAAGCCTTTCAAGGCGCAGGCATCCTTTCTGTCCTACAGAGCTCAAGAAATAAATGGTGACCACAGCAGCCAAAGAGCCTGCTGACGATTTTTTGCACTGCCAGCAAATGTGGGGGGGGGAGGAGGGGAGAGACCTTGTTTAACAGTTAATGAAAGAAAGAAAGAAAGCCAGTACAAAGCAAAACAAAAAAACAACCTGGTGTGATAAGCATTCTAGGACAGGCCTGGAACAAGGTATGCCCCAAACTGTGACCCATGAGATCAAATGTACAGCGGTTTAACAAACCCAGGAGAGCGCAGTGCATACTTGGTACGCTTCATTCGGCCTGGCAAGTCACAAATTGTGCGGGCCTGGCCTAGAACACCACCCTGAAGCTGCTCACAAGAGAGGTTGTGCCTAGTGCCAGGCAGCGAGCCTCAGGGCCCATCCTGAGCAGGTTTTCTGTTCCACGTGGGATTAATCGCTTTAAATGGCAGAGTATCTCCATGGGCTGCTGGGACCAGGGCCCTCTCCTCCCACACTCCCTCCAGATGGTTTTGGTTGGCTCTGTTCAGAGTTTCCTATCTGAATGACTTTGCTTATGCAAATAAAACATGGCCTTGGGTTTTTTCCTTTCCCCAGGCAAGGCTGAAAGCCCTGAAATGGTGTTCTTTCCCTTATCTTTCCACAGGAGACAGCACATTGACTCTTGAATAAGCAAGACTGGAATGTAACTGTGCAAACATGAAAGCAGTTGGTTCTTCTAGAAAATAAACTTCTGCCACCTTATTTCAAAGGCCTGAACTGTAATATGCCTCCACAGACTACTGAGGGAATTATATAAAAATGATACACCCAAAACTAAGAAAGTCAAATTATTTCGCATGCTTTGATGTTTGTGTGTGTTTTGCACTGCAGGGCATTTGTAAGATGTAGAGGGAAAAGCTAGGAGAATGAGTGAATACCGCTTGGTAAGACAGAATGGCAGAAAAGGCTCTTTGAATTAAGTCTGATGACATATTGAGAAGAGTATTTTTTTTCTAATCTTTGTGTTCTCACATACCCAAGTCATGGAAAAAGTTACTTTTCCATGTGAAAAGTGGAACCTTGTTGTAAACATATAAACAGAACTCTGTAACTTATTTTTGCTAAAAGACTGCAGGAAATAGGCAAACACATGGCAACATTAATAGGCATTATGGTACATTTTTAGATCTGATAAACTTTGAAATGCCATTGCAATTTAAGGGTTTAACTGTGCCCAACAAACCAGGGTTAACAAATTGCATTATTGACATCATGTGAACTCAGTCCATGGCAGGCCTAACATCATGGAAATGAGTTTCATGGCTAAGTGCAAAGATAACCTGGATGTACCACACCTGAGCTTGACATTCTAACTACTATACCACAAGACCTCTTCCAGTGGTCTTTCAGATTCCACCACAGTCATACATGGAGCCATGATATTCAGATTATTTGAGACAACAGAAGAATCTGAAGATCTCTGAGGCCCTTCAGCAAAGGACGCCAGCAAAAGGATATAGCAATGGTCTCTTACACTCTGTGGATCTGGGTTGCTGCTGACTTATCAGTAGGATCCCTAGGGGATGACTGGAGTTGAGTAGAGGATGATGGAAGTTGTAATCCATTTTTCTGTCTCTATGTGCATAGGATTGCACCCTTAACTGATTTGTTCTCCTACAAGGGAAACAGCAGAAAAGGAATGAGCACACTGGCAATAGCTACAGATAATATCTTCTGGAAATCTAAGTACAATATTATAGAATAACATAGGGAGGACAGAGTACACATAAATGATAATGCAATCAACATTATTGCGCATAATGAAAGGCAAAAAAGAAGAATCAGCATTCTTACTTAAGCGGTCACTTAATGTTTTACCTATCTCAGGTTTTTACAGGGTCATTATTTTCTATATGTTTAAGCTTTTTTAATTTTTTAATGTTTTTTTCCATAAATTTTATACTTTTTTTCTAAATTTTATAATGCTTTATCATTTTTATTTTTATCTTTGGACTGTTGTGAACTGCTCAGAGAGCTTCAGCTATGGGGCAGTGTAGAAATGAAATAAATGAAAAAAATTAAAATGGCTTTGTCAAAAATACGTCCTGGCACACTAACGTACTGGGTTCTTTCAGGGTGTCAGTAAGCATGTGGGCAGTGACATCTGGTAGACATTGTTTACTTGGACTTCCAAAAGGCTTTAACAAAGTCCCTCACCAAAGACTCCTGAGTGAACTTAGCAGTCATGAAACAAGAGGCAGGAATCCTCTTATGATATCAGTAACTGCTTAAAAAACTGAAGAGCAGGGAGTGAAAATACATGTAATGTCTCCCAGTGGAGGGAGGTAAACAGTGGAGTCCCACAATGGTCTGTATTTTCAAACTGTTCATAAAAGATCTGGAATTAGGAGTAAGCACTGAAGTGCCCAAGATTGCTGATGACACCAGTCTTCAGTGTTGTTGTTGTTGTTGTTGTTGTTGTTGTTGTGTCATCTCTGACTTATGGTGACCCTATGGATGAATGTCCTCCAAAGTGACCCCTCCATGACAGCCCAGTTCAGCTCTTGTAAATTCAAGGCTTCCTTTATGGAGTTGATCCATCTCATATTTGGTCTTCCTTTTTTATGCCTTCCTTCAATTTTCCCTAGCATGGTTGCCTCCTACAATGCATCTTGCCTTCTTATGAAGCACCTGAAGTATAATTGCATCTGTTTGGTCTTTTTTGCTTCAGGAGATTTTTCTGGCTTGATTTGATTTAGGACCCCCTTGTTTGCATTTCTGAGGTTTGATGGAGTGGATGGACCTCCAGTTGACCACTATGATTTCTGGTCTAGTAGGTTTTAATAATATAGAAACAGGCTAGTCGACAAATGATTGTTTTAATTGCATTATTGTGGATATCAATAATGTGACTGTATTTCTATATATTGTAAAAGAAATACATAGACAGTGAGAAAAATACCGGTTTGTCTTTCTGTGAGCCCAAGGTATCTGCAAAGATCTCCAGCACCATGTTTCAAATGCATCAATTTTCCTCCTATCAGTTTTCTTCACTTGACCAGCTTTCACATTCATACACAGTGCTCTGGAATACAGCAGTCTGGGTGATTCTGGCCTTAGTCTACAGCAGCCTTCCCCAACCTGGTGGCCTTTAGAGGCATTTGGACTGCAATTTCCAGATTTCCCATCCAGCAGGGCCATTGACTGGGAATTCTGGGTATTGCATTCTGGAGAAGGCTAGTCTATAGGGTGATTAAAAACCATAACCAGTCCTAAGAATACAGCCTTTTTAAACAATGTTTATCAGGCAAACACTTTCATTAGTTCAACTCAAACCCACTCCCCAAAAGTGCAAGTTTTCAACATCTTGAAAACTTTAAGGCTTTAATAGCTTGAGGCCCCCTTCAGGCAGAAAGGTGTTATGCAGTTACATTGTGATCTTTTTCTCATCAGGTTAAGACACTTGTATTTGCCCAAGTATTTTAATATGTTTTAACACTGGGTCTGCGTTATGCATCTGTAGCTGCTTTGCACTTTTTTTTTGTTAAATTGTGGTTTTAAGGAATCATATATTGAACTATGGGATCAAACTATGGGATCGTGGCTGATTCCTTTATTGTTAGACAGAGCCCTGAAATCCAGATGGGATAAACGGTGGTTTTAAATAATAAGTACATGAAAAAATGCAAACTGATGGCTGAAGTGATATGAACTACCCAACAGAGGACTGTGCAAACAAGAGGCAATGAATTTGTGGGCAGGGGATAAGTCCCACAGGGATAAGCCCCATCAGGCACATGGAATATTCCAAAGATGTTCTGGAAAGTTCTTCTCATACAGACTAAGAAATAATGCCACAGAGGAAGTATTAAAAGAAAAAGGGGGAATTACTTCAAAAAAAAAAAGTTGGTCACTTTCAGCCTGGAGGCTGAAAGCTACCCAGTCTTGTAAGCTTCAGAATATAAATGGAACAGTAGCCGTCCAAATAACCACTGCTGAGACCTGCTGGTATTTTTCTTATGGGATTGTCTTGTTCACTTATTTTCAAAAGGATAAAATATTAAGACATGCAAGGCTTTTATCTCTGAACCTTGGAGACTCAACGAATGAATGTGAAAATAGGATGGTGACATGAGCTAGTCCCCAAATGATCCTAGCCTATAGCATAAAAACATGCCTGAAGAATAGCAGCGGCACTTCTGATGGGAAGTGTCAAGACCCAGAGAGAGAGACACAGGCAGGTCACCTTGTGCCTTACAAAACATCCCATCATCATTATTATCACTATTATCACCGGAGTTGTGCTCTTATTCGTATTGTTACCACGACCAGTACCCTCCATCATTGTCCATCAGAGTGCATCATGAGCATTTTGCTCTCTAAACCAATAGCTCATAATAATAAAAATGAATTATAAAAATAAACATTATGACCTTGTACATTTTCAAACAATATAAGATATACATTCCAGTTGAGCAGATCTGTCAGACTTGATCTCACTGAGGTTCTGGGAATTTTCCACTGTCAAGTGTGTTGCCCTGGTTCCACACAGGCTTTTTGGTGGCTGTGGTGCTGGTTTTCTCAACCGGATTCCTGTATTTTTGTGCATTTTCCAAATGTGTGATTTCTTTTTCCTCCTGTACCCATTAACTCAAGCATGTGTGTGTGTATTTTTCAAATGCATGGTTTTCTTCCTGCATTTTTCAAATGTCTGCATGTTAATACATTTTCTTGGATCTCAGAATGCATCACAAGCAGGGAATTTTCCAAAACTTGATTTTCCCATGGAAACTTTTCCATCTCATAAGTTCATTAGTAGCAGGTAATATATGCCAATTGCAGAAACAGTAAGAGGCAAGCTGCGCAGTTCCAGAGTTGTAAAGAATGTTTTCCAGGTCCATAGAAAGTATGTGAGGGAATACAGAAATGCCATGGACATGCATATGTCTTGGCGTGAAATGGAAGTAAGCAGTAAAGCTAGTGAACCTGAAAATGCCCCACCAACCTCAGTGGAAGAGATTGAACTCTGCTGAAATAGGTGAGTCGTTTTCAATGTATAACACACCATGGCTTTGGGTTTGGGTTCTTGGGCTAAAATTCATTAGGGTGCTGTCTGGTTGGGCTCCTTGTAAACCTCCAGAGAATTATGGGCATCCAGTGGAGAGCAGGAGCCACATAGTGGCTTGGATCACCTCGGCATTCTCTTCTCCCTCCAAAATGGTCCAAAATTTTGGCAGCAATTTTTCCCCTCCTCATGAGCAAAAGAGGCTGTGGCACCACTGAGATTCTGCAAAGGATGGGGATGGTCTGCTCCGCCCGCCCCCCACCCTGCCCACTGGAACGGCCTTCCACTTTTGGAGCCCAGCCAGCACGGAAAACAAGGCTGCAGGTGCAAGGGCTCAGGGGAGGTCCTCTGAGGTTGCTCTGAGACTCAGATCTATCACACTCACACTCACACCACCCCTGCCAATGTCAGGAGAGCACAGGATCGCACCCTTGCTGTACAGTTTTCAGTACCTCTGTTTTTCCTCTTAAATGTAAATGATATAATGTAAGGACATGCTATTGTCTTTCCGTTTTAAGATGTATTTGAATAGAAATTTCTACAGAATATAACATTTAAATCATGTTAACAGAGTGCTCCTAAGGCCTGCAGAGAGTGTCCAGAAAGCCATAGGATTTTTTGGAGCCCCAGCTTTGACATCCAATGTAGGACTTCATGCTGGAATGCCTCCCCACCCCCCACCCCACTGCAGCCAATGCACAAAGAATCAAGCCAGATGTTTCTTCAAGGTGGCAAACACTGTTCTGGAAAAGGGGCTGAGTGGGTATTCCAGAAGCAGGGGAAGGAAGAGAGCAGCACAGCTGTGGCACAAGGTATCTTTTTTTTTCTTCCAATTTATATCCTGCCTTTTTCCTACAAAGGGCTCAAGGCAGCTTACATTTTTATTTTTTTTATTTATTAAAACATTTTTATGCCGCCCCATTCGCCGAAGCCTCGGGGTGGCTCACATCATTAAGTTAAAATAATTATAATATAAATTAAAATATAAATATAAAATTAAAATAAAACAGTACATTATAAAATAAGCCGCCCTGGCCAGATAAAACCAATAATGTTAACAGTTAAAATGCCGCTTGAATAAAAAGGTCTTCGCCTGGCGAAGACCTACATCTCCTCCTCCATCTTATCCCCACAACAACAACCCTGTGAGGTAGGTTGGGCTGAGAGGCTGTGACTGGCCCAAGTCACCCAGTTGGCTCCATGGCTGAGTGGGGACTAGAACCCAGATCATCTGAGTCCCAGTCCCATGCTCTTAACCACTACACCACTATCTTGGCGGTGCCTCAGCATCCATCCCTCCCCCTGCAAAGCAGTGCAGGTAGATGGCTGAAATCCCCCACCTGACTGCTTTGCAGGGCAGGAGGGGCATCTTCACCTGAGCGCCTCTTCTCCCTCCTTCCCTTGGATGGGAGTTATCCTCTGCATTGGGAAACTGATGTGCTGCCTCACTGGATTGTGCCCTATAATTTTTTCTCCTTTCATGCACTAAATTAACAAGGGTGCTTTAAAAAGTTGTTTACTAAATACACATATAATAAATAGAATAAATTAGATCTCAGAAAGGCATCAGAGCATTTTTCAATGCAAATTGAAAAATTTCCTATGTAAGCAACCATATACAAACTAAGCTAATTTGCACTGAAAAGTATTCTAATACAGTCTGACAGTTTTTCCTATGCAAATTTTATTTATTTATTCATCTATTTTGATTTTTATATACTGCCCCACTTCCATAGGCTCTGAGCAGTTTACAAGGGATTAAAGCCAACAATATTTAACATTTCAACTAAAGCATATTAAATAGATCTAATCTTGGAACTAATCTAGGATGGCCTGTCAGAAGAGACAAGTCTTTAATGTCATTTTGAAGGTAGCCATCCAGGATATCTGATGCATTTCTCCCAGCAGGACACCCCACATTTCAGGGGCAACCACTAAGAACAAGCTCCAAAAGTTTATCCCCAGAAGACCTTAGTGGGTGAGGCAGGAGTGCCTTATGGGCAAAGGCACTCCTATAACCCAAGCAAATGACCTAATTTACACTGGGAAGTTTTCCAGTACAACATTTTCCAAAAAAAATCACATCACTGATTGCAAATTCTGAAATGTACAGGATTCTGTCCAGGAAGACTAAATTGGATAAATCTGATGAAGCTAATTTTGCAACTATCTTTAGCCCAGGCCTTTGAGCAATCTGTCTTAATATTCTTTCCATTCCCTCCACACAGAGGAAGCAGCAGTGGGATTACCCATCTGAAGGACACAAGGGGTCCAACCCTGGCATGCTCCACCCAATTAAACTCAGCAGGAGTAAGAGGAAAAAACCTGCATTTTTAGTCTCAGGAATAAAGTTTGGTCACAGCAAAATGGTAATCAGCCCCAGGTGCATGGTAGAGCCCCCTTATATACCCTAATAACCAGGAAGCAATGACAGATGTCCGCTGGATTCCTGCTGATTTGCACATCAGAAAACAGGTGGTTCCCACACTCACCTGGGAGGGGGCTGCCTGAGGCTGGGCTGGGCACTCTGGAAAGGGACTTCTCCTAATCCCTGACTGTGTGGAGGCTCCAGTTACACTGAGAATACCTGGGGACATGACCAGCCACCCTGGGCTTAACGCCAGCCAGGTATATCCTACACATCCATCCTCTCAAACCCCACTAGGAACCATAGATGGGGAAATCTGGGCTCCCAACCCCTCTGGCTTCAGGGAATAGAAGAGCCCAGCCCACAACTTACCTGGAGCACACAGCATTTGAGGGTGCAGCATTGACAATAATGCTGCCTTGGTGATCCCCAGGCACATCTGGGGTCACAGGCCAGCTGCCTAACAATTCCCCCCCCCCCCCAACCCATGGCTAGAAAGACAGCTTGTACAGCCACAGTTGGGAGCAGCAGACCTGTGGCGACCCAATCCATGACAGGAGATCATTGTGACCTGGCATCTCCATAAACTCTTTTACTTTCAGTGACCACAAATGTGAGGACCAGAGCCAGTGCCCTGCAGAATCAACCCTACCCCATCTCACATGCTGAGTGAAATGGCTAGTTTCATGATTAGACTTAAGCACACATCAGGCTAAAACTGAAACCTCCCTTATAGTGAAATCTAGGCTTCCTAAGTCCAGCAAGAAATCCAGGGACAGAGGGTAGGTGAAGGCATTTGTCTGATACACACTTTGGCAAAAAAATCATTAATGGCCAGAGAAACTCTTGGCAGATCCTCTCTTCTGACCTGAAGCAGCTGTGACAATTGAAACCAAATCTTACTATCCCTCAACAAAAGATGAATGAGAATGCCTTACCCAAACTGCACTTGGTTTGATTAGGCTTGGTTTTATTAAATGACCAAGTATGATAAACCTTTTGTACAAAGTGTCTTCCACCACTAAAATATATAGAAATGCTATTTCTGTTCTTTTGTCCCAGGTACATTATGGGAAAATATGTTCCAAACTGTTTGTGCGAGAGAGACAGAGAGAATTCTTACTATGTTTTTCTTTAATTTTTTAAAACTCATAACATTTTTAATAGTTTCCTACATTTCTGCTGTTACAAGTTCAACACAACACAGCATTCTGTGGGGCTGTGTGATACCTGGACATTGCAGGCTGAAGCTGTGGATGGTATTAGGAATGGTTTCCCAAGAGTCCGATCTATAGCTTTTGCCTAGAACATAATGCCTGTGAACTTGTCCTGTAGCCCAAGCAAAGATTCTGCTTACAGGCACACGGATAGTTCGTGCACCACCTTTGAAATGCAATAGATTCTAAACATGATTGGCAGAACAAATCAGGTACTCATTGAGTTGTTCTAGCATTTAGATGAAGTTACAGTACCTGTTCAAAAGCTACCTGCAGCATTCAAATGCTTCCACAGATGAAAGGTATAAAGGGAATTGTCAGGACAAAAGAACACATCAGATCTGCTCAGAGGACAGCATTCTTACCTCTGGGCTATAAAAGCTAGGTTTCAAACTCACATGGGTATTTTGATATCTAGCATGAGGGAGGAGGCAGATGTCAAAACTGAAGGACGGCAGTCTTTTCATACAAAACTACGAATGGATTTGCCTGCTCTGTTCCCTAATGTAGGTGGTCTTTAACACTTTATTCACAATCCTGCTTAGTTGTCAAAGCTGTATGCATTTTGTTCCATAACACAATTAAATGACAAAGGATTGATCAAGAACAGAAAAAGACCTCTTTAGATCTGGTAATCTCTTCCAGGCTCTGTCAAACAAAAGGTGCATCAATTTTCTCCATGCTCAGAAGCTAAATTAATTCAGTTCTTTCTGTGCCATGTTACTGAACTATTGCAGAAGCACGTCTCCTAAATAAGCATCCATGTGCATCCTTCCTATAATCTACATATAACCATTCAGTTGATTTGTTCCTTAATTTCCCCAACCATCTTCATTCTGGTGGCATTCATTCATTCATCATTTCCATCATTAGCATTTTAATTAATGGTTCATTAAGCATTTGGGATTCCATCCTACACACCTAGAAAGTACTGTAAAGCCCCATATGCCTTTTGCATGCATGAGGTATAAGTCTGGTGTCAGCTGATGATACCGACTGAATATCACAGCATTAGGAATCATTATTTCCTCAAAAAAGGTGGTTTTCTGATATAATCATGTAATGTGGTTGGTATGAGTGTCAGACCAGGAGAGCCATGTTCAAATCCCCACTCAGAAATGAAATTTCCTGGGTAACCTTGGGTCGGTCAGTCTCTCTCTCTCTCTCTCTCTCTCTCTCTCTCTCTCTCTCTCTCTGCCTAATCACATGACTGCAGAATAATGAAACTGAAAATTGGGGGGATCCACCTATGCCATCACGATTTCCTTGTAAAAAAAAGGAGGGACAAAAACACAGAAGCAAGTAAAGATGCTCCTGTAAGTAGAACATTAGCAAATGTTTACTAGGGGTGCCAATTTTCTATTCGGTGCTGACCTAGCTTAATTAGAGTTGAAAACCTGTGCCTGGACCACACACTGGACATCTCCCCACATCACGCTCATGAATTTTCAAGTTGGAAAAGCACATCACCCAGGCAATAGCCACCATATCTTGTCTTTCAAGATAACATTTAGGTTGCTTTTACAGCCCAGGGGCTTCAGGCTATCCAAGTCCCAGTTCCGAGTGTGCCCTCATTATGAAAACCAACAGGCAAGAGAGGCATAGAGACTCCTGGTGGCTTTGCTGAAAGCTGGGCAAATTTAATCAAAGTGTTTCTTTATCAAGGAAAACATATTTCTAGCATGATCTTATACACTGGTTTGAAGTGCCCACGTCAGTTTCCAAGTCAGCTTGGAGAATTTAAATATGGGACCTAAGCAGGAAACAACCAGCTAGAGTGGAGTCAAAATTTCTCTACAGACACTTTTCTGAAAGAAACACTGAAATTTCTGCCTTTCTGCCTGCACCCCCTGAAACAAAAAGCACTTTTCAGGAATTCCTCTGTGTTAGAGTCCTATTTGTTTGGTAAGTTATAGTTGCGCAGTTTCAGCATGTAACTGGTACAAAGTAAGTGCTACAGAAATACATACACAAACATTGCCACTTCAAAAGCTATGGGAGCGCACAGATCCTAGGAAAACAAAAATAATTTCTGAGAGGAAAGGCTGAGTGCAGTCATTATAGTTCCATTGTTCAGACAAAAGAACACTTGCTACCCATGAAGAGGAAGGAAGGAAGACCCTCGAATTAAAATCTACATCAGAATATTTAGGAGAAGAAACTAGTGAGAGAGAAAAACAGGTTCCCTTGTTGATCACCCTTGTGATAAGGCAAACTTCACAAACCTTGTTTCTTTACCCCAACACTATGCATATCTCCACCACCTTTTTGTGGAAGCTGTCCTGCTGTCCACACACACACACACACACACACACACACAGAGAGAGAGAGAGAGAGAGAGAGAGAGAGAGAGAGAGAGAGAGAGAGAGCGCACGCAAATGATGTAAGGACTAGTACATTGCACAGTTTTCTTACTGTTGCCAAACTGAGAACTAGTGAGCCCCACTTCCAAGATACCGTTGGAATATTTCTCCTCTGGAAAAATCAGTGAATTTCCCCCCATTTCTCTCCCTACTAATAGAGTGGAAAATTTTGAGAGGCTAAATTTGTTTCCTTTCTCAATTATCTTAGAATGTTGAGTTCTATAGCCCAGGATAATACAGAGAGGAAGAATCCCATGGAAGCTCCCATGGATTCCATACTGAAGAAAAAATGGGTTATAAATGCAATGAATGAATGAATGAATGAATGTTTCAAGTTCTGTCATCATAATTTAAAAACATGAAATCATACACAACACCCTGAATACTGTACATGTTGGCATTTAAGATTGCTATTTTTTCTGCATTTGCAGTATACAGCCTGCACATTTCCCCTCTATTCTAATTATCCATCTGTGATGAGATTCCTTCACTTAATATAATACAAAGAGACTATGTTGTATTTGACTAAATGCTAGGTGGTTCTAGAAGGACAAATTACCAACTCATCACTGCATCTTCCTCTCATGGAGCTAATGCACCGGTCCATTCACTTAAACCTAAACTCATACAGAGGAATATTCATTAATGTCCAGTCATGCAGAATGTGCACACTGCATTAGTCACAGTTCTATAAATAAATACACTTTTCCATGTACACCACATTAATCTTGATTCTATAAACAAATAACCACAGATTGATGATGCCCCCTCCAGAAAGAAAGTTGCTGTACCAGAGAAAACATCAAGGCTGATGCTCACATCTGCCTGTAGATGAAGTCATATTATTTCAATTATTAGTTTATGACAGTGGATTTATTGAGACAGAACAGCAGTGACTTTAAGGAGGATACATATATCTATGGACAACAATGTTGGTGTTGTTGTGTTTTAATTGTTTGTATTCCTGCTTAGAGCTTGAAACATGGCCTTAAAATTAAATTCAAATAATGTAGCACTGAACTTAACCATTCATGCTCCAAAATCATCCATTACAAGATAAAGAAATAAAATAAAAGCATTTTAGAATTACACAGCACTGCATCTCTTTACAGTTCACTCTGAAACATCTGAAGGACTTTACCGAGTTTGCCTGCAGCAACCGGAGGGCTCCTATTTCTTTGGAATTACAATTCTGAATAGGCATCCCACACACATAACTTCTTCGAACAGAATACACATTTCAAAGCTACATGTGCAGATATTTTGACATCACTACTGGAAACTTTTCATAGTAAAATATGCAAAAATGCTGCTATTGGCAAACTTAAAAGAAGTTCCTAATAGCTTAGGGATTTTACTATATTAAGCAGGGAGGTAAGCTTAGAAGGTCTGCATTGCTTCCTATCAGAGGAAAATGCTTATCATGGAAGGTCACATAATGATTTTTTTTTTCATTTTCAGTGCAGTTGAAGAGCTACTTGGGGTGTTTCAGAGGACAGATGAAAGGGCAGAAAGAGGAGGAAGATGACAGAAGTTCAAGCAGAAATAAGGGTGAGCCAGGTGGCTCATTCACCTCCCCAGAAGGCACGGGGAACGAGCAGTGAGGCTCAGGTATTACTGCAAGAACCAGGTCGGCTTGCAAACTAGGCAAGGGAGCCAGAAAATGGCAGAGGAAGGCCGGGGGGGGGGGGGGGCTTGAGGACAAAGGACTCCTCATAGGCCAAGGTTGACCCTCCAAGATGCTTTAGCCTACAACTCCCATCATTCCACAACTGGCTATGCTGGCTAGGGTTGATGGGAGCTGTAGACCAAAACACCTGGAAGGTCATTTGTTACCCATCCCTGCCATAGTTAAAGAGTGGGCCATGAGTTTCAGAGAAGAAGGATGACGTTGACCCCCTTTGCTCTAGATATTTATGTCTCTTCATGGAAACGGGCAAGAGTTACATTCCCAAATGGTTCTGCTACTTGATGGCCATCTGGAAAACTTCCATCAGGTAGTGCAAGTAGTTCTGATTAAATGAAAAGTCTTAATGTTGAATATTTTATACCTAACTGTCAAAAACTGAGGTACAGTGAGTATGCAGTGATGGCAAAATTGACTAATTATGTAAACAGAAGACCAATTAGAATTTGGTCTTTAATGATAAATGGAAATTTTATTATGTACAGTTTAATTAATATAGAACAAAAGGAAGCTCATTAAAATATTGTTGATGATTTATAATTGATTTGAAGTGATTGAAAAATTTGTTGGTTTAGAGAAATATAATTATCTTTTTTGCAAGCTTCAACAAAGTACTAATTGACAGAAAGATAGAAATTTTAGACTTCTTTGGGAATTTGCAGGTTATGAATACATATGCTGTGTTTGTGTAAGATCCCTTGGCATTCTTACTTTTCTTTTACATTTTCCTTCCTTTCTGCACGTTATTTCTTTTAAGGAAACAGTAAAAAAAAATTAAAAACTGAGGTACAGTTTGGGTGAAAACAGGATCAGTATTTCCATCTTGAAGTGCACGTGGGATATAAGATCGTTGCTTCTACAGGACTGGATTTGAGAGAAGCACCTGCTTTTAGCAATTCATGTCTATGCTTGCAAAACACCATCTTCATTTACTGGGATAGCCTCAGCTCCCTACAGGGTCACCCATATGCGCTGCTTACAAAGCATGACATCTTTCTTCTTAATAATGAATAATGACTCCAGCACAAGCCTCACCTCACTGATACCAATCGCTGTTTATTCCTGCCTCTGCACAGACTGCCACTGAAGATTAATGTATGTGTACCAGATTACTGCTCAGTGCAAAGAGCCTGGCTGAAGGGATGGGCCACCTCAAATCAGGTTTGCCTCACAGAAAAAGGGGCTGAGCAACACAGGTGGCACAAAGCCACGCCTTTCGCTGCAATTCAGTCAGTTCTGACTTCCGTATGTCTGTGGTGCTCCTTTGTAGAAAAGGCAGAGTCAGATTGCGTGCATTACTGTAAAGCAGCCTTCTCCAGCCTGGTGGCCTTCAGAGGCATTTGGATCACAACTCAGGACCATTGACTGGGAATTCTGGGTGTTAGAGTCCAAACATGTCTGGAAAGCACAAGGTTGGGGAAGACTGTTGTAAATGCTCCAAAATGCTTACGTAGATCTGGTAGGGTTAGAAGATTGGACAGGGAAGGATGCCAGAGATTGGCCAGAGTTGCACACATGGCAACCTACCCTGAAAAAAAAGTTAAGAGGACAATAAGCTGCAGACACTTGTGCTCACTGTGGGTTGCCCCCTCCACACTCCTTCACACCCAGCCCTCCCACTGATATCCCAGGGGCCTTAGCAGCTGAACTCATCTGGTCTCTTCTCCCCACTCTGATCACAAGCTCTCTTCGGCAGCTGCCACCCTCTTGGAGCTTGTTTGCAAGGTCTCCCAATGGCAGCCAGCGACAGCCTCTCCAAAGTGCCCAAATGGTACATTGAGCATCCATCACAAGTTCACCACCTTTTTAAAGTTATTTTTCGCATCAGAAATATGTGCAAATATTTTATTGGACAAAAAGATAGCAGGACTGCTACCTTTGCACAAGCAAGTTTGAGAGAAACGAAATGCAGTTATGAAATACGTTAAAACAACCTCACTTAGAAAACTCAGGTTAAACTAAAGCCCTTTCTTCTGACAGCTACTGAAAGTCCAAGTTCACAAAAGGGGGAGTGTACTCTGTACCTTCCCTGAAACTCTGTATACTTTGTACACTTCCCTGAGACTCTGGGTACTCTGTAAAGGTACAGAGTACCCAGAGTCTCAGGGAACTGTGGGCAAGGTGGATACAATGAGGACAAGCACTTAAAGAACAGAGAAGCAGCTGCTAAGGGGGAGAGCTCTTGCCACCCCCCTTGCAATCAAAGATCTCCTTGCAGCTTTACTTTGCTGTTGATAGCTCACCATTGGACTGCTGTCAAGTAAAAAGCAAGTAATAATTCTTCCTATTGATATCCTTGCTTTGCCATCTGTATCCTGAACTTTGGCAGGGGACAGTGCATTGATGAGGCAACTCTTCACATTTCAGCTAGTCAGAGGTATGCAGTTGCACTCCCTCAAAGAGCCACCAAGGAGGTTTATGCAATGTATGAAAATATTGTGTACATTTTGGCACCTGTCTGGATTTGAGGCAGCTTCAGGGCTCCATCTTCCGGCCAAAGGTAGTTGCAGGACTGGACCCACAGCCTACTGCAGCCTTTATGAGCATCACCTGGGAGTCCTAAGGGAAAAGCTATATAAGAACCAGCTCTTCCCTCCAGAAGCTGCCTCAGCAAGGAAGGTTTCCTGACCTGTTGTGGTTTATCCTGTTGCTATGGAAAAGCTTGACTGTGAGCTTGGCACTCCGGACCTGCTCCTGGACCTTGTTCCTACTCCTGCTTCCATTCCAAAGGCACCCTCTCCTGGTATGGACTTTCTGCCTCTTGACCCCTGGTTCATGCTTACCTACTATTGGCTTGGAATTCGGATTGGACTTTTATTAATGCTTTGGGTTAAGGTGTCTGGCTCCTGGTATTCATAAGTGTAACCTACTGCCATGCCTTGGATTCTGGCAGCACCCTTTCAAAAAGATTTAAAAAGGTAAACCAGTGAAAGCCACTCCAGTGAGCACTTTGGAAGGACTGTCGCTGGGAGGCAATGCAGAATGTTTCTCAAAGAGCATAACAACTGAAAGAGGGTTGTGGTCAGAGTGAAGTATGCAGTCACTCTGATGTGTCATGGGTAGAGTTGGAGCAGTTGTCACTGGCAACAGCACAGGGAAGCATTATTTATTTACTTATTACAAAACATTTCTATTCCGTCCTTCCAACAAGCACTCTAGACGGCTTACACAATGTAAAATCTCAATAATACAATAATAAAATCACAATTATTAAAACAATATAAAACAGCGCATCATAAACTAAGAGAAAAGGGAAGAAAAGAACAGAAAATGCATCTGTGGGGAAGGAAAAAAAATCTTAAAACATCTAAAACCCTTAATTATTAAAATGATGGTTAAATAAAAAGGTCTTTACCTGGCGCCAGAAGGAGTATAACGTCGGTGCCAGGCGGACCTCTCTGGCGAGCGTAACCCCTGGGCCCATGATGGCATGACAGGACAACCCGTTGGTGGTTCAACAACCTCTACAACAAACCATGGGTTCTCAGAGTGGTTTGTTTTCCACAAACAAGCCATGGTGTGCATAGTGATCTGAGTCTGAACAAGATGACAACCCACCAGTGCAAGTTACCTCTGATGCGTTGCAATGGCATGTGAACCTGGTCACTGGCTACAAGCCTCTCACTTCCCCCCTTCGTAGGTAGATGTCAGCCGATCCTTCTTGTTTTACTTTTGTTGTACCTTGTTTTATTTTTGTTGTACCTTGTCTTACTAAACTGACACTTGTAAAGCCACATATAAATTGGTTCATTAACAAAATTGACCCGTTAGTCTCTATTTCTTACCTACTTCTCTTGGGAGTATAGAATTAAGTCAAAATTAATTGTTCTATTAAAAACAACATACGGCAACTTGAACCTGTATAACATTACCTCCTTCATCAGTTTCTCCTGGGTTTTCAATGTTTTAAATGGGCTGTCCTTACATTTTCTATTAATAGGCATGAATTCTCAGTTACAATGCTAGGCAGCAGAAGTGATTTTTTGGAGATTTTGTTTTTAATTATATGTTCTACATTTTAAAGCAGAACCAGTTTTGCATACCACAAATTGTCCTTCTAAAGGAAATAATGTTTACATATTTGGAACCCAGATGCAGTCTTATAATATTGAAGAACATCCATTATTTTCTCTACCGGGGAGGGCACGTCCCCAAGCCCTTTAAACCACAGCGTGACCCAATCTGGCCCACCTCCCGGAAAGTGAGCGGCACAGAGAGGCACCTCACTATCTCTGGTTGGGGACTGGAAATGACCCGCGGATTCTCCTGCCTGCACCCCAACAGGGATGTGAGCAGCGTGAAAAAGAGGAGGATAACCTGCTTGGATCTTTCAAGAACCGGCTCCCGGGAGGCCTGGCCTACTCCATTTCCACAACAGGGAACAAATCGTGCACCTCACTTGACTGGGGTGTGTGGGAATCTGCCCCTGCAGAATCAGACCTAGTCCTTTTTCTGTGCAGAGAGAAGCCTGGAGTGCCATGATTCTCTCTGCATGGAGCAGGGAAATTAAATGAGCAAGGAAGGGAGGGTTTCAGGGTATGGAATGGGCTTCCATGGGAGGTGATTGAGGCCCCATTAGTGAGGTGTCCAAGAATTGGTTGGACATGCACATGGTGAGCATGTCATGAGTGGAGCCGGCTGGGAGACCCCTTCTGACTATGTTTCTATGTTTCTGTTTCAGGGTGAGACCATACCCCATGGATACCATCCAGCCTGCTTGTCCTCCCCTGTGTATATACTCATGCAAGATCAAAAGCAGGGTTTCCACATAAAGCTGATCCCCCAGCTCATCTAGACATCATGTGCACACACACCCCTTTCTCAAAAAACAAATACATAAATACAACAAAGCTTTGAAAATGGCTGGGAACATTTGGTTCTGGTTGCATGCTGATTAAAACCGACTGTGAACCTTTATCAAAAACTAAATCATTTATTTCCCTAAAATTGAGGGAGAACTAATTATTTCAGCTACATGGACCAAGATAAAGGTATGGTTTGAGCCATGACCCACTGGAGCTTATAATTAGAACCTAATTCTATACCATAGTTCAGTCCCGGAATTATGAAATAAGAATCCCTGATCATGTGCAAAGTACCTCCCTCAATTAGTAGCCACAACTAGTTTCCCATATATGGGATTAGAGAGAATATCTGCCAGGTTGGAGAGAGAAGAAGACAGGTATGTAATACCCAGACATGCTTATGGCACCACATTTTCATGACAGAAATTCTGAGACATTCTGGATTTTCTGTGAAAGCTTCTTCTGATTTAGTATCTCAGTGATGATGATGATCAATCATTTTGTTTGTTAGATTTATATATGTCCCTTTTTCTTTTTAAAAAACTCCAAGTGGGTTGAGTTTTTCTCCTCCTGCTGCTCTCAATCTTATCCCCACAACAAGAGCCCTGTGAGGTAGGTTGGGCTGAGAGTCTGTGACTGGCCCAAAGCCACTCACCTGCCTCCATGGCTGAGTGGAGACTCGAACCCCCACACTCTTGACCACTACACTGGCTCTCCTGATTTTTGCAGCTTGCTTCGTCTTGCTGCATTTTCTTGTTTGCTAGACAGAGAGCTTTGGCCAGTTGAGAGCAGAAAGAGTTTTCTCTTCTTCCTCAGAAGGTAATGCCAAACTTAAGAAAAGACTCCCTTCCAGAAGGAGGAGCCTAGACTTTTGTAACAAAGCCCTCGTACTCTAATCGGCTGTAGTAGTCGTTACTGACAGTTACTAAATATATAAAAGTAGGAGATGCGGGAGCCACGCTGTCCAAACACGGGGGGGGGGGGGGGGGGGCTCAGAGGATTAGGCAGCTCCGCTCCAGAGGCAAGGGCTCAAGAGGTTCAGCAGGCAGGCCAGTTAGACAGAGTGAGTTCAGCAGCAAGGCAGGGAGGCCGGGCAGCAAGCCTTTCCTCCTACTGGTAATATTAAGCGGAAAAAACAGCTATAGAGGCAAAAAAACAGGGAAGCTGTGCGGCTTACCAAATGCATTACACAGTGACACAGCTATGATTATCAGAACTAGTGGGCTTGTTAACAGGAGGAACAGGAACTTGTACAAGGATTTAAAAATTACTAAAAACACTGCAAACAAAACTTTAAAAAAATGCATTAAATGCATCAGAAGCATAAACCCTTCTAAGCAGGTGTCTAGACTGCTGGATGATGGTCCAACTGCGATCATGAGGGGATTGCAGAGAAAGTGAATAGATTCTTTGCACCAGTCTTCTCTGCAGCATAATATCAAAGAGTATTTTAAACGGCCACTTGCAAGCCACTCAATTCAGAATGACTCTTCAATTTAGGATAAAAAGGTTGTATGCATTGGAATTACTTAGGAGGTATCACGAATCTTTTGGAAGCATACAGAACTTCAGCTTTGACTTAAACAATCATTAGATTTGCTTTTTCAACTCTGCCAAAAATATTGATTTGGGACATGCTGCTCTACAGAAGTTAACTATGTCTGGATTTTTCACTGTTCTGCTGTTCCTATCTTGCAAATGCTCAGACGGAACTCCACAAAGCCAAAGTTTTGGTAAAGTACATCTACCCATTTGTAAACACTTCTTATCCCCCACATTGATTTCTTCCTCCAGCTAAGTTGTCAAAACGTACCCTGTGCAACGCAAGTCTGGCACCTAACATTTATTGCCATACCGTACTGGAACACAACTACTAAATTAATTTGCTTTTTCTCCAAGCAACAAGATCAGTGCAACTTTCCATAATCTGTATCCTATTTTGCCGGAGAAGTAGTCCCACTCCTACTCTCCCTCTCTATGTCCAGCAGGAAGAGAAAATACTCTAAAAAGATCCAGGGCTCCAGCCCTCAGGACCAAAAAGTGCACAGTTTTGCATGTTTTGAATTATAAGCTATAAATCTTTCTTTGCTTGCATGACTTCCTGTCTCGTAAGGACACACTTAGTTGAAAAAAGGCATGTATGGAAAGAGCAGAGAAGAGGGCATTGATACAACTGCAGAAACAAAGATTCAAGGGGAGGGAGCAGGTGGTGGAGCACCTGTGGGCAAACTCCAGGTATCCAAGGCGATCAGCTGTAACAGAGACTTCCAGCGTGCTGTCCCTTTATTCCAGCAAGCGCCCATTGACAGCGAGCCTCCCAGAGATGTGGGGGCCCAACGCAAAGTTTAGTAGAGCCATCCCTAGCAGGCTCTTCTCTAACACCATCTCTCTTGGTAAGTTCTCTTGCTGATAGTGTGTAAGATTCTAATTAGCCAGGAAGAATTACTTACAGGAGGTGCCCCCTTCCTGGCCTTCTTATGCCCCATCCCATCACCAGCACGTAGCTCCTCCGCTCCCCGACCTCTGTGTCAGGTTTCTCCTCTGAATGACTGGACACTCGACAGGAGCTACCAAACTGCACCTCTCCCCTTAGTTCTGTCCCTCCACAATGTAGCGCAAAGACGGGGAGGAGGGTTGCTATTAGCTCTTGAAGCTGGAAATCTGCCTGTGTTTTCTAAATCTAAATACCTTAATGCCAGCATGGCAGCATTTTCTGCCCAAGGCTCTGTTTCCCCTGCAAACCTCCAAACCTAGAGGGTTCGCCGAAGGCATGACTACGCCGTTTGCATCCAGAGCCAGGGGGCAACACACGGCCTGTGAGCTGCATGGCCCCCACTCTGATTCTGCTGCTGCTGCTGCAAAAAGCATTAGGGGGTGCCACCAAATTTGAGAACAAGTACTTTTGTTGCATTTTTGCTCACATGCTAAGTTTGCCCCTTTAAAATCTCCACAGCAGTTTGCTAGTGAAATTTAGCAACCGACCATCTTTCCTTTTTTTTCCTTCCTCTTTTCTTTTTTGCCCTTGCTGTGCAACAAAGCTTCAGCAGGAGCACAACTGCTAAAAGGTCCACCAGACAGAAATTTACCCTGGACTCCCCAAAGTTTCCACCCAATCTAGAGAAATCGGAACTTACAGGCAAGTTCACAAAATGCATATAGACTGTTGAAATGGAATATGGAAATGACTTACTAATCTCCTATTTCCAACTTCCTACCATATTCAGATGATTCAGCTAAACTGGCTTTCAAAGAATATATTACAAAAAGAATTTTAAAATCCCCATTCCAAAGACACAGCCACAGAGATTGCATAAATTCCATGTCTAAATCAGATGCACAGATTTTTCCAGAAAAGTAATAGAAGCCGGTGTCTCTCTTCCGCCTCGCATTTTCTAATTCTAGCTCTTTAAAGTTTATATGCCTCATGTTTGGGACACAAAACAGCTCAGAATTTTGTGCCTGCAACAAATGTCATCTTTTCAAATGGAAAGTGACAGGGAACAAGCAAATGCCAAGACTTGACAAAAGACTACATGCTTTAGTACCAATTAAGGAACCTGGGGATACGGAGGAAGATATTTGCCTGTATCCCACAGGTCAAGGAGGGTCAGCAATTTCATCTTAGGGCTGCACAAGCAAACCAACACACAAATATGTTCCACCACTTTAAAATCCAACACAGGTTATCAGAGCAATCCAGAAATCTGTGTTTCTGTGCCTCTGGGATTGCTCTGGGCTTAATTAGGTTTCAGTTTTACAAAAGCATCTGTTGCCTGTTGCACACTCTGCAAATCTGAGGGGACCGCTACAGGCTTGGTATATGTTTTGTTTTTGCAGAAAACAAAAACTTTATCAAGCCTTGAGCAGCCCGATTGCCCCCGGGGCCTGCAAGGCTGCCTGTGCATGCAAATACAGATGCGGAAGAAGAGGCAGTGCAGCAGACAGCATCAAGCCGGGCCGGGCAATCTGGTAGTGCCTGAAGAGGCTCCGTCTTTCTTGGCAAGCATTCATCTTTCCCCTTTGCTCCAGCCAATTCCTCTCTTACCAGGTAAAGGGAACTTACATGAAGGAAACACACGAGAAGAGGAAAAACAACCTTTGAGGGAAGGAGAAGCTCTCCTTGTTAACAAGCACTGTCACGTCTTGACATGAAATACTTCCAGAACAATCACACCATCTTCACCTTCAACATAGTAAGGGAAAGTCATTTGATAGAAGAAAAGCCTTCCCTGATAGCTTAAAGATCCGTAATTTCCAGCCTTTTGGTTGGATTAGTCAAGAAACACAGTGGGAAATTTGCAGCATCAGATGTGCTTTCTGCAAAGTCAGGTGCTCCTACAGCAGTGGCCATCTTGTCCAGTGCAATGTAGGCAGAGCAAATCAGACTGCTGGCACAGTGACGAGTCTGGGTTTTCCTAGGTGCTTGCTTTGGTATACTAGCAGTTACACCTGGAAGCAGGGGAAGCTTGTAAGGAATGCATCTTTTATCCCAAGCTATCTCAGGGGTGTTGGTGCTGGGATACTGGCTGTTAGGAATGGAATCAGGTCCCAAGGAATGGCCACATAGGAGACAAAGTACCACTTCTATCAAACTTGGGATTTTTTCTATAATTGGCTGCAGAAACGGGACCTGGCGTACATTTAGAGATGTTTTCAAGTTACTATAAACTGATCTGAATATAATTATAGAATGTTAAAAAATATGTAGTAGGGGGTTGACCCAGTAAATCCAATGTATGTGAGAATTGATGTTTTTAGTATTAGTTAAAAACTTTAATAATAATAAAAAAAGGAGACAAAGTACCAAGCAGCACTAGTTTACTACGTTTTTGCAAGAGCAGGTGCCCACCTCACAGGTAGCACACCGGTTTGACAGAAGACATTGCCCTTTATCCCCTTTCCCCAATTCTCAGGCCCTGCCTCTTTTCGCCCATTGGCTGGGTTACTAAGAGGTCACAGTCTTCTCTGCCTGTCTCCATCATACTACTCCTTGGTATGTTCCCGCACCCGCTCTTGCATCCCGTGTTTATGGCACTAAGTCCATTACCTATGAGAGGTGTGTCAGTTATTATTCATAAGCCTATTAAGCATGTGCACTACTCGCTATAAGTTCACTAGTTCATCTTGACCTTACATCGGTCCTAAAACTACTGGGAGGATGAGATAGGGAATAGCTAACTTTCTTCCAAGCCAATTATCTTTTTAGCCAGCTGCCAAGAGACAATTACTTGCTATCTTCTGCAAAAGCAATAGTTTGACCAGTCCCTATAATTCCCCCCTTCTTTTCTTCAGAACTCTGATGTGAGAAATACGATTCTTCTTGTGCTCAAACTTAGTTATACTACATATTATTTCGCTTTTGTTTCCTTACCTTAGTAACTAATTCAAACCTGTCTACTTTCTATTTACAAATCTCTTTATACGGCTCCTTACTCTGGCCTTTGGCTTTATAAGGGTATTTTGCTCTATTCTTTAGTAATCCTTCTGCTTAGCAACAGTAATTTTCCTTCTCTCACACTGGCACTGATGAGTGTACAGTCTTCAGTGACCATCTCAGCTATGTGTCTATCAGGGAAGATTCAGACTTCATTTACACATCATATAGATGGTACCACTGAAATCCGTAGTGCCCAACTAACATAAATCCCAGTGATTTCAGTGTGTCTACTTGATGTGGATCTAGTACATAAGGACACATCCAGCCTCCCAAATAAGAATGGGAGAACTAGGGATGTTTGAGCTCACTGAAATTCTCCAAACTCTACTCCAAGGCTCAGTTCATCTCATTCCCTTTTTCATTTATGATCTTCTAGGTTCCTTCTAGTGGGAAAAATGCACATTTTGAACCAGAAGGATGTGAATTTCTGTCCTCATTTTATCAAATGTGTGATTTTTCCTTTATTTACTGAGATGTGAAATCAACATTTCAAAGGAGTCATACTTCAAAAGCTACATTTCTTAATGTGTTCACAATTCAGGAATGTGCAGACTTTTTGGTAAAAATGCCCTCCCAGTTTTGCTCAGGGTTCCAGATGTGGTAAACTCCAGTGATTTGCAAGCTGAAACAACATTTTTATATATCCCTAAAACCAAACACCATTCCTCTGGTCACTGCACCCAAATTTCATAGTTATTACAGTAGGAAGTTTGGAAACCTAGGGAGAAATTTCCTACCAATAGGTACACTAAAGAGAGATGTTTTGCTTTATTTTTATATAGAACCATTTCATGATTTCAGACTAAATTATCAGAACAGTGAGTGCTTTGAATTGCACTGAGAATTGAATATACAGTGAGAGAAAGGGAGGGAGAGAGAGGGAGGGGGAGAGGGGAAGAGAGAAACATTGTATGTATTTTGCAGATACTTTAGTAAATCTATATTGTGCACTTTAATTATAATTAGACAATAATTCAGAAATCTCTAACATTGCATTATGAACATAATGTTTTGCTATACTAATGTCACTTCCAAAATATAAATATGTTTTATATGAAACAATATTTATTGGAACATTCATAGCTTTTTCAAAACGGTAACGAAAGAAACATAACTCTCGACTCAGTTTCTGTAGCTAACAATTTATGTCATGCATCGCAATAATGATTTTTCCAAAGAGTCTGTTTTGATATTTCATCACCTTTAAAAGCTCGGTTTGCTTTATCAGCTATGAAACCACTATTTGTTCCTCAGCGGGATGGGTGGTCCTGCTAAGGAATGACATTGCTTCCATCATGGATTTATGAAAATGGGAGTGAGACAGACCAGGCTTTGAAGTGAAGTTTGGACAATTTCAGCAAGATAGGCAGGTTGCTTACCTGTAACTGTCTTTCTTCAAGTGGTCATCTGTGCATCACACATATGGGTGCTGTGCCTGCACAGTGCCTGTTGCCGGGTAGAATGCCAAAGCTTTAACGGACTTTAATGGGAGCTCCGCACCCCTCCCCCGCAGTGCTGTAAAGGGCGGAGCGCCCGCCATTTCCCCCAGTCTATGGAGACCAGCAGATCACCCCCTGGTGGAGAGAGTGGTTAGTGCAAGATACCACCAGTAAGAGAAGGGGCTGACCATACAGTTGGCAACTGCAGATATGGTGCAGATACTAAGACGGGAGGAGAGAAAAAAGGAATCTCCTGTCCTCAGCCACCGACGAGTGGGGATGGCAGGCGGGTTGTGTGAATGCACAGATGACGACCTGCCTTTCTTCTTCTCTGTGCCTCACACATAATGGTGACTGGCAAGCTTACCAACCGGAGGTGGGATGGTGTCCTCAGAGGAGAATCAAGGAGAGGACGGCACGACCAAAGAAGCAGTCCTGTCTGGCACATACGTCGAGTCTGTATTGTCTGGTGAAGGTGCAAGGGGTCGTCTATGTTGCTGCAGATGTCTGGTAGCAGGATACCCGTGGAGAACGCTGAGAAGGCAGCTACAGCTCTGATGGAATGTCCCTTGGAAGCGACTGGAAGGTCCAGCTTAGCCAATTGGTATGCCAGTTCAATGGTTTGGACAATCCACTTTGAGAGTCTTTGGGAGGAAATCGCGGTGCCCTTGTCTAGTTCGGAGTACTTAACGAAGAGGCACTTAGTCTTTCTGAAGTTCTCCGTATGGGACCGATAGAAGGCCAGGCTGTTCGGTTTCGAAGAGTGGGCTCAAAGGAGCGGAGAGCTTTGAAAACCGCAAGCAGCTCCAGGTAATTGATGTGCCCGGTCTTTTCATGGGCTTGCCAGGTGCCTTGAGTACAGAGGCTGGCGCAGTGTGCTCCCCATCCCGTAAGGGAGGCTTCAGTATGGAGCGATACCAAGGGCTGTGGCTGGTGGAACAGGATGCCCATGGAGAGATGGAGAGATTGTCCCTGTTCGTCCACCAAGACAGAGCCTGACAAACAAAAGCCGGTGGCAGCAGCGGACGCCTTGGGGAGTCGTGTCGTTTTCGGAAGAGGCTGTTGAACCACAACTGTAGGGGTCGCATCCGGAGCCTGGCGTTGGGAGCAACTGTGATTGTTGAGCCCATGTGGCCGAGTAGCTTCTGAATGGACAACGCCGGAGTGTGTCAGCCCTCTTGGATGTGCTGAACTGAGGAATGAAGCTTGTCCATTCGAGCCCATGGTAGGAACACTCTGGCTCAGATCAAGTTGATGACCTGTGAGGAGCGAGACAGGATTTCTTGGTATTAATACAGAGTCCGAGTTCATCTAACAGTCTGCATGTGGTGTCGATGGTTGAGAGTAGATGTTCTCAGGATGGGGAAACAATAAGCCAATCATCTAGGTAAGGGTATACTTGGACACCCTGCAACTGGAGGTGGGCGCAAACAGGTGCCATGCACTTTGTGAAAACTCATGGAGCTGTAGCTAGTCCAAAAGGGAGGATGTTATATTCAAAGATATCGGATCCGACAGTCAAGCGAAGAAGCCACCTGTGAGACAGGTGGATGCTGATATGGAAATAAGCATCCTTTAAGTCCAAAGAGGCAAACCAATCTTCTCTCTTGGGTAAGGGGAGGATATTTTGAAGGGTGGTCATCTGGAACTTTTTAGTTTTAATAAACGTATTGACGCCCCGTAGGTCGAGTATAGGGCGTAGACCACTGTCCTGTTTTGCAACCGTAAAATATCTGGAGTAGAAACCGTGGAGCCTCTCAGAGCGGATGATTTGATGGATCGCTCCTTTACAAAGTAGTTGGGAGACTTCATCTCTTAGGACCTCCGATGGAGAGGTATACCAGATCGATCCCAGAGGGGGCACGGTATCGAACTCGATTTTATATCCATTCTCAATGGTGGAAAGTACCCATTTATCAGATGTGATGGACTCCCAAATGGGGAGCTGGCCTTGCAGAGAGGGGAGGGTGGATGGGAGGAGGGAAGATCAGCTCGCGTGCCTCGTCAGTGCAGCCGCTTGTCGTTGGGTTGACGACATCGGCCTTGTTGGGATTGTGCAGCAGGCTGGCCTCAGTTGCGTTGTTGGCACAGCTGATATTGCTGGCGCGGTTGATAGCAGTAGTATGGCTGGTATCGAGGGTAACAAGATTGCGGCCACTTACGACGGCTGGAGTTCAGTATCTCCATCTTGCGGGCAGTGGCTCAGGTGTTGAAAATGTGCTCGAGCTTATGATCCGTACGGTCGTGGAAGATGTAATAGACAATAACAAATGGCTCGAGGCAAAGCGATCGGCAGTCGAAAGAAGACTGGGGGAAATGGTGGGCACTCCGCCCTAAATAGCACCAGGGGGGAGGGGTGCGGAGCTCCCGCCAAAATCTGTTAAAGCTTTTGTATTCTACCCGGCAACAGGCACTGCGCAGGCACAGCACCCATTATGTGTGATGCACAGAGACCACGAAGAAGAACAAATATTGCTCGCTGAAGGTGGTCCCATCCTTACCTCTAGGGGAGATCGGACATGCTCATGACATTCTGAGAAGTCTAACTGTAATTGCATTACAGGGTTTTTTTAATTGTGAGCAAGTGGCTGCATGAAGCAACCTATAAGGGAATGGGGGATGCCCCTCCTTTATGGCAGATGATTGAACTGGCTTTGGAGCCCTTACAACTCTGTGTCTACCATCCAAGGTATTACCTTAATGTGACGCTGCTGGGTATTTGACAAATACATGCTGACATTGGCCCTTTCTTAGGTAGCAAGGTGCTGAGGAGGTGATTCCATGTTAAAATTCTTTTACCATACCAAACAAAAGGAGTTGGCACATTTATTCTGGAAAAGACTTCCAAAGACTGGAACTTACCAGCTACGAAAAACATTGAGTTGGATCCACAGTAGGATCAGGATTGGAACCATGGCAGGTAAGCAGACCATTACCCCTTTCTTTCCATGCATTACTAATAACCAGTTCTTAAGACTCACTTTCTTATTCAAATGAGGAGTGTTTAAAATAGTTACAGTGACGTTTTATTTGCTTTCTCTCAAGAAAAACGATATCAATAACAGAGAATTTCTAACTAGAGAAGGAATAATGGAAGCAAATCTAGAATGAGATTGTGTGCAGACCTGTCAGAACATCAGACCAGAGAAAAGAGAAAATATTAATCACTTACCGAGAAATGGAAGTGAAACTATTAATTGGAACTAAATCTTTCAGCACACACAAGGAATGTCTACTCCAAACATTGATAGAAACAGATGGGCAATGAAAGTGAATTGTTCAACCCATTTCAACCAGTGCTATTCTTGCAAATACCAGATGGGTGTTCCTGACTGAATAAGTGCAGCTTCACTTTGCATAAGTGCGGTGCATTATCTGGATGTTGCCACTTCACATGGAATGAAGGTCCATACATGGGCAGCACCTCCCTGTAGGAAAATGATGCAAACTACATATAGCAGGGGTGCAACGCATCAGACCGAGGCCCAAATCCAGCCCTCCAGAGTTCTGCAGATGGCCAGGCCCTCTTTCCCCAAGCAGTGATCATTTGATGGTTTCCTGGCCTTTCTGCAGTATGTTCTTCATTCTAAAGGAAAAATGTCTCTCTGGGCTTAGTTACTGGCAGTAATATCTTTAAGCTAAAAGATGCTGGTGTTCTGGGCTCTCCCCTGGGATATAGTCCCTGAGAGTTTTTCCAAAATGGCATTTGTCCCCTGGACTAAAGAGGGTTCAGTACCCCAGCATACAGTCTCTTGCAAGTACATTGTCTGACTGCTTTGCATCACTTCAATTCACCGAACGCTGACAAATAATGACTTTCCAGCACATACACAGATGGGGGGACAAGTGTGTGGGCAGTCGCTATGCATGATGATTAGAGATGGTTTACAAATGCTTTTGAACATGGAATTGCTATCCCAGTGGAAAATTAATCGCATCTGAAGTGGCCCTTATCTTCTGTGAAAACAAGAAAATAAGTGAAGAGACAGAAGCCAGAGGGAAAAAAGGGCTTTACAGAACTAACTGGAAATAGATTGGCCGGGATCCACTGAGGCTCAAGAGCAGCTCCTGGTGCAACTGTTTCTTCCTCCTTTCCAGGGGTGGAATGGGCGTTGGGCACGCCCAAGTGCCTGGCTGGGGTTCGTGGAGCTTTCTGAATATTAGCCACTGATTTTAAGGCAGACACAGAACTGCAACAAACTCTTGTAACATGGAGGGTTCCTGTTCAGGGATCTAACTGTCCCATCCCATCCCCCTTTCCTGGTTTTGTATCCTTCCTCATTGAGTAATGTGGAGGGTTCCCCCCCACCATGGAGTCTTTTCCTGCAGACTTTATGACATTCTTGAAAATCGTGGGGGTTCCCAAGCCTGCTTATAGCCACCCCCCTTTTGCAGGGGGTCACCAGTGTAAGCAACAGCATTCACTGTCTGAAGATCTGAAAAAGAGAGGGGAAGTGTGTTGTCATGTAACCCTGGTGCGTCTGTGTGACCTGATCTTGTGGTAAAGAAGGTTGGATAAACACAGGTTAACATAAAAACCCAGAATTCCTACCTTACGTTTTCCTCTGGTTTGAACATTTAAAAATACTGCTAGTCTACATGCAAGTCAAGTAAGTGTGAGCCTTCTGCTTTCAGCTGAGTGCCTGATTTGGTCTTGGTGCAGCACTGAGGATGCAATTTAAATTATGTTTGCTGCAACTGGAGTGGTAGGAGGCATTTTTGACGGGGAATCCAAACCAGCCCTGCAGTAGTAACTCTGAGCATCACTGCAGGGTTGTTGTATATGATTCTCTCAGTCCACTTGCTTTGTTGGGATGAAAGCAATGCCTAACACGACAGGGGATGTTGTGAGCTACTTTCCCAGCTTCACCCCAGCCTGCAACAGAGGTCTAATATATTTGGACACCACTGCAGGGCTCTTACAAAAGTTTAAATGTTCAAACCCCTTTTTAAAAGCCCAAGTAGTTCATCCAACTTTTAGTGCCAGAAGCCCAGATAACACATGAGCACCAAAGACAGCTCAAAACATTTCTTGCAGTCTTGGGTGTGAGTTCCACACTCTCCAAGCCACACCCCCACCTTTAATGTGGGAGCAATAAACATTATATTAGCAGGCTTCACAATTAATATTGATTCAGACAAGAAGCAAAAGATGACAGAAATAGGGTCCGGATCCTGAATGCATCCTTTCAAGCAACTTTCCGTGGAAGGAAAAATGACAAAACTGAAATTCATATTTTGGTCACGTCATGAGAAGACAAGCCTCATTGCAGATGGCAGTCACACTAGGGAAAGTTGAAGACGGAAACAAAAAGGAAGAACAACTATGAGATGGATTGACACCATAAAGGAAGCCACAGCCTGGAATTTACAAGATCAGAGCAGGGCCGTCAAGGACGGGATCTTTGGGAGGGCTTTCATTCATAGGGTTGGCACAAGTCAGCGATAGCAAACAACCACACAAGCAGCCCTGTCTTCCATCCTCCTTTCCCAGGCATGCCTTCCTCCCCCCTCCCCCACCCCGGTTCTGTGGCCACTGAGCATGCTCCATCTTCATGGGGCTGTTCCATGATTTTCTCCTACTCCTGCAGAGTCCTTTTTTTAAAAATGTCACCCTTCTGCACACCTTGGCATCGCCCTGTGTGCTCATTCCTCCCTGAGTGTGGTTGGTACTGTTTTAGCTCCAAGAGCAACACCATTTGGGACAACTGAGTGGGTTTTCTAGACCATAGGGTGATTATGTGACATGATTTTCCACTGCAGGCTAGTGCTTCCTATGTGTCCTTTTGCCTCCGCTCTTTTTATTATCTATTTCCCCTTTTTCTGATTTTTCCAATTTCTACAACTTTTATTTCCCCAGACACACCTGATCCTAGGATGACCCCTCCCATGCCCAAAGCAAACTAAATCTTTCACAATGGTCCAGGGCTGAAGTTCTCTGTTTATTCACCATATTAGTATTCAGAACTCTTACAAAGGCAGAAACAGACAACTCTGTGCCGGTTTGATTTTGCTACTTCAAATCAAATTAAAATTGTAACCCTGCCTCAGCTTAATCTATTTTAGTGCACCTAGCCGTAGCGGCTTGGGGGAGAGCATGTCTTTCAGTACATAGCTTTTGCCTCAAACTGAGTTAACTCATCTTCCACACAAGAAGAAAACTTAGAGAACAATTTTGTGCATGTTTGGTTGGGGGAAAAGCCCGGCAACTCTCGGCATTCTCCAGCCAGCGTGCATAGGAGAACCCTTAGTATGTTTCACCTGATTGCCGATACCTCATTCTGAATAAATGAGAACTTGCTTCCAGAAGAATATGATTGAAATCCTAGTGGTACTGAGGCTGAACAGTGAACATGGTTCTTGTGAGTCCATGAGATCAAATAAAAGTTAAGAGGTAAAGCCCACCTTCCCACCATGGTTTGAATATTTTCCAATTAGAGAAGCACTTGGATATATTTTACAGGAACTATATGCATGTTAAAATATCCTGTCTGTCTCTCTGTCTCCACAACATAAGACTTCTTTCTGCATTGCTTTACTATGGGCCAGAGATAGACTATGGTGATAGATGTCATTCTGTTGACAGACCATTGGATGTGACCCTTGCCTCTTGTACAAATTCTGTTGTGTGAATATCTCCACCATGTCATGTACAATCTCCCATAGGTCTCGCATTCAGCTGGAAATCCTATAACCACTTACCTGGAAGTGATACCTATTAAATTGAATGGGTTTTCTTCCCCATAGACATGAATAAAATATTGCTGAATTAGGAAAATGTAGGATTTTACAACTATGGGAAAGCTAACAAATTAGATCCAATTGAAAGGAAAGAAAGAATGGGGTATTTTTAATGGATACCATTAACTAGAAACAATAAAGTTTTGCATGCGAATACACTATTAGGTTATCCATTTTATAATTATGTTTTCTTTATGGGAACAGTCCGCCATGAATTCACTGTTTTGATGGAAAGCCAAAACAACTGAAGAGCACTAGGTTGGAGAAGCCTGACCTAGACCATCAAATAACTTCAAAATAAAATAGGCTAGTCCCACAAGCACCACTCTGAATTCATTGGAGGTGCAGAATTCCAGTGGTTCATAGACAGGCTTGCCGATCCTTGATGCTGTCCTTACACAGGCTCCCTGGTCTTGATATTTTTTTGTGTTGATTTCTTTCATGCTACAGCCCCATTCTCTCCTCTGGAATCTGCCGCATGGTGGGAATCGGGCCTACTATGCAGCAGCACAGTCAAGGTATTTTCAGTGTAAACCAAGGCACTTTTCAGCAATGCCACCACCCCCAATTTTCTTTGCCTCCCATTCTTTTTACAAAGATAATAGAAGAACAGTGTAGAGTTTTGTCTTTAAAAGGCTTGCAGCCTAGATGAGCTGCCCCCGCACGCTTCTTTAGAGCTCCCCCTCCCTCCTCCAAAGATTTAAGGGCCAGGAGTAAACAAGCAAACAGAGCAAGTGTGGTGTGTGCAGCTGAAACTGTCCAAATCACGCCTGGAATTCAAAGATGCACTAGTTATAATTTGCTGCTTTGATGTTGTAAGCTGCCCCGAGGCTTCAGCAAGGGGCGGCATAGAAATGTTATAATCATCATCATCATCATCATCATCATCATCATCATCATCATCCCCACGTGACCTCAGCAGCATCTATACGTGGTACGTATAGACAACCCCAGTGCTCTACCAGCAGTGTGGCACCGAGAGTGGAATTTCCATTGAGTGGCCATTCCATCGAATTTCCATTACTATTCCCATCATGCCTGCCTTACTAAAAGTCTGGGTCACTTAAAGCTCAATTCTACGCATAGTTAAACTGAAAAGGGGGCTTACAATTCCTAGCATGCTGAGAGTTGCATGCCTTTTGTTTGTTTGTTTGTTTGTTTTCGGTCTTAACATGCATAAGTTCACCCCTTTAGAGATGGTGATCTTTAAATATGCTAAAACCAAAAATGGTGCTTTGTAAGGTTGAGTACCTGGTGAGGCACAGCCAGACCTAACCAGCTGGCTCTCCCCTCCCCTGCCCTATTCCCACTTCTTCTTTTTTTTTTTTTGGTAAGAGTCAGTCCGTTCATAGATCTGAATTACTATTGCAACATCAGCTTGAGTTAAGCTAGACTGAGGAAAGTATGAAACATGCACCAACTCCCTCCAACGTAAAGGAAAAATGATAGAATTAGGAGGACGGGGCCTCTAGAAACATTCTCCTCAACCAATGAATTACCTGCTCTTGGAGAAATCAGAAGTTATGGGGAATTCCTCATCCTAATTCTGCTCAATATTATCTCACAGACCTCCCATGGAACTTTCCTCAGCCACCCCAATTTTCAGCAACCAACAGTCATTGCTCTGCCTTTTCACTAGCCACGGAATCATGTTTGCTTCACAAAGAACCACTACTGCCAAAACTCAGAAGGGGCCCTGTGCAATTTGGGTCTTGATAAATAAAAGATAATTGAGGAAACAAGTGAATGCATGTTAAAAATAGAGCTAAATGTATGAATTGAGGGCAATTTTATGTTATATATGTGAACTTTTAAAGCGTCAAGACATTTCTAAATAACACTAGTCATTTATTTGTCTAAATTGTAATATACCTATTGTAATATGTTAAATTTACAAAACTGTAGTTGCATTTTATAAGCAATGCAACAGTTTTTAAGCAAGAAAAACAAGACAGTGAACTGAAGGCAGGAAAGTATAAATGGAACCCATATCTGAGTCCACATAGGTTTTCCAACATCCCAGCCCCATCTCACTTGGTGCCATAGAAATTCCTCTGGCATATTTAGGTAAACCTAGTGAAAATTCATTGCTTACAATGAACCACATTTTTATGTATGACAAGATCCAGTACACCTTTTCCTTGACATTCATTCCGATGTATTTTGGGGGTGGAAGCTGCTCTCATGGAAAATGTTATAAAGATTACTATCAAGGCTGGTTTTATTCACTTTTTTGTGTCAGTGGTCTGGAAAAAAATATGTAGCAAGGTGATAAAGAAAAGGATAATGGCACAAACTGGAGGGGCGAATCATTGTCAATTTAAGAGGCAGTGGCAATAAACTTCAAAATTATTTGGGCCATGCAGGAGTGGCTTGGTAAATGATTTCTGTGGTTCACTGGAGAGAAATGGAAGGTGATGATTTAGGGTGTAGTGTTTGTCACAGAATAGGTTTAGCAAAAGTCTACTGGTGAAAAGGACAAAAGTCATTACAGTTTTCAAAATGCACAGGTGTAGTCACTGCTTTGCTTTGAGATAAATGTCTTTCTCTTGCTTTTTATTGCACACAATAAGTCATGAAAAAGCATGATTCATCAAGCATTTAAGCCATCATGATGGACTTAAGGAATTTTAAAGCTACATCATAAGGTATATTTATTCAGTAAAACAACATGTGTATTGCATGGCCCGCAGGTCAGGGGAAATAAGCTTTTGCTACCTGTATGCACAGATTAGTTGGCCACTGTCTCTCTACCCGTGACAGAAGACTGCCTTCATATACTGTAATATACACACATTTTCTTCTTTGGACAGTATATCCATGAACAGAAACCCTAATGTATATAGCAGCTCTTTTAACATTCTGGCTATTTAGGAACCAGATCATATGTTGTTGTTGTTAGTCACAAAGTCATATCCGACCCATCGCGACCCCATGGACAACGTTCCTCGAGGCCTTCCTGTCCTCCCCATCCCCCGGAGTCCACCTAAGCGCACACCAACTGCTTCAGTGACTCTGTCTAGCCACCTCATTCTCTGCCATCCCCTTCTTCTTTTGTCGTCAATTGTTCCCAGCATTAAGCTCTTCTCCAGGGAGTCCTTCCTTCTCATCAGGTGGCCAAATTATTTGAGTTTCATCTTCAGGATCTGGCCTTCTAAAGAGCAGTCAGGGCTGATCTCCTCTAGGACTGACCGGTTTGGTCGCCTTGCAGCCCAAGGGACTCGCAGGATCATACAGATCACAGCATAAAGCTCTGTCCTCACAACACAATAAGCCATACACAAGTACAAAGTTTAATAACAAAGCCACATAAATCAATCTAGCTTCTGCCCAAGCTAGACTATGTATTTATTCATTTATTTATAACCTGTCTTTTACCCTACAAGTAACTCAGAAGAACATTAGAAATGCCATGTTGCTCAGCCCAAAGTTCCATCTAGTTAGACCAGGGGTCTCAAACTCGCGGCCCGCGGGCCAATTGCCGGGCCGGGCAGGGCATGGGGGAGGGACCCTGCGGCCTTCAAAGTGGCGGCGGCGGCTGGGCCAGCCTCCGGATGAGCAGTCCACCCCCACCGCGGTGGTGGAATACTTGATGCAGCCCAGCCTCACCCAGACTCTACTTCCAGCGGCCCCCAGGTAAGTTGAGTTTGAGACCCCTGAGTTAGACACTCCATACACACTGTAGCAAACCAGCTGCCTACAGGATCCCCCAAGCAGGATGAGTGCAAGACCTCCCCGTGCCTGAGCTGCTCAGGAACTGGTGTATGCAGGCAGGCCCCCTCTGCGGATGGAGGCAGCACTCACCCAGCAAGGCCAGTAGCCACTGAGAGCCTCCTCTTGCATGAATCTATCTGTCCCTATATGAATCCACTCCCCTTTTAAAGCCATGCAGGTTCAGATTGGTGGCCATCACCACTTCACATGGCAGCAAATTCCATAGTTCAACTATACACTGTGTGAAAAAGTACTTTTTTGTCTGTCCTAAACCTTCCACCAATCAGAGGGAGAAAATTGTCTCCCACATACACCATTTCTCCACACCATGCATTATTTTAAACACTTCCATCATGTCTCTCCTTACTCACCTTTTTTCTAAACTGAAGAGTCCTAATGGTCATCGCCTCTCCTCATAGGGGAGCTGCTCCAGCACCCTAATCATCTTTGTTGCCCTTCTCTGCACCTTTTCCAACTCAACAATATCCTTTTTCAGGTAAAGCAACCAGAACGGAACACACGATTCCAAGTGTTGTCGCACCAAGCATTTGTATAAGGGAAGTGAGATTTTGGCAGTTCTATTTTCTATTCCATTCCATATTTCCATTCCTAACTCACAGCAGCTTGCATACTTCTCCTCTTCCTCTCAGTCTTATCCTCATTACAATAAGCTTGTGAGGTGGGTTGGGCTGAGAGTCTGTGACTGGCCCAAAGTCACCCAGTTGGCTCCATGGCTGATTTTCTGGGTCCAGCATGCTAGATGTATGTTAGCAGGAACATGAACTATAATTCTGGAACAGACTTGGAATGAAATGTGATGCTGTCTAATATTTTAACAGAAATGTGATCCTTTGCTGTAAAACTGTACTTTCCTGTTCTCTCTCTGGCCACTTGCACAAATGCAGATATATCTCCATATTGCCTGGGAGGGAAACTTGAGGACTCACAAAGCCAATCCTGCCAAACTACTTCAGTTGATTTCGGGCAACACATTTTCATGAAGTGGCGGGGGAGACTTTTTTGTTTAGGATAAACACCAGCTGGCACTTAGTGCAGTGTTTTCAGGTATCATTTCTCTGCCAATTTGTGCAATAATATGTTTCTTTAAAATCATCTCAGTCAAGTGGCATCATTTGGTTGCTTCCAGACTAACTGTTTAGACTTGGATGGCCATCCTTCATTCACTGTTCATGGAGAATCTGGAAAACACTGGCATGTTTAGGCTGGCATAAATTATATCCAGGCTGTTTTCCTGCTCTTTTCCTGCCTGAATCTAAAGGAAGAAAAATGTTTTGCTTGAGATGCAGTTGCAGGCTAGTGTATCCAGTCTGGATGGGCAAAGTGCTATTGCATCTTTTCAGAGTTACTGTACCCTGACAGGCAGACACAGCAGCCACAAGAAGGAAGTGCCCAATAAAGTTACAAGGAACTTTTTGCTGGGTGGAGCTTACTTCTGAGCAAATGTTATGGCAGGACTGTAGCCCCGAGGCCAAGATTCCCAGCAAACAGAGCCCTCTGTCATCTATGCATTGTTTCAGTTCTGGTGTCTACTGTGCACAGTGCGGGCTCCAGGTTTTGGGGGTCTCTCAATAGTCCCTTCCTTCTGAGAGTCTAACTGCTCAACACCGTCACCATCAGCTGCCCCTGTCCCTCTCCCCTTTCTGAACATCGCTGCTACTGTCTTGCTTGACTGGCAAAGAGCTACTGCTCCTTTTTTCTCACCCATGTTATTCAACTATTTATAATAGTCATAATGGTTGAGATGCTCCTAATTAGGAAAAAATACTCGGAGGGGAAGTATAGCTGTCCCTAACAATGTCTCTCCAGGTGATTTGGGCTTCAACTCCCATCAGCCCCAACTTGCAGGAAAGCTGGCACTGTCATCCAAAACATCCGGAGGGCACCCAGTTGGGGAGGTGGTGGTGAGGGAGGGAATAATAGTTTTAATGATAATTGTGGCAAGGGGCTGTCTCTGGCACATTATGGTCTGCTTTCATCCAAATCTGAGAAGGTGGAGGAGCAAGTGGAGGGGGCAAGAACTTGAACATTTCAAAGTTACCTAGTGGAGTTTCTCAGGCAGGGTGTGAGGACCTGCCCAACTTGGAAAGGAAGACCTGTTAGGCCAGGACGAAGCACCGGCATCCTTGCCCTCTAGTGCACAAGCAGCAAAACCCACCCTGAGGGTGGAGCCAGAAGCTTTGCCAAAAGGCGGCGGCGGGGAGGGGGGAAGAGCCTGTGGGAATTTCAGTTTGGATTCAACTCTTTACATGGGCAGAGGCTTCTTCCACAGCTCAAAGAGATAGCTATTCTGACTGCTACTGTGCTATAACCAGTTAAGTGTCTATAACCAGTTAAGAATTGCGCTTCTAAGGTTGCCTTTTGAAAGGGAGGGAAGGAGGGAAGTGACCCGCTCACAAGACTAATTTGCCTCTGCCCCGCCATTACAAACAAAAAGAAAGAACAGGGTCAAGCAGGGAATGCTCCTGAAGGCCCATTGCAGTAAGGAGATACACAGGGCCCACTTCACTTTCCCACCAAATTTCCTTCATGGCTGTCCCTAAAATTCCCGTTATACCGCAAGTGCACCAGTGTATTAGTGTATGTTTGGGGTCCCACTTAAAGAAAAATCCCCCTTCCGCCTTGCTCCTTCTTGATAGAAGTTGCTGCAGTTGCAAATGGAAAATTGCCATTGAAGGAACCTGTATTAGTCCTCTCCATTAAAATACGGGATGCCTCCAGTGCTGGCTATCGCGGTGCATTTCACATGGTCTGGATGTGCTATGAAGTGGCACATTTCATGAGGCATGTGATTCTGCCACACGTAGAAAACAGCTCTTCAAAGGTGCGGGGAGTGTGCCGAGAGCAATCAAAAAGGGATGCGCTGGCTTGCTAAAAATTAATTCAGTTCATGGCAGAACAATCGCATAACCAATTTACCACACGCTGACAGAGTTGTAAGTGCAGCAGCCATAGGTAGGAAGGTTCACTGATTGGGCCATCATCAGCTTTAATCCAATACATTAGTTCAATCGGCTGCCGAGACAGGGAGCGTGACTTCATGATCCCCAACCATTTAAACAAGGGTACTTGAACTTCAGCTAGTTTAGGGCAGACAACTAACTGCAGGGGGACTAGGACAGTTTAAGTGCATGTAAGGAAGCTGAAGTAATTTGTGGATCGCACTGGAAGGCCCTAATGGCTGCCCGCTGCAAAACAGAGGGCAGGAGGCAGTGGATGAGGCGTGAACCAGTCTCCGCAATCATTGACATAATGATTAATCCCACCCTGCCAGAGGTCAAATTCTCACAGCATGAGATCTTTGATCAGGGAAACTTCAAAGCCTCCCCATTCCAAAAAGCATGCAGAGCCTAAACATCAAACACAAAGCAGAAGTTAAATCATTAACTATCTTGAGCAGAAGGGTGGGGAAGCTTTTTGAACCACTGAATGACATGGGACAAGTCAAGTGAATTTCAGGGACTCAAGAACAAATTGGGCAAAAATGTACTGGATGTGGATGGATGTGGGAAGCCTTGGTTTATGTTCTTCCTTAGCCACAAATCCACTGATTACTAGCCTAACTCTCCAACTATACCCGTGGAAGTAAGAAATCTCATTCACTGTGTATCATTGGTCGACTTTTATTTTCATACTTGTTTCCAGTATTTATCACTCAGCTTTCTGCAGCACAGGGCATGCACAGGACTATGAGATGGGAAGTGCTACCTTTGAAGTCTAAAATCCCCAATCTCATCCTCATCTGGGAAAGTTCCACATTCACCTTGGTGTACAAAAGGAATCATTTTAAAAATTAGAAGGAGAATTAGAGTTTGTTGACTCAAAGTGAAGTCCTGCTTCACTTCTCAGTACTTTAGGAGGATTATTTTATTTGTTTCTTTGTTATATTTATATCCTGCCCTTTTTTCCTTTCAAGGAACTCAAAGTGGCTTACATCAGTTTGCTCCTCCTCTCACTCTTATACTCACAACAATCCTGTATTGTAGGTTTGGTGGAGAGTCCATGACTGGCCCAGAGTCACCCAGTCAGCTCCTTGGCTGAGTGTCAGGATTTGAGGCAGCTTCAGGGCTCCATCTTCTGGCCAAAAGCCGGAATAACGGTCCTGGTTGATGCAGGATTGGACCCACAGCCTACTGCAGCTATCAGGGCCCTTACGAGCACCACCTGGGAGCCCTGAAGGAATAACTATATAAAAACCAGCTCTTCCTTCCAGAAGCTGCCTCAACAATGAAGGTCTCTTGACTTGTTGTGGTGGTCTCTGTTGCTGTGGAAATCCTTGGCTGTGAACCCTGCACTCTGGACCTCCTCTTGCTCATGGACCCTGCTGTGAATCTTTGGCTGCTGTCCCGGCGTCTGGGCCTTACTTCTACTTCCATTTCTGCTCCAAGGCTACTCTCTCCTGGTATGGACTTCTGGCTCTGGACTCCTGGTTCATGCTTACCTACTATTGGCTTGGAATTCAGATTGGACATTGGCTAGTTCTTGGCATTAAGGTGTCTGGGTCCTTGTGTTCATGCGTTTAACTGGCTGCCACATCTTGGACTCTGACACTGAAGGGGGACTAGAACCCAGATCTCCTGAGTCCCAGTTCTGCACTTTTAACCACTACACCACTCTGTGTATGACCACAATACTAGTTTCTCTGCTTTTTCTACTTCTTTGTTGACTGCTACTTACCTGGATGAGTGACTTGGAATGCTCAGTCATGTTGAGAGTGAAAAAAAACCACCCAAAGAGAGTTTGCTGGGGGTGTACAATCAAAAGAACATTTACATGTTATTCAGACATGCAGGAAGTAAATGTGTGTGTAGGCAGTCCCAAAGGGACTACCTTGTACAAGTTGCTTTAACAACCTGTCAGTTGCATACACAGCTTGGAAGAGGGATAGGGGATCGTGTAGGCAGTATGCTAGAGATACATTAGGATAAAACAATAAGGGGTGAACACAAAAGAAAAGAACCTTTGGGACAGGCAGAGATTAGCATGTCTAAAGTGTGCCACAAAGGACAGGCCTTTCAGGCCAGGAACATAAGCATTTCTAAGGTCCATGTGGGGAGCAAGACTTGTGGCATGGATTCCTGGTCAGATCAGCAATCCTAACTTAAGTCTAAAGCTGTTCTTATAGAGGCAGGCTTTTGATAGCCATGTTGTGGCAATGCTTTTGCTCATTTTGTCCTGACAGCTGCCTCAAATGTTTCTGCATTGCTACATGGTACCAGACATAGAGAGGACGGGTAGACATAGGGTGACTGTTTTCAGCAATGGACTGTATCTCCAGGCATTTCTGGTTCTGACGTAACCATAAACTTAATCCAGGCATAATGGAAGTACTCTTGGTGGGCAGTCAGTTGGATGAGCCAAACTGACTATATCCTGTGCTTGATGGGGTCACAGTCCCCATAAAGGACACTGTCCACAGCTTGGGATACTCTTGGACCCAAAACTGTCACTTGAGTCCTAAGTGGACTCAGTGGCCAGAAGCACCTTCCTTTGGCTGCAACTGATTTACCAGCTCTGACAGACAAAGCTTAGCCACAATTATTAATGCTCTGGTAGCATCCCTGTTTGACTGTTGCAATGCACTCTACAAGGGACTGCCTTTGAAGACAGTCCAGACACTTCACCTGGTTCAAAACAGGGCTGCCTGATTCTTAACAGAAACTAGTTCACAGACCCATATTACACCTGTTTTATATAGCTTACACTGGCTACCAGTTAAATTCTGGATCCAATTTAGAGTGTTTGTACTTACATATAGTCAAAGCTATGGTTTTCCAGTGGCAATGTATGGCTGTGTAAGTTGGACCATAAGGAAGGCTGAATGCTGAAGAACTGAGACCTTTGAATTGTGGTGCTGGAGGAGAATCCTGCGAGTCCCTTGGACTGCAAGGAGATAAACAAGTCAGTCTTAGAGGAGATTTTAGAAGATCAGATACTGAAGATGAAACTCAAATACTTTGGCCACCTAATAAGAAGGAAGGACTCCCTGGAGAAGAGCCTAATGTTGGGAATATTAGATGGCAAAAGAAGAAGGGGACGGCAGAGGATGAGGTGGCATGATGGAGTCACTGAAGCAGTGGGTGTGAGCTAAGGTGGACTCCAGGGGATGGTGGAGGACAGGAGAGCCTGGAGGAATGTTGTCCATGGAATCGTGATGGGTCAGGCATGACTTTGAGACTAAACAAAAAAAACCCTTACATATAAAGCTCTAAACACCTTGGACTCTATGTGCTTGAAAGACCACCTCCTTTCATATGTCTAGTCAGGGGGTCCTTCTCAAGGAGACATCTCCCGGGGAGGTGAGGGAGAGGGCAGGTAGAAGGGTCTCCTCATTGGTTGCACCCCATTTCTGGAATAGGATCCCTACAAAGGTGTGCCTGGCACCACCATTGTTTTCATTCTGGTGCCAGGCTATTTTAACAGTTGATTTGAGGGTGAAATTTTGATTTTTAGCTTACTCTCTATCTGTCTTATAGTTTTATCTTAATTCTATTTTTATTTAAATATCACTGTATTTCATTTCTTTATATTTTTGGATTTTAATGTTAATGTCCCATTTTTATAGATTTTAAAATGTTGTGTTCCATTAATTGTTTTGTAAGCCACTCAGAGAGTTGAGTTGTGGGCTATTGCCCGAGCATGTAAAATGAAATAATGCATAAATAATAGATGTTGGGTTGGATCCAGAATCTGCTTTCCGCGAGAGGAAGTCTTTATATGCTGATGTTTTGCCTGGTGCTAACCTTAATTACTTTGTCTCTGTCCTACCTGGGGACGCCTGGGAATAAGCCTGGCCTGTTCCAATAGGTAAAGCTATGTGCTTCCTCTAAAATTAAACAGAAAATCCAGCCCTTTTAGTTGCAAACTTATTTCTGGCGCTGTACAGGCAATGCCTGGTGAAAACTCAAAAGTCCATGGCTAAAGAGTGGGTCTGCAGAACTCCTTCCTACTTCTCAGAACTAGCAAAATAAATCCTGTATAATTTATATCATATGCATAATTTATTTATACATAGCGCAGTATTCGGCCTTTTTTTGTGCGGTGCTTGGACCACTCTGGAAGATAATATTTCTCCTTCCCTGCTCCCCTTCAGCATGTTCTTGCAAGCTTGGGGACTGGATGAAAAAGAATGAATCGGATGAGAAGGGTTCTTGAAACACGACCAGCCAGACAATTTTTTCTTAGGAAGAGGACTCCTGATCTCTGGCTCTTCCTTGCATCTTCTGAATGGAGGTAAAAAGGACTTTCTTCCACCCTCCAGCTAAAGAAAGCTGTGGATGAATCTCAGAATCATACTTTCTCCCTCATTCATTTTAAAAAAAAATCTCAATTGCTTTCTGCCCCAGGAATTTGAAAATTATGCTTACCACAAAAAGAAAAAACGTGAAATTCATGCCTTTTGGCACCTGCCAAATTCATTGGGCTCCATTATTCCCAGCATGGAGAGTTCCATGTAGTACACACTTGCCATGTAGCTCTTGAAGAGAAGGAGGAAGGGGCGATCCTATGATCCTTGTAATTCAGCACCAGAAAGATGGTTGGAAGCCCAGGGATTCAAACACAGACTTTTAGGAACTAAGTAGTCAAAGCCTCGGCCTGGGTGGATGAATCATTCATTTGTTTCTAATTCTCAAATTCTTTTGGCCCACTGATGTAGGAATGTGAGTATGTTTTGTTCACACAAATAAATAAATTAAAGCAAAACTTGGATGACGAGGTAGGCTGTTTCCAAGCAAAGTGCTACCAGTTAGAAAACACTGCAGCTGATCCATCCCCTGCCCCTAATAGACCTCCTGTGGTAAGAAAAAAAGATGGAAGAAATGGCGGGAAAACATGGGAGGGATGCAAGTGGGCAGTGGCCTTGAACAGGCCATTGAATGAAACAAATGTGAAAGCACAATAAAAGCCTTGCTTCAAGGCACCCATGACTTACGCCAAAGGTTTTCAAGCTGTCCTCAGACAGAGACTTTTCTGTCCTCTGTCCTTTGGTGGGCACCATTCAGGTGGTACACCAAAAAGTGTGACCACCACCACACCTCCAAATGCACAAGCAGAATGAGGAAACTGACTTGAGGCTAAAGCTGACGAGAGCATGAGAGCACAGGTAGAGCCATGCTGAATCAGGCCACTGGCCCATCCAGTCCAACACTCTGTTCACACAGTGACAGGACCCCACCCCCACCCCAGCAGGATGGGTACCAGAGTTCCACCTGCCCAAGCCAGAGTTTAATTACATGTTGTGTGAAAAAAATGTTTCCTAAATCTCCCACCAGTCAGCCTCATGGGATGACCCCGTGTTCTAGTCATCTGGGAGCATCATCAGTTATGATTTTGAGCACTGCGAACCAGTGTTTACAACCCACATGCTCTTTGGATAGCAGCCATGTGTAATGACTGCAGCGGAGGCAAGATCCTCATCAGGAGAGAACTTAAGGAGCACAGAACTGCCAGGAAGAAAAGGAGTTGCTTTCTCATTCCAGCCACTTTCCCCTGAAACTTCCTCTTGCCCAGCTGCTTTTGCCCTTTAACTGTTTCAGATCTATATTTAGAGTAAGACAGTGGAACCAGCTGCCTAGAGAGGTGGTGGCTCTCCCACACTAGAGAAATTCAAAAAGATGGACAGAAATCTGAGTGCGATGGGGCAAATTGGTGTCCTGAAACAGCAGAGGGTTGGACCTGATGGCCTTCATGGCCCCCTGCAACTCTACTATTCTATGATTATGTTTCAAACTCAGTTTGGAACTCCTCTAGCATAACACTGCCTGGGATGGAAATTTCCAGGGGAAAACAGCTTCTCTGTTGCAAAGTGCCTCTTTCTTGGGGGTGATTTGCAGTGGAGTGTCGCCTATCAGATGAATGTTACATGTGACTTATATTTAAACCTAAGATACTCATGACCACAATCAAGATTTGTCCCAGAAAAGGAGATACCCTAAAAGCATTTTACTGGAAAACAAGCCAAAGAGGCCCACACAGTGCTCCGCATTCAAGATGCCGAGCGTAGACTGCTTAGAATTGCATTCAGCAGGCACCACATGCACGTAAAAGGAGCGACTCTTCACGATGTGCACACATTTATGAATAAACATTGTCATTCTTGGCACGGGCACAATGATGCCTAAACATTTGGAGGCACCGCTAAGTATCTGCAGGCATGCATCATGGATTCTTAGCATCTGCAGAATTAATCATCTGACAGAGAAGCTGGCTGTGGAGAGCAGATTTTTAGGGGAGAGGCTTTTATGGGTAGCACTCCTCCAGCTGCAGGGTGGAGGATACTGTATTGACCCAGGAAGCTAGTAGAGCAAATCGGATACTGACACACAAGGGTGCAGGAAGGGCTGACCCTTTGGATATTTGCTGGGGACTTGAGAAAGGAGCTGTAAGGAAGCATAGAAGAGACTCTTTCAGAGAACACAGAGGGCTGTCCCGGATCAGAGCAAAGTCCTGTCTAGACTAGCATTCTGTGCACATGTTGGCCATCCAGCTGCTTGTGGAGAGCCCAGAAGTAGGAAGCACATAAAGGTAACAGGAGCCTGCCGTAGGCGGTCTCCAACACCAGTGTACACAGCGCTTCTATGTTTGCCATCTTTTAAAGGAGCGAAAATTAAAATGCAGCACTTTGGTACCACGAATCTAAATGTTTGCACAATCAGCACTGGCATTTCCTCATGATCTGTGAGGTGACCCGAAGCACCCTTTTCTAAAGCTCGCTGACTCAAGAAAGTCATCGGGTTAAGCCGCGAATAAGTCCCAGCCATGGAAATGACAGAAGTCACAGTGAGGCACAGCATGTTGACAGGTACTTAATGTCAGCTTCGCCGTGTTCCTGTAGTGCATGATGCATGTCAAGCGTGGTCTTTGGTGCAGAGAAAGTGGCATGCTGCTATCGGGACAAGATTCAATCAGCCAGTTTTGCCATTGGTTGTTATATGATTTTTCTTTTCTTTTTAAAAGCACCCTTAATAGAAACATGTGTTGTAAAAACAGTAAGAGTAACAGTTTTACAGAGAAACCTATGTGATAAGTGGACCATTTATTATAACCCCCGCCCCCGATAAATAAATAAATAAGCAGGGTAGCATCAGTTCAGAAGGTGCAACTACTATATGCTGATGCCATCTTGTGGTGTAGAAGTAAGAAAATAACAGTGCAATCTTATACATGTTTGGCTCAGAAATAAGGCCTTTTAAGTTTAGTGGGACTTAATTCAAAGCAAGGGCATATAGAAATGCAGCCTAAAGTCTCTAGTACCAACAAACAGGAAAGAAGAAACTGAAGCTCTGTTCTTATTCTCTATGGTTCCATGTAAGACTATTTTGCCAGACTGCTGGTTTGACTGGTTTGGTTTGGTTTGGTTTTGTTGGCCATATAGTGCCAAATACGCCACAAAGCCAGTGTGTAGATCATAGCTCTCTTTTTGAATTGCACCACAGTATCCCCTGATGGGTCCTTGTAGGCGAGGGGAACACAAAACTATGGGAGTATAAATCTGTATTAATGTACATACTTCATTAAAGAACAAGCATCTCTTAAATTACTGTACAGCTAAAGCTGCACCTACAAACCGACTCGATTCCGTGCGTGCGTGCGTGTGTGTGTGCGTGCCCATGCTGGGTAGGTATGTTTGCTTGATTTCATTTTTAATAAGATTTTCAACTGTCTGCTATCTTCAATTCCTTGCTTTATCTTTCATATACAATTACATGAACCTTGTTAACTATAAACCATGGATTAGAATAGCTTAATTTGACTGCATCATCAGTTAACTTCAACTGACATATCCTTCTGTTACTAAAGCAATCCATGGCCTATGTGTCACTGCTACTAAAACATGTCATTGATCACATATTTTGACTAGCCCAATGACCAGCCCTTATTAGCAGAGTTTCTGAAACACGGACTTTTCAGCATAAAGCCAAAAACTGACCAAGCCCAAACAAGAGCATAACCATGCAACATTCCACAGACTTTGTTAATTGTAGGGAACGGTCCCATTCCACTGATAATACACCCTTCAAAAGTTGTTGAATTGGATTCTGATTCAAAAGAGGAGGAGGGAGGTCCAGAATCCATGGCTGAAGTGCCAATATCAGTGGACACAGAGATAAGCTAAGCCATCTCTGAGAATCAGGCAGTTTCAGATTCTGTGGGAAGTTTACGGAGCTAGCTGATATGGGAAAAGGCAGACCCAACCACATTAATTCAATAAGGAAACATAAGGTTAAGAGGGCTGATCAGCTGAGAAGCATCAAGCAGCCTGAGCAATTGGTCCTTAGCAGGAGCATCCACCTTGAGGACATGGTTCCTCATTTCAGTTTGGAGGGCAGAAGAGATATTTCATCTACAATACCTGCCTCTTTATCATTATGCCACTTTTCCCTAATGACCACTTTTCTAACTTGCTTGTTTCTTTCATTATTGGTTTCTGCAATGCACTTCATTTATTCTTTAAAGCCAACCTAGCTGACCCGCTTTGAAATAATAAAATTTTAGTCAAACAGCCTTTCTTCAGTCCGCTTGGAAGGCAGGAAGAAGACCAGCCAGGTCAATAACACTGATGTCTAAATTCTTCTGCTTATATGCCTTACATGACCAATTATGGTAAATACTATTAAGGTCTGTGGATACAACTAGGATTCTCTCTAATTCAAAGGCCAGAAGCAGTTTAAATTATGTTTGTACCAAAAGAGAAGCACAAAGTACCCCAAAATTGGCAAAACCCAAACGAGTAAAATCATATGTCATTCCATCCAATACTGATTTATGCCAAGCCATTCCAACCTACTTCCAAATAGGAAAGCCTTGCATCACTTCCAGAAGTTGCTCTCCCTAGGAATTGATGTGCACACATGTGCTAGATTACTCAAATTCACTGACTCACCACTTGATATATGAATCGTCTCTACTCAACAGCACTGTATATATAAAGGTTTTCTCTGTAGCATTTGACTTCTCCACCTATACAAGTCACCAATTCATATTGCAGTCTTCAAGTAATCAGCATGCGTGAACCATACCTGAAGAGGAGAAAAAGTCCATGAAGTCGTTTAACATTCATCTCAATTCAAAACAGGGTCCCTTTGCCTCACAACTTACTTTAGCCCTGGATTAATCCCCTTAAAGTGGAGCAACCAGTTGAGCACTTGAAATTAACTCTCTCACATTCAGTCATAACAGAAACAAGGTCTGAATCAGTTCATGTCTTGAAAGTGATTAATTTTGGTGTCTATGGGAGACTACTCAAAACTAGCAACATAGTATTTTCCACGTGGAAGAGGGGAAATACTCCCAGTATAGAGATAGGCAAAGCCTTCCGACTAATGACATGTTGCAGGGAGTCCCAATCCACCTCTTTCCAGTACAATCCTGATTTATGATCCACAGCCAAACCAAAGGTGCCCAGAAGAAGCTACTGACAGTGCTGTGCCTTTGTGATTTGCACTCGAGCCTAATTTTTGATTCTCTGTCAGTGGAAATCTCTCCAATGTGACAAAACTCTGCATATTACTAGTGAAGTGGAACCACCAGCAACATGGTGTATCTTGCCGTTGGCTCCGACATGGCAGCTATTGTGAAGGTTGCGTCACTCACAGGAGAAGACATGACAAAGATAAATGTGGAAAACTTACCCACTGTAGCTTCAGCCTTTCCTTCACATCTGCCTTTCCAGGGGCCTTGAATAGTAATTCAGGCTGAGGGAAGGGATTGGGTTTCATATAACGACATTCAAAACAGACTTTATCTAATGTATTTATGTGAGAAAATAACAATAATCACCACATTTTATTTTCTTCACAGGGACTTAAAATTAGCAGGTTTTTTATTAATCGCTTGTGGATCTCATTTATTACATATCAATTTTAAAACTGCATTGTGAGAACCTGAATCCATCAACAGTCTCACTGTAGCCACACTTGAAATTCTTGATAATCAACCTCCGGGCATACCACTCATTTCGCTACTTATACCTTCATTATTGGTTGACTCATTAATCACAACCTTTGCTTGTTAAGACAGCATGAACGGCCAATGGCAGCACATAAGAAAAAAGGCTAGAAGTCTCACACATTTCCTTCAGACCTAAATTTTAAAGAAACATCCCTATCAGCACTCCCATATAGATTTTTTTAATAATAAAAGGCACTTTTTATTATTGTTTCATTAATTTTACAGGCATCATTAGGCCCTGGTTCTATGTAGTATAACTGTTATGAGTAGGATACACCATTAGTAAGCGCTTCAACGTGAAGAAGTAAGGCTCATATATAAATGATGTATTCCGAATTCAAAATAGAAGCTGTGAGGAAGCTTATGCAATAGTATCAGTCTTCTACAAACCTGACAGACTGACACTGAGGCAGACCAAAATAATAGCAATTGCCAGTCAATATGAATAAGTACCCTGGAGCTAAATGCAAGCACCTAGATACTGCTCCTGACAACCTAAGCTGTATTCACATTCATATACTGTAAAGCCTTAAAAGTTGAATAGGTGATGGCATATAAATTACTGGGTGTCTGGCTACAGAAAGCCCAATCTTGTATATGCAGGAGTCAGCTCAGCTGACTTAAATTAGTCCTAGACAAGTGGGCATAGGTTTGCAATCAAAGATTTAAGGAGCTCTAGAAAACAAAAATATACGCTTGGATTTTTTCTGTTTATTTTTGAGGAAATATATGTTTTTAAAAGCTCTGTAGTGACTGGAAATGTTGCCATTTGACCTGAAAACATTGAATTTGACTGAGGAAAGAGTTTGCTGCAGTTTCTCAATAAGGAAATACATTCACATGTGCTCAGTATCATTATCTTTGGGATAGCATTTGTCAGCTTGCAATGCTATACTATTAACAAATAAAGGTTTCTGGCTGAAATTAAAATAAGCTCAAAGGACTTTTTCCACTTCAGAGATTTTCACCAAGAAGTCTCAAGACAGGCAATGGGCAGCTGGTGTAGAAAGTGAAATAAAAGGGGGAAAGGATCTTAGCTCTGAGCATGCTGCAGATGTAACAGATGCATTTAAACACTCATCCACCACTTCGCAAACCATAGTTGTATTTTCCTCTCTCACCTGGCCCTTTCAGTCTCCTTAATACGCATCAGCATTAAGCCAACATTTGCTATTATGTCCAAACTGGGAATTCTGGCTTAATGTTGGTTAACAAATGGCTTACAAAAGCACCCTGGATTATTACCCAACATAACGCTAGAGTTTCTCCATTCAGAGGTATCAGGGAATTCTGGCTTGATTCAGCAGAATCTCTGCACCGCTGCACAACAGGAAGGGGGAGAGCTGAATGAGGGCCCCACTGTCACAGCATCACAAACCATGGCTTATGTTGCTTGTGGATGGATGCACTTAATATATCCAAGGTGGCATGTATGGCTTATGGTATAGAATTAGCTATTTGGAGAAACTCACACCTTTCTAACTTCTGTAGAAAAAAGTTTGACAGCATGAAGGCATTCTTAAAACAATTTCCCCTGCCAGCACAAGCGGCTTCCCCTCCCACCATGCCCTCAGCCCTGAACCAGCCCTGTCTGGAGCTTTATTCAGTCTTTTTAAATGCTGCTAGGATGATTGATGCTGAGCTACACAGAGACACGCACCCTTAGGATTGCTGCTTTTCTCCCTGACGTGGTCTCCCGGGATTTCCCTCGTAGCCTGTGGCTGAAGCACCCAGCGGAGGAATCCATGAGCGGCAGGGCAGCAGCTTCCTCTCCTAGAGCTTCAGGAGCAGTGAAAGGCAGAAGTGTGGTCTCCTCATAAAGGCTCGGTTGGCCAAATCAGCGCCCATGTTCCTGCCAAAGGTGCTGTGCCATTCGGAGCTTCACGATGGGCAGAACGGCAGGTCCGTTTCTCTCTGGCACAGCAATGCCGTGCCATGGGAAAGGGCTGCTTGCTGACAAAGCCAAAGGAGTCAGAAGCCTTCCAAAGCATGGGGCACATGTGCCAAAATCAGTTCCAAATGCATGCCTTTGGAGAGATACAGAGTTTGTCGAACAGCATGGGGGAACCCAAAACAAAGCAACTACCATAGGTATAAGATATAACAAAATATAGGTGTGTTAAGAGAGTCTAGTGTTGAGCATATAGAAGGTTTTCTTTCTATCTAGGAAGCTTTAAAAAATAGTTTGTTCCAACTACAGTAGAAGTAATTTTGTATTTTGCATGTGAAATATCAAATTTTAACAATATCCTGAATTTATTATTTTCTGTATATTTGTTTGCACAATTGTTTACTGACACTTCAGCAAAGCAGGAACCAAATACAGATGGATTGCGAGCAGTTGTCTTTAGATCTGATCTTTGAAAATAATAATTGAGGATAGTCACAAATGATGCTGAGTGAAATTTCAAATCCATTGTCCCTCCTGCCTCTCTCTGTTAACCTCACTGACGCATCAGTGGGTGCCATCAGAAACAGTGTTTCAGTTGTTTGACTTGGGGCTTCTGAACCACTTTTCATGCGCTGGAATCCACCCAGCTCCCCCCAATACCATATAATTTTATTTCATCAGCACACCTTTTTCAACATTATGCTTTGCATCTCCTAAAATCAATGCCCTCTCCTCCCTCCCTCCCTCCCTCTCTCTCTCTCTCTCTCTCTCAGCTGTTCACTGTTCTGCTGGAGCGTGGGCAAAACCATTGCTCTCTATGGTAACCACCATTCCATATCAATTAAGGTCAATAAGCCAATCTCTTGCACATCATGAAACCTTTCCTTGTTTGATAGCTTCTATGATATCATCAAGCAAATTAAGTATTTTTTAACCAGATCAGCTACTGTGAATTTGAAGGCTGTAGGAATGTAACCTATGACTAACCCTCAGGTTTTACAATGAATTTACTGTGCCTATCTTTTCCAGGAATGCTTGAATGATAAAGTTGTGCTTTCAACTATTCCTTTCATTTTACAAAATCCATTTACAGTGTACATTCATCTCTTACTCCTTTCAGAATTGGCTTGCAAATAGAAATCCAACTGATGAAGTTGTAAGAAGTCTTATCCGTTGAACTTCTGGCTATCATGCAGCTTTTACAGGTAAAGGAGCCTTACCAGAAAAAAGATGGTAATATTAATTCCAGCAGCTATCAATTAGAAAGCTGTCCACAAATGGTGGACTGAGGGAACTGGGTCTCTTCAGCCTGGAGAAGAGGAGACTCAGAGGGGATCTGTTGGTGACATACAGGTATGTGAGGGGGTGTCACACGGAGGTGGGTAGAGACCTGTTCTCCCCTGCAGAGGAGGGCAGGACGAGCTCCAGTGGAGCAAAGCTCAGGGAACCCAGGTTCAGTTCAGATGCCAGGACGTATTTCCTGACAGTTAGGACCCCGAGGGTATGGAATGGGCTTCCATGGGAGGTGGTTGAGGCCCCATTGGTGAGGGCATTCAAAGATAGGCAAGGCATGGTGGGCATGCGTGAGCGGAACTGGCTGGAGCCAGGGGTCAGACTAGATGGCCCGGGGCACCCTTTTGATTTGCTCTGTTTCTATGTTTCTTTTCCAAAAGGGACAACTTCTCAATAGAACTGACAGTAGAGATAAGGACACATCTGACAGATTATTTTCTCCTCCATTTGAATTCTTTAAATCTCAAATCTTTTCCATCTTGAATATGAAGAAACATGCAAATTTCAATGTTTCTGTTTCAGAAATGAACTGAATTGAAATTCCCTCCCATTCTCAGTTACAGTTTCTGCCACTATAGAGAGTAATGGGAAAATGTCACTGTTGATTTTTGCCCTACTCCATAAGTTCATAGCACCATAATTTTTGTCAAGAGTTTGCATACAATCAGCTGTTCTTGCAAGATGCAGAAGTGGTTCTTTAATTACTGGTTCAAAACTCTATGGGAATTTCTAGTCTATTACATTGTTTATGAGATTTTTTAATTGAGTTTGTACATCACTTTTTAAAAAATCCCTATCTAAGGTAATAACCATGAAGGAAATCACAGTACAGTCCTAAATTGCTCTATGTGTTCTTTAGCATCCAATACTGGCCAACTAACTTTATGTACTGCAGGGTACTTAGGATACAGAACAGGACGGCAGAGGTATGATTTTGCTCCTAGCAACAGAAAGTATCTTCGGAGGGGTGTGGGGGAATAAGGTTGCCAAGTAATGTTATCAATTTATTGCTGCAGTTGCTCTTTCTCATGGATGAGCAGTGCTTTGAGACCAATATGAGAAAGTCCCAATTTCCAGCATCCTGGGGGAGAACAAAAACATGAGGAAGTCAACTCTACTAAAGCTATAGAGATCCACTTTTGGCTGTTCCTCAGTCATTATTTATTTCTTCTTAGTGCCAAGCCGCAGACACTTCCTAGATCACATCAGCAATCGAATTCAAGCCATATATATTTGTGTGTGTGTGTGCAAAGCCAAAGAAAATTTGAGGGATCCCTCACTTGAAAATATAGGAGTCCCCCAAAGAGGTAGTAGAGAGAACACATTGCACTGGTCCCCTGCCAATCGCATTGGCTGCCTGTTATTGCCCAGGCCCAATTCAAAGTGCTCATGCTAACATATAAAACCTTAAATGGCTTGGGGCCGAGAAATCTAAAGGAATGCCTGTCTTCATATATCCCTGCTAGACCACTCAGGCCATCCATGGAGACCCTCCTTTCTGATCCTGGCCCCAAATGAGGTGTGGGGGGAACTAGCGAGGAAAGGGGGCTTCTCGGTTGTCACACCTCACCTCTGGAATTCCCTTCCAAGGAAGGTGCACCTGGCACTCATTCTATCTTGCTTTCAGTGCCAAGTCAAGACTTTTTTATTTAGTAGCTGTTTTTAGATTAGATTATTGGTTTGCTGCTGGTTTATTGTTTTATTGGCTATTATTGGTCATATGTGTTTATTTCCCTCCTGTTTCCTATTTATATGGTTGTATTTATATTGTATTTTAATTTTATTATGTTTTATGGTTTGTTATTGTAATTTACTTTAATCTGTATTTTAAATATATTTATATTGCACTATGAGCTGCCCAGAGAGCATTTGGCTATGGGGCAGCATACAAACACAATAAATAAATACATACATACATAAAAGAAATGTTCAAAAGAAACCCATCACAGCAAGCTGCAAAGCCAACTGCATTCTATACTCTGATTTTTCAGGGCAATCAACAGTAAGTTCTAAAGTTTCTATTCTTCACTGTGGCTTTCTCCTGGAAATGCCAATTTACTACTTTTGGTATGGAAACACCATAGAGTCGCCCTGCCCAGAGTGACTGCTTCTAGCCTTCACTCTCTACTGCCCTCACCTGCCACCTCTGCAAGAAACACACCATTGCTCACTTCATTCTCAATGGGAAAGTAATGCATCTGTCTCCCTGTTTACTTTTGGAAACAACACATAACCACCACAGCTTAAGGTGTTGCACAAACCCAGTCTTAGTCTGACAGGCATTATTGCCAAAAATGGCAAAAAACAAAAACCAGGGAGGCTTTTTTGCAAATATATGTATCTAGGATTACAATAACTGCTTGTGCTTAGAATATTTGTATTTGTACAGATAAAGCCAAACCTCTGTGTATACTCTAAACAGATGGGATTTTACAGTTCAAGACCATGCAAGTTTTATTGTGAAAGATTTTGGATTATGATGCTGTGCTTTGGGCTGGCTCCATGTGGCTAATAGGAAAGGCTAGAAATCAAATAATAAATGAATAAATACTTAGTTTTTGAATCAGCATGCTTTGTCACTAAGCATGCTAGTATAGAAAATATGCACATTCCAAAAAGGGGAAACTTGAGAAATTAGTCTTTCCCACTCCTTTGTAAATGTTGTTATACTGTAAAGATTTTAATCAGTACCCTCTATTCAAACATCTGTCTCTTTGATCTCACAGTAGAAATAGCTAACATCTCACCAGCGAGTGATGTCTAACTAGCCCTACTCCTGCAGTAGGTTTTGGAACAGAGCTTCAAGCATTACCAACTATTGCATACATAGTTCTGGGCCAATTTTTGTAATCTGCCAAATGGTGGTTTGTAGTTACATCAAAACAGGTTTGAACTCTTGAAAAGTAAAATTACTTTTATGCTTCAAATATATACTGTTTATTGCAACTGTTTTGATATTAATAGCACACCCTAGTAAAGTCACAGTATTTGAATTCAGTCAGTTTTAATTCCATTTCACTTAAGTCATCTTGATTCAGGTTGATTGGGCTACCTATTTTTTTTTAATAGCTATTCGTTTTTGATGGACTTTAAACACATGGAAATCCTCAGAAATCCTTACATTATTTTAGGCGTGCAACACGCTTGCATGTTTTGATATTACAGATTTGCCTAAAGTAAAAAGACAGTTTTTATCTCTTTAGCTGTACAAATTTGTGTTTTCTTTATAAATACCAAAAAGTTAAATTTTAAAGCAAAAACTACATGAGCAATCAGTAAAAAGGAGAGATAAATGCCCTCCTCTCCCCAGTTCTAGGGCTTAGTTGTACAGGATTTCTAGCTCTTCAGTTAATGTTGCTATCAAAATTAGAATGGGCAGAGGCATGATCTGACTTCAGGTCTTCAGAACTTACATGAATGTTTAATCTTCACTGTCTGCCCTATGGGGAAGGAACAGCACTCAGGGATACATGTCTTGTATTTGTAAGATCCCAGGTCCAGTACCTGGTTGCTCCAGATAGGGATGGAAAAGCCCCGGGTCATGTCTGAATTCCCGAAGAGCCGCTTCTAGACTGTGGAGACAGCACTGAAATAGATGGACCTATGACTTCGTATGTTCCACTCATGGAGGGATATTCTTGAAATTCTTATCGTTAGCCTGAATTCCAGTTGTAGCAGAACATTTGGAGACTTCTATTCTCTATCAAAAGATTGCAAAAAATATTGCCTTGCGATTAAGTTGCATCTTACAGAAACATTTTGTTAGCATAGCTAATTCCAGCAAGTAATTATTGGTGAGGGCTAAAATGCACTGAAGATCATTATCACAATCTTGGCTGTGCAGTGCCGCTTCCTTGCCGTGCTGCATTTTTGTGCAGCTGTTCTGGAGAGAAGAAATGTTTGGATCCCTAAAGCTTATAATCCTCTGGAAAAGCCAAGAGGAAAGCCATTATTATGATTATCGCTTCTTAGCCTTTTCGCTAAGAACAAGTGTAGTCTGTGTTCTTACCGGTTTAATATCTACTGCCTTGGTTGCCCTGTGGGTGACCTTGGCTGGGGGAGAGACGGGGGAAGTGTGACCCTGTGGATTCTCCTGAACTTTTCAGCACCTTTTGACACAATGGGCCATGATGTCCTTCTGGAAAGGTTGGCTGGGTTAGGAATAGGAGGTGGTCTACTCCCCTCTGGCCAGTTGTTTCCAGAAGGTAGTGCTGGAGGATTGTTGCTCTGCGCCGTGGCAGGTGTGCCGTGGGGTTCGGCAGGGCCCAATCTTATCCCAGGGTCATCAGACCCAGGTGTGGGGTGACCATTTTGAATCAGTGCCTGGGCTTGGTGGATGAGGGCCATTCCAGACAAGACAGAGTTACTGTTGGGGGGCAGCTTGTCTGTCCAGCTGGAAGATTCCCAACTTGTCTTGGACAGGGTTGCACTCCCCTGAAGGACAAGCTGTGTAGTTTTGGGGTGCTCCTGGACCCAGCATTATCGCTGGAGTCATAAGTGGACTTGGTGGCTAGGAGCACCTTTTATCAGCCACAGCCGATTCACCAATTGCAGCCCTATCCGGACAGACAGAGTCTGGCCACGGTTATCCATACTCTGATAACCTCCTGTTTGGACAATTGTAATGTGCTTCATGTGAGGCTTCCTTTGAAGACAGTCTGAAAACTTCAACTGATTCAGACCAGGGCAGTGTGCCTATTAATAAGACTGTATCAAAGCAGCCCTCTATTGGCTGCATTGACTGCCAGCTGAAGTCCAGGCCCAGTTCAAAGTGCTTTGAGCACAAAATGGCTTAGGGTCCGGGTATCTGAAGGTTCACCTTTGGCCATAGGTCCTGACCTGTCCAATAAGATCCGCTACAAAAGTCCTTCTCAGGAAACCTCTGAGAAGGGAGGGGGTAAACAGGAGCAGGGCCTTTTCAGTGGTGACACCCCATCTCTGGAACATGCTCCCCAGAGAGGGGCACCTGGCACCATCTTTACTATCCTTTCGGCGCCAGCCCCCCCCCCCAACCATCAGATATTTAGGAACTAATAGATGGAAAATTTATATATGTATATTTAAATATTGTTATTGTTGCTGCTGTATTGTAGGGTTAAAGTTTTATATGGAGTTATTGCTGATTAGTATTATTGGTGTTGTTTTTAGTGTTTCTTGTTTCATTTGGATATTTTTTTTGTTTGTATGTGGGGTTTTAATGTTAGTTAAACTGCCCAAAGAGCTCTCTGGGCTATTGGGGTGGTATATAAATGCAAATGAGCAAACAAAGCTCAGCCTTCAGTGGAGCCAGTCACCTAAGAGGAGCTCAAGTTCCTTCTCTTACAGAGGGGGAAATTAATCTGAACGTGGCATAACACCACGTCCTCCATGAAGGCAAGCTTCCACCCACAAGCCCTTTACATCAATCTAATTCATTTAGCTCTTCCCAGCTAGAAGAAATGTATGTTGAATAGGTTACCTAAATCACATCCTTTCACACCATTATTGACCTTGCAGCTGCTTCTTCTAGATGAGAAAATTTTAGGTGTAGGTCAAAGATGAGACCTGCAGTGCAGAACCAGCAACCAAGAAGAGCAACAACAGCTGGGTGGCATACTGGAGGCACAGCTCAGCCTTTCCCACCCTGGTGCCCTCCAGGTGTTTGCAACTCCTGCTCCCATCAACCCCAGTCAACATTGGCCAGTGGTCATGGAGCTGTTGTCCAAAACAGCTGGTGGAGATCCCAAAGGGGGGTTGCTGACTCGATTCTTCACAGATTTTTCAGCAAGGTGGGCAACTTGTAGCCCACCAAATGTTGTTAGACTGCAACCCCCATCAACCCTATGCAGCATAACCAATGGTAAGGAATGATGGGAGTTGCACTCCATCAACATCTGAAGACCACAGGAAAAGTAGTTACCGTATTTTTCGCTCTATAAGACACACCTGACCATAAGACGCACCTAGTTTTTAGAGGAGGAAACCAAGAAAAAAAAATTCTGAATCAAATGGTTTACTAAACTATTTAATAAACTATAACAGAATACAGTAATACCTTATTTATTTATTTATTTATTTATTTAGAAAATTTCTAGGCCGCCCCATTCGCCGAAGCCTCAGGGCAGCTTACAAATAAATTAAAATACATAAATTAACAATATAAAACACTTATAACAGTATAAAATAAGTCGCCCTGGCCAAAGAATAAAAATAAATACCGTTAACAATTAAAATGATGCTTGAATAAAAAGGTCTTCGCCTGGTGCCGAAAAACAAATAACGACGGCACCAGGCAGACCTCTCTGGGGAGTGCATTCCATAGGTTGGGCGCCACCGCAGAGAAGGCCCTCCTCGGGGTACCTACCCTCCTAATTTCCTTCACGGAAGGTTCCCAGAGAAGGGCCTCTCCCGCTGATCTCGGGGCAGGCGGGCATATATGGACGTAAGCGCTCCTTCAGGTAGCCAGGACCCAAGCTGTTTAGGGCTTTATAGGTCATCACCAACTATTTCAACCTTGTAAAGTGAACAGCAGTCAACAGTGGCATTAAGAACCATCATCACTGTCATTAACAAAAGGGAGACTTTAAAGTTCGAGTACTCTTCTAGTTTTCGTTGAACCCATAGAACTCATCATCACTAGAGTCAGAATTTATGAAGCTCTGTTGCTCACAATCATTGACATCACTTTCTTAGTCAGTAGTGGAATTACTGAAGGAATCCACAATCTACACCAGTTATACAAGAGCTGCTGCAGATAATTCAGTTATAAATCTAAAAAAGCCAGTAATGTCCACGCTGCCCTACTAGTAAATCATAGAAAAAAACTTGTGACAAAAAATGAGATATTGTACGGTAAATCAAACACACAGCGGACTAAGTAGCCTTTGAAGAATAAACTTCATACACGAAGGTAATGCTGTTCAAATATCCACTGATCCTAAAAAAAATGTGTCTGATCAACTAACAGATAACTGATCCATGGAAAGCTTCCTGATAATCACAGGCACATTCCCCATCACTTCCCCATGGGCTTCATTAAAAGACGGGTTGCCATTTGAAAACACACACCGACCTGTGATTAACAGCTCTCACCTGCACCGGAGGAGGGGGGCGGAGCAGAGCGCGTCGAGCGCGTGCCGGCCAGGTGTGGTGCAGCCAGGCCGGCAGCGTGCCAGTGGTGGTCTTCCGGGCGGCGCAGCAGCAGCAGCAGGTCTTCCCGGGCGGTGGGGGTGAGCAGTCCGCCTCTCCGTGTGGCTGGCTGGTTAAAGCCCGCAGCTCCTCCTCCTCCACGGCAGGTCTTCCCGGGTGGTGGGGGTGGGCAGTCCGTCTCTCCGTGCGGCTGGCGGGTTAAAGCCCGCAGCTCCTCTTCCGCACCGCTCCCCCTGAGCAGCACAGCTCTCACCTGCACCGGAGGGGGGAGTGGAGCAGGGCACACCGAGCGGGTGCCGGCCAGGTGGTGCCACGTGGTGCAGGCGGGCCGGCAGTGTCCCCTTACTTTCCCCTTTTGAGGGGGGGAAAAGTGCGTCTTATAGAGCGAAAAATACGGTACATGTGTAGTTACGGAGCCATGATAGGTTTCTTTTTTCTTAACTCCGAATCACTGGTTTTTTTGTGTGCAGAACACCTACAACATGTAAAACACCCTCTTCCACCCCTCCCTGCTGAGGTCTTACTTGGACAGACAAAGTGATCTCTTCTGGAAGAAAGGGCATTGTTTTGAACGCCTTCATCTCCATTTGAGGGGTGAAAGGAGAAAGCATTTGAAATGCTCCATGTGGGCAGAGAAATGCACAGAGCATTCCTCCCCCTTACCCAATGGAATTCTTACAAGGCATGAGCTGGTCTTGTACATATCTCTGTACTTCTCATAAAATTCATGCTTTAAGTTAACTATCTGGCATTAGAATCAGCTGTAGAAAACACACAGAAAAGTTAGTCTACATGAACACGATAATTATAGTGCACAGGATCATTATTATACTACCCCACAATTAGAAGATAGCATTCAGATTTCTGCAAATATTGGAAGGTATTTTGAGAAACTGATTATAAGCCTCAGCAACTGCTCTTCCCTTTCATTGATCTCGTATTCTTCCATGGGCTATAGTGACCTCTAGCGGCTGACTTTAGATGGCACTTTCCAAGTTCAAATCCTTTCATCTTTATCTTAGCACCAATCTTTTCTGGCTGCCATACACACGCGCATGCACACACACAAAAGTAAGATGAATTCTCACTGGAGAGGTTATACTCTTGGAATTTTAGATTGATTGCCTTCTAATTGAGTGGTGTGGAGCATTCATTTATCTACTGTAGGTTTTAATTGCTACATGCACTCAAAACTAGAAAATTAATTAGATACAAAATACACAGACGTGACAGAGCAAAGCATTTGAAGCAACTGATGAGAAAAATCAAGAGTGTAGACATTGGAAAATGCACCACACCTCTTGTATGAGGATTTGCACAAAAACCTGAAAGACCTCACAAAATGAAAATGCTAGCTCTAATGGAGCAAGTAACTTACCTGCAATTTCATACTGACAGGAAAGTCAATGTTTTCTTTCTTCTTCTTCTTCTTCTTCTTCTTCTTCTTCTTCTTCTTCTTCTTCTTTTTTTGTATTGCACATTTCAATTTATCCATGTTTCTGTTTTATTGTACACCACAGATGGGTGTATTAAGCCAGTATTCAAGAGACACACTTCCGTAACATCAGATAGGGTCATGGCTAAAGTCACATAAGGCAATCCAGGCAAAGTTAAGCATTTGTTAGACTGCTATGGTCAGTGAAGTTTCAGACAACATAACACATACTCAAGGGTTAAATATGGGTTGTCACTGAGACATGGGTTATCATGTTGTCTGAACCCATTTATGTTAATAAGCCATGTCTCGTTGACCACAAACAACCCATCAACCCATGAATTGTTGCTGGATTGTGAACTGTGGCTTGTTCATCGTAGCTTGTTCTCTTGGCTAAATTAACACATAATAACCTACATTTCAACTGCCCAGAGTTCAGCAAAACCCAAACTCAGTCCTTGAGTTTGGGTTATTGTGTTGTCCAAAACCAGTTAACTGAAGAGTTAAGAACACAGTTACCATCCTTTAGTATACCAGTTCAATAAGTCTTTACATAATTGCAGGCTCCATCCCTTTCTTTGATATAATTGTGAAAGAGCGCAATCGATTTAATAAGAGTACGCTGCTGCTTTTGCTATCTGATACCCTCATTTCCCCAGAAAGGACCCCCCCCCCAAGAAGATTCAGAAGGGGGCACAGGGGCTGCAGAGGCAAGTTGACATCAGTGACAACTGCCCTTCCCATTCCATTTTAGACTCCTCTATTGGATCAAAGTATCTGTCATGAAGGTGACTGGGATATATCACATATAAACAAGCTGACTGACTGCAATTATGGAAAGGCAAATTACATTCATGAATAAACCAATGGGAATATTTACACACTTCAGACAGTCCATGGATTTTGTTATTTGGGGATGATTTCTGTTGATTAACAGGTTCACATCTTTTCTTTATTCAGTCTTGAGTGAAAATTTAAGGAATATATTTTATGTACCCACCATAATGTGTCCCAAATGTACTGAAGCAAATTAGTGTGGAGTCCTACACATATGAAAATACAAGGGGTCTTCAAAAAGTTTCCACACTTTTAAAAACTCTATTTATTAAGAATTTCAAAAACAAATTACATCACATCACATAGTTACCTTCCTTTGCGATGCATTTTTCCAGTGTCCTACCAACTTTTTTAATAGCAGCAATATATATATATATATATATAAATAAAAAAGTGCAGGAACTTTTTGAAGACCTCTAGTATATTTTACCTGACCTGAGAAGGACTGAGTTGGAACTTGGCAATGGTATTAACAAGTCCCATTCTTAACATGCAGCATCTTTAAAAAGAGGGAGTTTCACTGTTTTCTGTATGACTTTGTAATTCTATTATAGTCTCTTTTGTAAATCTGATTTTTTATTTGGGGGCGGGAGCAGTTTTGCCTAAACAAATAATCTCAGCTTAGAGCATGTCTCACTACATATACATATCTTCTGTTTTCCTATATCATGCAGAATCGTGTATGTAATGACCAGTTTTCTAATAAACTTCACTGCTCTCAGTAACATAAACAGGGGGCTGAAGGCAGCACTGGAAATTATGGAAAACACAGGACTTCTGGTAAAATGATCTACCTAGCATTTCCTCTTTCCTGGAGGCAGGTCAACACAATGCCATCTTGTCTGACTTGGATGCGGTTGCACTGCCTCTGAAGGGCAAGGTTTGTAGCTTGGGAGTGCTCTTGGACCCTGAATGATTGCTGGATTTCCAGGTGGCTTCAGTAGCCAGAAGCACCTTTTATCAGCAAAGGCTGATATACCAGTTATGGCCCTATCTGGACATATAGAACCTGGCAATGGTTATTCACACACTGGTAACCTCTCATTTGGAATATTGCAATGCGTTTTATGTGGGACTTCCCTTGAAGATGGGTAGGAAACTTCATCTGGTCCAGAATAGGACAATAGGCTGCTGATGTGGACTGGCAGGTATGATCATATAAAGCCAGTCCTCTGCCATCTTCACTGGTTACCAATTGAAGTCCAGGCCCAAGTCAAGGTGTTAACATTTGTGTTTAAAGCCCTAAACAGCTTGGGGCCAGAGTATCTAAAGGAGCACCTCTTCCCATATGAACCTACCTGACCCCTTAGGTCATCATTGGAGGTATTTCTGAATGAGCTCCCTCCTCAGGAAATAAGGAGGATGGCTACAAGAAGAAGGGTCTTCTCAGGAGTGGCACCTCAACTTTGAAACCAGTGTTCCAGTGGGGTTCACCTGGCTCCTGCTTTGGATTCATTTCAGCACCAGGACCCACATGTGTGATGCACAGAGACCATGACAAAGAATGGCATATCGCTTTATTATATATTGTTTGATTGAATATTTATTTGTAACCGGCTCAGGGAGCCTTATGGCTAATAGATGTCACAGTACTGTACATTATTAGAGCAGATAGGATGAAAAGCATAGCTCTCTGTTCTGAGAGCAGCCATGTCTTTCTCATAACATATGCATCAGCCCCAGGAAACCTAAGGTATATGGACAACTGTACTAACTCAGGTCTGTTCTTGTGCTTTTATTTTTACAAGTATTATTTTTTAATCAACAACAAATTAACCTTGTGCTCACAAAGCTTTGGGGAGATACAAACAATTCACTGAAGATACTTTTAGCATAAGGTCAGGGTTTGGGTTAGGTTACTGTAAAAGGATTCTGTAGCCAAAGCATGGCCAAAACTTTAAGCTTCATGGTTAGATGCCTCAGCTGTCATGCTAGCTGAGGAATGCTAGGAGGTTTTGTTTTGTTTTGTTTTGTTTTGGGGGGGGGGGGAGACTGTGTGTCTAAACACACATGGATTGCACCCTCAAGTCTACAATGCTATGCAAATCTGGGTATAAGCCCTACCAAATGCAGGATGTTGGAATAAGCACACATAAATTTGTGCTGTACAGTTTACACAACTCTTTGTCACTCATACAACCAATGTCACCATCATGATATTTATACATGCATTATTTTCTTTCCCACATTTTTCTTGCAAAACCCCATTAAGTATTTTAGCTTGAAAGCCAGCGGCTGGGCCAGAATCACCCAGTGAGTTTCCCGGCCAAGGAGGACTAAACCCCCCCGTCTCCCCTGCCATAGTCCAGCACTCAAACCGCTGTGCCACAAAGGGTCTCTGCGAAAGATGTGGCAGTTCAACCTCAGGAAGCCGTGGTTTCATAGTTTGGAGCATGCCCTGATCTGCCTGAAATTGCGCCCATGCAGCAGCTCTGAGGGGAAAAAATGCTTCTTAGCAGCCCCTTGACATGGCAAACCACAGCACAGAAACAGCTGCCCACCACTGCCAGCAATGACAGGAGGCCTCTAGTGGGTGGTCATTTTATGCAGCGTTTTTCAGCCATTGTCAACTATGGCAAACAAAATCAACCTTACCTGAATGGACTTCCATTTACATGGTAGGACTTTACTACCTGTCTCTCCTCCCAACTGCAGCAGTCCACCAAATCTGTTCTGAAGGATCCCCAAATTCCCAGAGCACATTTTGAAGGGGAAGAGCAAACATGCTCTCCCCATTCCACTATCAACAGGACAGGTTAATTGGATACTGTCCTTTCACAGCTTTCTCTTTCCAAGCATAGTGACTTGTCCATTCAGAGCAAAAATATACTGAAAATCTGTGTATTTTGTCAAGAGATCTCCATCAGCTGCTTAGATGGCCATACAAAATTTGACTTCTAAATTGTCAAACACAGCTAATGGACCCAGTTGTATGGATGCTGGAAATAATCGAGATCTTTTTTATTTAAATATCTTTTTAACTGTGTATTTCAAAAAATCATTCATTCAAAACTATTGGTAGGATCAGAATAAATACGAAATCAATTTCAATTGCTCAACTTTATTCAACCAAAATTCAACGTGTTGTAAAACGGATATTACCTCCTCTTGACAAACTAATATTTTATGTTGTCTCTAATTTAAGCTTTGCTGCTGAAATAGAAAAGGAAAAAGAACTGCATCACAAACCAGTTGGTCCCGCAGCAATAGCAGTTTATAAGGAGTGAACGAATGGATGTCATGTGCAGTATACTGAAAATCATAGCTAAGACTGCAATCCTATGCACATTTACTTGGAAGCAAGTCCCACTGAACTCAAATCTCAGTAAACATGCACCGGATTGGGCTGTAAACCTACTTAAATATTAGTATGTTGAATTCATTGGTATATAGATCACAGCTACATTTTTATGTCTATTTTATCTTTTTATAGAAAAAAGTTTGCAACCAAGGTGAATGCATTTACAATCTTCAGTTAGTCTTAAAACTTATTTCGTACAATATATTTACAAATTAAACTTCTTAGCATTTCTTTTTACTATACAGGAAAATAAAATAATTTAGTATCTCATGAAAAGGTTTGTTTATTGGATTTATATTTCTGTATTTCCTCAAACAATGAGCACATTCGGACATTAGAGCAAACCATGGTTTAGCACTATATCCTTGAGCAGACCGAAGCCTCAGGTGTGTAAGCTTGCTCTTCCCCTAACACAACACATTTACTAAACTGACTTTTGCCAGCATTCAAATACAGCAAACCATAGTTTGCCCAATCAGTTGTGTACCCATAAACCAAAGTCAAATGTGGTCTGAGATTCTGATTTAGGAGGAAACTGTAAAAATCGGTTAGAAACTGTGCTGTGCAAGGGAGATGAGGAAGGACACAGGATCGAAGGTCATCTGAATGTGGCCACTATCTATTTGCAGCAAAAGAATATTTTGATAAGTTATAACTCTGCCAGGATTGACCAACTATCACTTTACTGTTAAACGAAACCTGTAGATAGTATGAGTTTTAACAGCCATGTTTAAATAGTGCTGCTTCAGAAGAATCAAAATTTCACATCATTCACTTATATTTCAAATCCTGTTTGCCCTGCGGTTTACAGGGAAAATATTCAGCAAACTTTTGACAAATGCAATGGCTCACTTGGCAAGCTTCCTCAGTAACTGAAAACTGGAAGTTCTTTGTTTACCAATAGTGCAAAAAATAAAGCAATTGCATTTCCACTGCTGAGTTGTGCAATGCTAGCCAAGGTCACAGTTAAATACAGAAGAGGATGCAGTTGAACTGAAGTTGTTTTACTTGAGCCAGTGTGTGCATTCTCTTCAGACAGGGTGAGCAGCTAGTTCAAAATCTGGCAGCAGTGAAAGCAGGTTCATTACAACTTTCTGTATAAACACAGCAATGCATGTCTGAATGGCTGGTATTCGGCTCTGCCCCAGTGCTTTTGCTAAGTGTGCTGCATCAGCAAGGATCCACAGCTGGCACAACAGGAAGTTGCCAGTTCCTTAGAGCAACGCTGGAAATGAGCCTCAGTGTTTGTTTCCAGAAAAGGTCAGGTCAGGTGAGCTCCTTCCACAATCTCCACTGTCATGTTCTGCCCCAGAATTTAGATTATTTCCAGGTGCTTTAGGAAGCACTAGATGCTGGTGCACAGACAGAGTTGGACACTGCCTGGCGCTTTTGGTGATGAACTAGAGGAATATGTCCACCTAAAAGCTGGCTGGAACTGTCAAAATTCTCCTTAAATTTCCCAATTTTGAAACACAGGTGAGAAGGCTACTACAGCATTTTAAATTTGGAGGAGGGGAACCACTTGTGTGCCATTAACAGTTTCCTTTTGAGGCTACTTTAGATTAGTATTGAATCTCCAAATGCACTTTTAAATCTTTTGAGTTTTAGATTCTTACATCCCAGACTTATGGAAAGTCATCTTATTGAAACCAAACAAGCCAGCTTTTTGATAGCCCAGCAATTTTATCAAAGAATACATATAGAGATATGTATTTCAGATATCATTAAGTCGTGTTCCAAGAAAACTTAACGGATTTAAATGGCAACAAATCCTAGTACAATTATTACTTCTGATTCAGCCTCAGAGCACATTCTGACCTGACGTTAGAACGAGAAACGCAACTTCTTGGTGCAGTATTTGCACTGGGCAAAATGCCAAACACACCCTAACTTAAAAAAGAGGTTTGTTGACGTATTTCTTGTTATAAATCCAGCAGTTCATGAAGTTATTAATCACAGAGGTAACAGTCCATTGTTAATTGAGTCCGGCAGTGTCCTTTTCATAAAGTCAAGAGAAACCAAAGATTTTCCTTTCTTTTACATGCAAAAATATACAAGCCATCATACACAAATGGCTGATGCAAACTGGGCCCATGGTGTAAGGATTAGACACTAATCATAATGTCACCAAAATCAAAGAAGATCCAAGAATCCTCGAGAATTATCTTATAAAAATAGCAACATTAAAATTCGCTAGCTCTAAAGCTCTATTTTCAGCCCTATAAAAAGGCAATCTTTGAAAGGATCTGGCTCAGATGCTCAGGATCGGCACAGTACAAATATTAAAAATGTACACATAATGTAAGATATTTCAAAAGCAATTTAAAGGGGCTATTGCAGCTGCTTGTTGTGTAGCAATTATTAATATTGCATAGCTGGAAAATGAGGTCATTTGACTTGCATTAACCCTGCAAGTTTACACATGGAAGGAGTGACATATACCATTTGCTAGGTATGAGGCTCTTGGCTGTGCCAAAGCCATTTATACATGTCCTGACTGTTTATGAACTGCTAGTACTCTATACGGCCTTGGAAATATAGGGGCCATTCTAGAATACAGCTAGGCCAATTAGCTCAAAAATGTACTGGCTGTCAGTTATAAAATATGAGTGACACACACTTTTGGTGGTGAAGGGGACAAAATCTATTCATTCTCAGTGTATGTGCATCTGTGACAAGATCTGAATAATCAAATGAGGTGAGGATGTCTCCTTAGTGCTTAAGTGATACTTCCATTAATAACAAGGGGTGGTAGCATCATTGCATTTAAATGGTATTGAGTAGTCATATTGTATTCTCTACATGGAGGTAACTGGAAGCATCTTCAACCTGCTGAACAAGCCACATCTCTTAGAAATCAAGTGAAATCCTACACAACTCTACTCCAAAGTCAGTCCACTGGGCTTACGCCAAAGTAATTATTAGGATTTCATCTCAACCCTAAAAATTACTGGGCCAAATCCAATAATTTCCACCCACCAGTACCAGTAGACACTGTTGGCTGCACAAAATCTTCTGCTGGAGATTGGGAGATTTCGGGAGTAAAGGGGCACAGGGGAAAGAGTGAGAGAGGAAGTCCTATTGTCTGAATGGAAGTAGATTTGTGCAACACCAGATGTGGTTGGCTGCCAACCTGCAGAACAACTTCACACTACTTCCATACAACCTAGCAGTGGAGCAGAGATATTCCATACAGCAAACAACCTAGCAGTGGAGCACAGATATTCCATACAGGAGCAGTATTCGTATCAAGCCAGCATATTGTATAAGCATTGCACTCAAACATAGACACCGGAGGCTGAATGCTGTAGGGCAGGATTCCCCATACAGAACGCATAACCCATAAACAGGTCTTTATGAAAGGTTTCCCCACCCTAACACTGGAAGCAAGTTGTTCTTGGCTTTAAACTGAATCCCACAGGGAAGGGAGAAGTACACCTGGGGGTAACAACAGACAAAGGCTTATGCACCACAACAGAGAGAGCAGCTCTAACAGTGCCCAATAATAGTCTTCTAAAAAATATAGGAAGAAAGCTAGAGTATAAAGCACTTGGTCTTCGATGTCTATATACTAATGCCAGGAGTACAGAAACAAACAGCATGAGCTTGAACTCTTAATACAGGAGGGTGAATATGACCTGATAGGTATACCTGAAACTTGGTGGGATGACTCCCATGACTGGAATTCAACAAGTGAATCATATAAATTGTTCAAGAAGAACAGAAGGAGCAGAAAGAGAGGCAGAACTGCACTATATTCTAAACATACATATCTCTGCACAGAAATACAGATGCATGAGCTTGGAAGCCCCATCAAGAGTATTTGAATTAATATATTGGAACAAGGAAGAAAAGGAATACAGTAGTGGAGTCTATTACCACCCACCGAGTCATGGAGAAGACAAGGATGAAACTTTTGAAAAGCAAATTGCCAGTGTTTCATGATGTTCTTATTAAGGGGGACTTCAGTTGCTCTGATACCTGTTAGGAGATAAATTCTGCCAAACGTGGCCCCTCGAAGAGATTCCTAACATGTATTACTGATAACCGCTTCCAACAGAAAGTGGAAGAAGGAACAAGAGGAAAGGCTGTCCTTGACTTGATTGTAACCAACAGGGCAGACCTAATGGTGGCAACAGGGACTCTGGGGGAAAGTGAGCATCCCATACTTCAGCTCTTGATTCTAAAGGAAGCAAAAGCCAAATATAGTCAAACATGTTCCCCAGATTACAAGAAAAGCAATTTTAATAAACTCACAACAATGATAAGTAAACTCCCATGGCAAGTGATTCTAATGAGAAAAGGAGTCCAAGCCCAATGGGAATTAAAAAAAAAAAAGGAAATTCCAAAGGCACAATTCCAACGCAGAAAAAGAGTAAAAGACCACAGAAGTCCATGTGGCTTTGAGATGATCTGAAAACAAAAAGGACATGTATGGGAAGTGGAAGGAAGGCCAGGCTGCAAAGGAAGAACACAGGTAGGATGGAATTGCAGAGATGGCATCAAGAAGACTAAAGCTAGGAATGAACTGAGACTGGAGAGGGATGCTAAAAGCAACAAAAAGCCTTCTTCAGATATGTCTAAAGTAAAAGATAAATGAAAGAAATGGGGTAGGGGGTCAACTACTCAATGTGGATGGCAAAATGAAAACAGGTGACAGAGAAAATACGGAAGTGCTCCATTCCTATTTTGGCTCAGTCTTCTCCCAAACAAAAATCTATGACCTCCCTGATGAAGGGGAAGTACAAGCTGAAGGAGCAGGATGGCAGCTCAAAACTGATAGGCAAATGGTCAAGTATTACCTAATTGGGCTAAATGAGTTCAGATCTCCAGGACACAATGAGCTCTACCCAAGAATCATAAAGGAGCTGGCAGAACTCTCAGAACCACTGTCTATTAACTCTGAGAACTCATGGAGGACAGGAGAAGTGCCAGATAACTGGGGAAGGGTTACTGTTACCCCTATCCTCAAGAAACGGAAAAGAAGAACATGTGAGTTACAGACCACTCAGTCTAACATCAATCCGCGGGGAAATTCTGGAGCAGATCCTAAAGCAGTCACTCTGCAAACACCTTGCATTTAATGCAGTGATTACTAGAAGCCAACATGGATGTCTCAAGAACAAATACTGACAGACTAATCTGATTTCATTTTCTGAACTGGGTAACCTCCCTGATGGACTGTGAGAATGCTGTGAACATAGTATATCTTGACTTTAGCAACATTTTTGACAAAGTTCTCCATGGTCTCCTGATTAGCAAACTAGGTAAAGGTGGGCTAGGTGGAACAATGATCAGATGGATTCACAGTTGGCTGCAAAATCAAACTCAAAGAGTGCTCCTCAATGGCACCTTCTCAAACTGGGAGGAGGTAACGGGAGGTACCACAGAGTTCCGTTCTGGGCCCAGTGCTCTTCAGTATTTTTAAGGCTGGGTTTAGAAGAGGACATGCAGGGAATTACATATTATCATATTTGCCGATGACACAAAACTGGGTGGGATACCAAAAGAAGATTCCAGGTAATCTTGATAGGGTGGAGAGCTGGGCTGAAAGCAACAGAATGTAATTCAATAGGGACAAGTGCCTAGTTCTGCACCAAGGGGAAAAAACCTAATGTATCATGGCAAAATGGGCAATACTTGGCTCAACAGCACTGCGAGGGAGAAGGATCTTGGAATTGTTGCAGATCACAAGTTGAAGATGAGTCAACAATGTGATGTGGCTGCAAAAAGGACAAATGCTATTTTGGGATGCAGAAATAGATGTATCACTTCCAGATCACATGAAGTACTACTTAGTCAGCCCTCCTTAGGTTCATCAGGAGTACAGTGTCCAGTTCTGAGCACCACAGTTGAAGAAAGATGAAGGCAAGCTGGAAAGGGTTCGGAGGAGGGCAACGAGGAGGATCCAGGGACTGGAAGCCAAGCCCTATGAGGAGAGAGTGAATGAACCGGGCATGTTTAGCCTCGAGAAGAGAAGCCTGAGGGAAGATACAATAGTACTGTACAAGTACTCGAAAGGCTGTCACAAAAAGGAAGGACAAGATCTCTTCTTGTCCAGTCCAGAGTGCAGGGCACGGAATAACAGACTGAAGTTAAAATACATCAGATTTATACTAGACACCAGGAAGAATTTCTTCACTGTCAGAGCAGTACAACAATGGAACCTATTACCCTGGGAGGTTGTGGACTCTCCCGCACTAGAGGCATTTGAGATGCAACTGGACAGCCACCTGAGAGGGATGGTTAAGTTGGTGTCCTGGGGTCAGCAGGGGGCTGGACTTGATGGCCTTCTGGCCTCTTCCAACTCTACTGTTCTATGATTCCATGGCAGAAATCATAAAGGAGAAACTACATATAGAAATGGCTATATTTCTCTTTTTCAAAAGACACAGATGTCGAGCAGACAACAATCAATGATCTGCATGAATCTGCTTTAAAGAGCAATCATGATTTTGCCACGTGCGTTCTTTAACTGTATTTTGATAGTACAGCATCTGTGCCAGAGTACCAAAAGTATCAAAATTCTCAGAAGAGACTTTATGAAAACTGTCATTTTGTTTTCAAATCTAACAATGGATGAAAGCCCTTAAGTCTTACCTTCTTAACACTTACTGAAATGCAAGCTCAATTTTATTTTCTGCTTCACTATTGATATTTGACAATTGTGTTAAATTATAGAAAAGTTATTTGCGTGAGAAATAAAGTATTCTAATGTTAAAAACACCAATACACCCATGCAATGCGGGGGCCAAGGAGGAAGAAAATGAATATTTTCCTATTCATTTTTTCCACTAAAGTTTTGGTTTCCATTATATACTCTGGAATCACTGGAAGCTGCATTAATCATTTTCTAGGAGGAAATTTACTTTAAGTTTGATGATGGTTTTGAACACAAAAGAAACCACAGGGTTTTAGATATGCCTAAAGCTTCTTAGGGCAGGCTCCTAGCACTTACACCCTCAATACTAATAAGCCCCTGAATTCAGAGGCTTCCATGCATCCAATGCAGAGCAGGAGCAGCAGCAAAGGTGATTCCCACCCCGCTGCAGCTCATTCTCTGCATTCAGTGAGATGGCTGATTTTGCATCTTAGGAGTCCCAGCCTTCCCCACTCCCTGCTTCTTTGTCTCCCCACCCCCGTCTCTGTTTTCTAACCTTGAAGAGGCAGTCAATGCAGTTTCTTCCATGCTGGCTGCTGTGGGGAACCAGGACCGAACTGTTTCCAACCTCAGATCTGGGAATCCAAATTATCCTGCGCCGCCATGCCCTCGCCGTGATATCTAAGCTCACTCCCCCTGCTGGATTTGGAATTCCTTATGTTCAAAACTAACTTAGTTCTCTTTGCTAATTAGACAATATGTTTTAGACATCAAGTAACATTTTTAAGCCAGCTATAATAATGAAAATATGGAGAACAATAAAAGGACAGTTAAGAAAAATGGGTGGAATTAAACAATCATATGGTGGAAGCATTTAAGACACTTAAAGGTTTTAAATATCATCTTGGACCACGAATGGTGTTTGGCCAAATGCATGAGAGGTATATGCAGGTATAGGTGGAACCCAGTCCAGTCTAATCTCAACTCGGTCAGGATTTACAATTACTTTTCCAGACAGACTGCTAGCCATCCTGTGTGTGATCCTGAAGTCCCATTTGCTCAGATAGGCTTGTCCAGAGTTCTCTCAAAACCATTATTCTTGGCAATATCATCTTTGCGCGCCACACCCTGATGGAGCTTTTAGAGCTGGGCTGGAACTCTAAATCCACGACTGAATTCCATGAGTGTTGGAGGAGAATTAGACGTGACCAGAGCGGATTCTTTCAAATCAACTACAAGGACCTAAATGTCCCCTTAAAAGAGGTGTGTGAAGCTTGGATTTTCTGAATTGTTTGGCAATAAACAAGAGACACAGTATCTAGACTCCCCTTTCCTTGAGCGAAATTCATTCTGAAGTGCCCTGCAGAACACTATGCTTCTATGGGGTTGTTAGTCTTTGGGTAGTTGAAGTATGCCTCCACCCCAGAGAAGGAGCTGCTCATCTGATCCTGTATGTGAATGCAGTTCTATGCAAAAGATGGAAGTCACAGAGTGCATACCTCCCGTGTCCTGAATCGCAGTTACAAAGTCCAACTAGTGTATGTGCACAAAATGGGGCCAATACACTGTATGAGCAGAGTTCCCAGTGTATTCCTCTGACCTGTTTGTAGGCCAGGTTCTTTTGAAGGGCATTGCAAAATTCCAGTCTCAGTAGATTTGTCTAAAGGTGTAATTACAGGAAATGCCTTCTAGCACATATAGTGTGTATGCAACTTCAGTAGTGAAGTATTCCAAAGTATTGTTTCTCCCTCTTACATGCCATAAAGAAACATTTCCTCTCTTGAGAAATTCACTTCAAACTTAGTCCCAGCTGTACATAAAACAGCGGATTGCACCCAAAAAACCCCACTCAACCGACACGTTATTTCACGTTCACAGCAGGGTTTTCATACTGATGCACTGCTATTGCTGAGCAGAGTTAGGTGGTCTTAGCATGTGCTGGGCATGCTGGCAGTGCAACAACAGAGTGGCAGTTAAGATACCAGGATCTTCCAAAATCCACCAAGTTATACAGACACAGTTTGTCATCTTTGCTTTCATATGAATTGCTGTCACAATGGTTTATGGATCACAGCTACACCTGCAAAGGAAGAGAAAAGCACATGTGCAGTCAATAATTTCTAGACTTAGGAGAATGCCCAAGATCCAAAGATTTGAGTTGTTCATAATTCTGCCTGTAACAACTACACAGCAGGCAGAATTTAAAGAGTCCTACAGTTCTCCCAGTCCATTTTTTAAGCAACAAACAGTGATTCCCCCCACCCCTTGGGAGGAAGATGAGGAAGGTGCATGCCAGCACAGCAAATGAGTTTTTGTTATTTTCATGTATGTAAAGTATTTTGAAAGCTCATGTGTGTAAAATCAGGACAGACAGAGCAAGAGGCTGCAGCAACCACAGCTTGGAAGGATCTTTCTAGATCTAAAAAGTACACAATAGTTCCTTCTTTGATAGGTCCATTTTTCCTCCCCCACCCCAATCTTGCTGTGTAAAGCTAGAGATCTCTACACAAAAGTAAACTTCACTTGATCTCCTCTCTCCCTGCACCACCCTGATTTCTCAGTTGTAGTTACTCAGACATTACACCCCTCTTTTGGGGATGCTCTGTAAATATGGAAAAGGGTATATTTTGGATGCCCAGACTTTGCTTTCTAAGAGACATGGAGAGAGGGTTGTGGAAGGCTCTGCTCATATAAAGATACATGTCTACTATGTTGAAGCTAAGCAGCCCAGGGGCTAGCCTGAGCTTAGGGGGAGACCACCCGGACATCCCATATGGCCATCTGGAGTTCCACAATGGGAGAAAGGTGGAGATTATATATTTTTATATATATATATATATATATATATATATATATATATATATATATATATATTATTTTTATATATATAAAAATGCTTTCAGAACTTGTCCCTCTCCTCCAAAGACTGCCTTTCTGTATGGCATGGAGAATCTCCTGTCTTACTTTAATTATTTTCATGGCTATTATGGTTGAGTGGATTCTTCCCACCAACTCATCATCACAGAGTCATGAGTCTCCATAGATCAGAATTTGTTGCTGGAACAAGAATATGTGTGTACAAAACAGTACTTCTGTGTGATTCCCTGACAAATGCCCCTCTATTTGTGTTGCGCCTCGGTTTTCTCCTTCTCTGGAATGGGTTACTGACTACTGAGGATTGCGCCAAGGGGTTCCACCTCTTGGTCCCCTTTGTTCCATGGCTGACCTGCCTTTGCTTCCCCACTCAGATGGGCCACTGGAGAGTTCATGGCCAAAGCGCTGGCTCCCTGCCAAGAGCTCCCACAAGTATCTAGGCAACAGGGACTGCCCTGCCCATCACTCGATTGCCTCCAGGCTCAATTTGCCACTTACCTGCATAACTTCTTCCAGTGCTCATATTGGTTGGTAATAAGGTCCATTTATCAGTGACTGGGTTGTAGTATTCTACAGATGCCAAATTGCAGGAACCATCATCTCCTCCAACCACATAGAGAAGTCCATTCACTGCACACACCCCTGGGACAAAAATATGCTCTTCAGGCCTTCACAGTGCTAGCATTGTGCCTAGATACCCAACCGTCATTGGCATGTTTGCTGATATCAGGATACTTTTAAAAAACTCAATTTTCATAAGCTGTTCTTATGACTATTTAGGAGTGTGGAAATTTTGTAATTTGTTACATATCCATCTCATTAACACTCACTGGTGGGCAGGGTTTTCAAAAACATGTTTTGCTGCCACCTGCCCACAGGAGGACACCACTTCACTCCTGACACACTCAGAAAGTTCTGGAACAAGGAGGCATCCTGGGAATTCTGGGAAAATAAATGGTGGCCATCAGAAGGTGGCACCAAGAAGACCTCTATTTGGGACAAAGTAAGCCCATTCGTAAGTTCAAAGAATGAGAGATGGTTAACAAACCCAACAGGCTTTGCATGCAGAAAGTCCCAACATGAACTCACAAGCTCTCCATGGAGGGCTGGGAAAAACTCCTGCTTGAAACTCTTAACAGGTGCTGCCTATCAGGGAGCACTACAGACAACTGGCACCATTTCTGACTGCTGGCTATGCTGGCCAGTGCTGAGGGGAGCTGCCATTCAAAGCATCCAGAGGACCACAAGTTGCTCACCCTTGTACAGACATACTGAGCCAATGTATGATCAGTACAGAGCACACTTCCCACAATCCCATTCCAATCCACCGAATGCTCCTGCCATTTGCTTTGCAAAAAAATGAAACGATTCAGCCCCATTTAGTTCTCTTTTTGACTAATCTTGAAAAAGCAGGTTGCTTACCTGTAACTGATGTTCTTCGAGTGGCCATCTGTGCAGTCACACATATGGGTACTGCACCTGCACAGTGCCTGTGGCCGGAAGATTGGTAGCTAACGGTTTTTGGTGGGAAGCTCTGCTCCCCTCCCCCCTGTGGCCTATACAGAGCGGAGCGTCCGCCATTTTGTTCAGTCTTTGCGACCGAACGTACGATCTCTTAATAATTTTAAATCTTTTTTTTTTGTTTTTTGTCGGTACCGTAAAAATGGGGGATGGTCGGTACCAAAGATGCCTTCTCATCGACACTGAGCTGTCAATGCGTCCACTCACCGACACCAAGCGGAGCCAGCGGGTGGGTTGTGTGACTGCACAGATGGCCACTCGAAGAACATCAGTTACAGGTAAGCAACCTGCTTTTCTTCGTCGTGGCCTCTGTGCATCACACATATGGGTAGATTAACAAGTTTACCATCAAGGAGGAGGGAAGGTGTCCTCAGTGAAGAACAGAGAGTACAGCTCTACCGAAGGAGCAGTCCCGTCGAGCTCGAACATCGAGACGGTAGTGCCTGGCGAAGGTGCAAGGGTTCGCCCAAGTAGCAGCTCGGCAGACGTCATCAATCGGGACCCCCACTGCGAACGCAGACGAGGTTGCAACAGCTCTAGTAGAATGGCCGCGGGGAACTGAAGGCAGTTCGAGCTTAGCTAACTGATAGCACAAGACAATAGTGTGGACTATCCACTTAGAAAGTCTCTGTGGAGTGACTGGATCGCCCTGATCCCTAGTAGAATATTTGATGAATAGTCTATTGGATCGCCGAATAGACTCCGTCCACGATCGGTAGAAGGCTAAGCAACGGTGAACATCAAGTGAGTGCAACGATCTTTCCAAAGGGGTCGACAGTGATGGGAAAAAAGCAGGCAGCACAATGTCTTGTCCTGTATGGAAAGGTGTAGACACTTTGGGTAAAAAAGACGGGTCGAGGTGTAAAACGACCTTCTCTCTGTGTAAGTTTAGATAAGGAGGGTCTATTCGAAGAGCGCAAAGTTCACCGGCCCTCTGGGCTGAAGTGACAGCTACAAGAAACGCTGTCTTCCAAGAAACCAATTGCAGATCCACCGTCGCTAAAGGTTCAAAGGGGGCCTTCATAAGGGCCTGCAGAACTACAGAAAGGCTCCATGTGGGCATAACCAGTCTAATTGATGGGTTAAGATTATATAGTCCCCTCAAGAATCTCTTGAGGATAGGATGAGAAAACAGAGGTGATCCTTCGACTAATCCACGGTGGTAGGCTATCACGGCTGTATAAATTTTAATGGACCACGGCTTCAATCCGGAATGGTGAAATTCCAGAAGGAACTGAAGAATTTGTTCAATAGATGAGAGGAATGGAGAGAACGAACGCGACTCGACAAAGGTGGAAAAACGTTTCCATTTAGCCTTATATGACCTCCTTGTAGATGGCTTTTAGGCAGAGTCGAAGATATGCTGAATATCAGGGTGCAAAAACGTCGGATTCGAATTCAACGGGTCTTGTCTCGAACTGGATGGTGCAGAGAGATCAGAGAAAGGGGAAGCACCCGAGTGATTCGACAATTGGATCCGAGGTGGATGAAGTCATCATCGGTACCGATAGATTAACAGAAGTTGTCGGATTCGTAACTCTCGAAACCGTCATCGGTATCGATGGAACGTCAATCATCGAATTCGCCACGCTATTAGGTTCAATGAGAGCAAGTCTGGGTGGCGAAGTGTGCCGTCCACCTGCGTTATAAGATATGGGAGCGATGGAAGATGAAGAAATTCCCTGTGAGAGATGTCGAGTAGTTTCGCAAACCACGCTTGATGTGGCCACCAAGGGGCAGCTAGTATCTCTGATGCCCGGTCGTGCACGATCTTTGCTATGACCTTCATCAGAAGAGGGCTCGGAGAGAAGGCATAGAAATGCATGTTGTTCCAAGGGATCATGAATGCGTCCCCTAGGGACGCGTGTCCGATTCCCGCTCTTGAGCAGTAAGCCTCGCACACCCTGTTCTGTTGGGTAGCGAATAAGTCCACATCAGGGAACCCCCAGTGCCTGAAAAGGTGGTTGCACGTACGAGGGTCCAGTTTCCACTCGTGAGAGGTGAACATGTGCCTGCTGAGAAGGTCCGCGTGCATGTTGTCTATGCCAGCCACATGAACAGCCATCAGCGCAATGTGTCTCTGAATGCACCAGTCCCAAATTTCCATCGAGAGTCTGGCTAGAGTTGGTGACTTCGACCCTCCTTGTTTGTTCAGATGAAAAACGGTCGCTATATTGTCCAAGGTTATCTGAACGATCTGATGATGAAGGAGGTCCTCGAAAGAACGGAGGGCCTTGAAGACTGCCAGTAGCTCCAGGAAGTTGATATGATTCGTGGATTCTAGACGATTCCACGTACCCTGGGTAGATAGGCCAGGGCATATCGCTCCCCATCCTAGGAGAGACACGTCGGTGCTGAGGGTTATCGTAGGAGATCGCGCCCTGAAGGGGACTCCTAGTGTAAGATTGGTCGGTTTCAGCCACCAGCGCAGAGAGTGGAGCACGGAAGATGGGATCCGAATCAGTTTGGACTGTGGCTCTCTTTGAGGGTGATACACCCTGTTGAAAAATAGTTGTAGCGAGCAAAGCCGAAGTCTGGCATGTGGAACCACAGCAACTGAGGACGTCATATGTCCCAGGACCCTCCGGATAGACCTCGCCGCGACCGTTCCCTCTCGTCGGATTCGATGGATAAGGCGAGCAAGAGTCTGTTGTCTGTCCTGCGGGAGGAAAGCTTTCTCCTACATTGAATCCAAGCGGGCTCCGATGAAGGTGAGCATCTGTGTTGGGAGAAGAGAAGATTTCTCTGTATTAATACGTAAGCCTAGGTCATCTAGTAAGGCACAGGTCTTATGGATGGCTGCCAAGAGTCCTTCTCTGGACTGTGAGACCAACAGCCAGTCATCGAGGTACGGATAAATTTGTATGCCCTGAAGGCGTAGGAAGGCACAGACAGGAGCCATGCACTTGGTAAAAACTCTCGGAGCCGTAGCCAGTCCAAAAGGTAAAACTGTGAACTCATAAAGTTGGCTTGCAATCGCAAAACGAAGGAAATGCCTGTAATTTGGGTGAATTGAAATGTGGAAGTAGGTGTCCTTCAAGTCCAGTGAGGCGAACCAATCCTCTCTCCTTAACAACAGCAAAATGTTCTGAAGGGTAGTCATACGAAACTTTCTTGGTACAATAAATGTATTTAAGTTCCATAGATCCAAAATCGGACGTAGACCACCATCCTGCTTAGGGACCGTGAAGTATCTGGAATAGAATCCGTGAAGTCCGTCAGATGGAAATACTTAATGAATCACTCCTTTACGGAGAAGTTGACGTATTTCGTCGAGGAGTACCGGTGAGCATACAGCAGACCAGATCGGACTCGAAGGAGGAACGATGTCAAATTCTATTCAATAGCCGTGTTGAACAATGGATAATACCCACCGGTCAGATGTGATGGACTCCCAAATGGGGAGTCGGCTTCGAAGCCGATCCCCAAATGGGAGGGGGGTGGGTATTGAAGGAGTGTGAGGAATGGTTCGCCAGTCCCATCAGCATTGCCTCCGATTGTCAAAACGATGGTGGCCCTGCTGGAAACACTGTTGGGGCTGAGGACGGTGTCGCTGCTGTTGTTGTTGCTGGCGGTGTTGAGGCTGCTGTCTCGGTTGGTAGGATTGCCTGTAGGATGGACGATTCCAGGACCACTTACGTCTAGTGTGAGACTGGATCTCCATCCTGCGTGCCGTCATCCTCGATTCATGGAGCTTCTTGAGCTTATGGTCGGTTTGAGAATAGAAAAGCCCGGATCCATCAAAAGGTATTTCCTCTATCCGCCGCTTGGTTTCTTCCGGGAAATTACAATTACGGAGCCATGTATGCCTCCAAATGGAAACAGCACCGACCAAGGCCCGGGAGTCAGTATCCATGTGGTGCCTTGCCGTGGATAACTGCTGCACTGCGACCTGCATGGCTTCCTTGATCAGGACCTTCGCGAGATCACCCTGGTGGTCTGGGAGAGTGGAGGCGACGTTGTGGAGGCGCTGTATAATAAAATATTGATATCTCACCAACGTCGACTCATAATTTGATATGCGAAGTCCCAAGCCCGAAGCAGCATAGACTCGCCTGGCCAGAGAGTCTATTTTTCGGCCCTCTTTATCTCTCGGTGCCGTGTGTCCTCTCGCCTCTCTGCCCTGCGAGGATTCGACGACCACAGAGTTCGGTTTTGGGTGTTTGAGAAGGAAGGGAATATCCTCTTCCCAAACCCTGTACATCGACTCATACCTCCTGGACGTCGGCTGAGGATGTGATGGCAGGTCCCAGGGCTGCGTCATCGCCTGCCGCAAGGAGGTTATGAGCGGCAGAACGATAGATGTCGATTGCTCCCCGCGGATGACGTCGTAAAACTTGTCCGTCGACGGTCCCGGGTGCTGGGCAGCATCGATGTCCAGGGACTGGACAAGTCTCGACATCAGCTCCGCGAAGGAGACGTGGGACTCGTCGGGTGACACAGGACCCTGGGATGTCACAGCGATGTCCGGGGAGGTTGAGTCGACCTCCGAGTCAGCCGAATCGGCACCATAGTAGGGTGGGGCCGAAGATGACGACTCTGCCAGCGAGAAGGAGCGGCTGCTTCCACTTTGTGGGGATCGAGGTGGCACCCGCCTCGAATCCACTGATCGCGGTTGGTCGCTGGGTGGAGATGATCGTGCCCTGGGAGCAGGGTAGTACCGTACAGAGAGCGGATCACCCCAAGTATGGTAGTAAGGGCGACACCAACTCTCCGGGCGTTGCTCTACCGAGCGGCTCCTCCGGCTCCCTGGTGGGGACAGGCCAACATCCGTTTCCATCGTCACCGTAGGCATGGGTGTCGGTGACCTCACCCTAGGAGGGGAGTCTTGGATTTCCCCATCAGAAATTGAACCCCGTAGAGTTGGAAGGGGTGCAGGTGGGAGGTCAACCGAACGGCGGGAGACCCTTGAGGGGTAACCCGCATAGCCTCCTGGAGGACCAGTTCGGGTGGGGTCGGTATCGTAACCGCCACTGGTGCCAAGAGTCCCATCGGTTCCGAATTCCGATTTCGGGGATGGTCCAAAGTCTTAGACTTTTTTGGAGGCTTGGAGACCTTCTCCTTTCTGGCCTGCCGACTTCTCTTTGGCGTGCTTCCGCTTTTCATGCTTCTTTTTAGGTGAAGCAGAGGGGGCCACCGAAGCAGACGCACCTTCGTCCGAAGGCCGTGAGGGTGGGGCCACAGAAGCGGAGCCAGGTTTTAGGACGGTGATGAGCAGGTCTGACTGCATCAGAGCCCGATCCCAAAGGAGCCTCCGAAGCCGGTTTTCATGGTTCTTCCTGGCCTGCTTGGAGAAGGCCAGGCATTGCACACATTTATCCATCCTATGCCCCTCTCCCAGGCAGAGGAGGCATAGGTCATACGGGTCAGTTGGTGCCATTTTTGACCCGCAATCCGCGCATTTGCGGAAAGCCGCTCACTGTGCCATCGCAGAAGAAGAGGAAGAAAAGAGAGATAGTGAAGAGGATATATATTGATAGATCAAAAGAAGAAATAATGAGAGAAAGCTACCCAGAATAATAAGCTGGGAACAAGGAGAGGAAAAAACTAGGATAAGGGACAATTCGAGAACGAGGTAATAGTCGAAGCGAAAATCGAAAGTGGCATGAGGCACAGTGAACGGTGGTTGCAAAGACTGAACAAAATGGCGGACGCTCCGCTCTTTATAGGCCACAGAGGGGAGGGGAGCGGAGCTTCCCGCCAAAAACCGTTAGCTATCAATCTTCTGGCCACAGGCACTGCGCAGGCGCAGTACCTGTATGTGTGATACACAGAGGCCACGACGAAGAATGAACAGATACCCATTTTTTAGACTATTTGGGCATGGTTCAAGGTACAGACTGGGTACTGAACATGTTAGAGGACAGTGTGCAGTCCTGGATTCCCTGTACGTGACAGAATACAACAGGAGGCGAAGCTTCAGCCCCTAAACTCCTTGATGGCATCCAGTCCCAGTCCACACTCATTTCGCTGTTCTCCATGCACTGTAACTGAAGCTCCTCCTCAGAACTGTTCTAGGTGAGTCTAGGTGGGCAGGAACACAAGGAGGGTCAAAGTCTTTGTCCAGTTTTAGGTGGACTGTCAAAGCGCTTTTAATACTCTTTAATATTTGGGTGGTATTAGCCCTAGCCCCAAATTTTTAAGATTCTTTCCTACTCTTAATTCTAGCGTGATGCTTTACAGCAGGAGTGCCAAACCGCTTCTAGCCTAAAGGCCAATTCAATTTCAGAGAAGCTCTTTGAATCCACATTGCAGTGGTGTGCAGGGCCAAAAACAAAGGCAGGAGTGTCCAAATATACCCACATATTTTCCCAAAGATGCCATTCTATGAATGTTGAAAAAGAAAAAAACAGCCCTACAAGCCCAACATTTGCCAGCCAGCATGGATGCAAGTTGTAGGATTTTTGTCTTGTCTACACATGCATAGGACTGTAGCCTAAAGCTCTTGTTAAGTTTTAGGAGAGGCATTTAAACTTGGAGAGAGGAATCCAGGGGCAGCATCCACCATAAGATTGTTCAGATCTTCCTTTCTTAGTCTATGGAGGCAGTCCAACCTCAGAAGGGGCATGGAAGACCTGGCCCTCCTCCCCTGCCCACTATCAGCTGGCATGGAAAGAACACAGCCTCTGAGGTCAGAAAAGTGTCCCTGCAAAAGGAAGGAAGCATGTGTTCTAGTGGGCAGGGGACGGAGATCAGAGAGACCAAAGTATGAGTTATCCTAAGCCTTCTCCAAAATCCTCCCTTCCTCAATAGAGAGTCCAAAAAGCCCATAAAACTGGATCCACAGGGCAGGTGGATGGGAAAATAAAGATACTGAAGTGAAGACAACTTTGAGTTTGCCTCCACTTCCAATTCTATCAGTCATGTCCTTGCATGTCCCCACCCTGCAGAACCAACACAAAAGGGGGGAATCCACCAAACAGTTGGTGGTTGGTGAGAAAGGCAGTGCCAATCCCTGGCAGGCTGAATTTGGCCCATGGTCCATGAGGTCTGACAAAGCTTTAATTTTTTTCCAAATTTGTAAAAATTGCTTTATAAATGGATTTGGGGGCTCGATTTATGCTGAAATGCTCATAAATATACAAATAGATACAAAGAAAGAAAAAGGGTGTGGATGGGGGAGCAGGAAAGGATGGGAGAGTAGGAAATGTGCCGTGTACAAAAGTCTCTACGGCTGGACTTGGAAGTCCTATAAAATAAACACATAAATTTACTTTGGCTTTTGTGCACTCTATTGACAAGCTCTCTATTGTCCATGGTCATATTTTTATTGTATTCTATAGTGACATTACTGTTCCACTCACAGCTATTGCACATCACTTGAGGGATGTTTTAAGAGTACTCTGAATACCCAAACAAGCAGATTGTCTGTTCTGCATGCAACCACAAGAGACAGAAACGTGTTCTTAAAATGAAAACGGATGCCCTGGAAATTATGTTCCACACTGGATGCCAGATTCCTTGCTGAACACCAGAGCTCCAGCAGACTTAAATGAATAGATTCTTATATACAATCTAGTCACTATGTTTAAAGACACATCAAACCAACCTCTCTTCAAGCATGTAGATATTACTCCTTAAAACAAAATGAGATGAATGCAAAATAAATAGAAATTACCTTTTTATAGGTGTTTTGTTTAATATAAAGTTAACTGCTCTAAAAGACTGTTTATATGTGAAAAGGGGCATATAAATGTTTGGCAATATATGAAATACATACCTGCATTTCTCCTACACATATTCATGTCTGCCACTTGTTTCCAGCTATTTGTTCCAGGGTCGTACACTTCCACACTTTTCCTCACCAAAGGACCATCATGTCCTCCAGTCGCATAGAGCTGTCCACTCAGCACGCCGACACCTACAAAGCAGAGCACAGTTTCCACCCAAGGCTTACAGTGCCCTCGTCATAAGTTCCAGCTCTGTATTCAATCCGGAATTTCTTTGCCACTCCTATCTTCTAAACTGCTCCATTATGACAAAGGCTTATGAGATGAACAAAAGTCCCCTAACCCTGGACAACAAAGAGAAACAGAAAGCCCTCCCTGTCAAGTGGAGGACAAGGAGCCCCTCCCCTCACTAATGTCATCTGGTCTTGATCCCCACCCACTTTTCTTTCCTCTGTCCAGAAAGAGCACAAGAGACAGACTCCATGCCTCCCTCTGCGTGGGAAAAAGGCCTCCGCCAACCCTTGGAGGAGCAGCTGGCTTGGTTGGGGTGTGGCACACCAACTGCCTCTGCTGGCACTTACAAGAGTGGCTTCTCCAAGAGCTGGCTGAGTTGCCAGTTTCGTGACCGGTTTCCCTTCCCAGCTGCGAGGACAGGGTGCACAAAAGTGAGCGCCTGCTCTTCAGCAGGGAAGCAGCGAGCAAGGAAATCTCTGCTCTTCGCTGTGATCGTGGCAAGAGTGCATGAAGGCAATTGTCCAGCTGGCAATCTTCTGCTGCCTGCCACCCTGGTTGGGAGACAGAGTGGCGTGCAAAGGAATTCCTGCTGTTTTCTCCCATCACTGAGCAGGGATTCCTCCAGGGGATGGGCTTTGAGCTCCTGGCAGGCCCACAGGCAGCTGGTGAAGCTCTCCAGGTTGGATAAGGCCTACAAGCTAAAGGTCCCCCATTCCTGAGATGAACCAATAAATGCTGTGCCTGCCTCACTGGCCAACTAGGGAACACACCTGAGCCATCCATCCTGCTAGAAGCAGCATAGAAATTAAAGGTACACATTAGAACTGGGCAACGCAAGGCAACCTTGAACATGAAAATCCCACAGACAAAGCCAAATGCATGCCCACTTCCTTGCTTGCTTGTCAGTGCCAGTTGGGTGTGTCTGGAAAGGAATCTATGAAGACGTGCACGGACTACAGCTACTAACACTGTCTGTGTGGTAGGTCTCCTTCAGCTGGGATCACCTTGGCCACCAGCTGCTCTTAGAAGAGACCACATGTTTGGCTGGGTCTGTGCGGTTATCTGCAATAGCTTCTCCCTCCATCTGTAGACAAGACCAAAAAAGTTTCCATTTTCCTCCATCACTTGCTATCGAGTTATTTTCAACTCTTCTCTGGCAGAATGCTTCCAAGTCCTGCATTGGTCTCATGCCAGCATTTGGCCTGAAAATGAACAGAATCTATACTGGGCAGATTCCTTAAAACTAATCTCTGAGAAGACACAGTACTGGCACCAGGCACCAGGAAAGGCACACAGCGGATTTCTTTTAATGAAGTCTGAACTCTTAAAATAAATGTAGTAACTATAAATAAATGTAATAGCTATTCAAAGATTGGGTATGGAAAGAACACTCATGGGGTACTCCGATTCCACCGGTTCTGTTGAGTTCGCACAGTGACTGCTTGCATAACGAGGCTTCACACTTCTGAAAGCGATCCTGGAAATGCATGCAACTGTTCATTTCCAACTTGGGACAAATCAGCAGAGCTCCCTTCCGAGAGCCTTACTGACCTGTCCACTTCTGGAAAAGAGCAGAAATGCTATTTCTGCTCCTTCTCAGAGTTATTTTTAGAAGCATGAAATGCAGTCCTGCAAATCCCAGGGCAAAATAGGATACGAGCCAGTAAAGGGGAGGAAAAACTGAAAAGTGACAGCTGAGAATGAAATACCTGCACCACTGCGCCGAGTGCTCATATCTGAAACGTAAGCCCACTCATTTGTAGCCGGATTATACTGCTCCACAGTACTAAGGCACTGACGTGATGCTCCGTCGTAACCACCCACAGCATAGAGTTTACCTGCATGGAATGAATATGCAGCACTGACCAGTCAGAAGAGAGTGAAGGAATGCAGAGTGGCAGCATTAAGATGCTACAACCAATGCTTTCCTTTTGCTAACTGTCTCACCTATTTTACATTGTGAAAACCCATGTGTTTAATAGGTGTCCATCTTTATAATGCATTCCACCTAACATTTTTCACACGTATCAAATGCATAGATCCATTGGTGAAATTTGAAGAACAATTTAGCTGGAGTATATTTACCCAAGGATGATGGGATAATTTTTGCATGGGCATGGAGACTTGGAAGTGAGGAATTACAGAGTAAGCGAGTATCCCCACATTCATGCAGCACAGGTGGCAAATTCCCATTTGGGCGGATGTGAAAGATTTGATCTTTCCTCACTAGATGGAGCTAGAGAACCACTGAATAAGTAATCGATGGTGCTTTCTATGTTCAAGAAATTCCTATTATGCCATGTTTTGTATACTTATTTATTCATTCATTTTTATACCGCCCAAGGGCTGAGGCTCTCTGGGCAGTAAATGAAAGTTAACCGAAACAACTTTCATTTAGGGCAAAAAAATCAAGTGGCCTTGCGGATAGAGCACACTTTAGCACATGGTTTAGCCAGTGCAGGATTTCATGCCTCCAGCAACCTTGATTTCTATCAGGCCAGCTGATAAGAAGCAAGCAATGCTTTCTAGCACACTAAGGAATACAATGTTCAGCACTGAGGATCTAAGCATATACCTCAGCCACTGCTGTGCTTAGCCTTATTTTCAAGAGGGGGGTTTATCTACAGAACACCCCACAGCACCGGGCAGTTCCAGCTAATTCCATGTTATATCCTCAACAGGGTTTGTGGCTGGAATGCCACAGTTAGCGAAGTTGCAGGGCCTGAGATGTCAGCTTGCTGTTCTTACCCTCCACAACTCCCACTCCAACGCTGCTCCTTCTTGTGTTCATAGGTGCCACAAAAAACCACTCATTGGTTTTATAATTATAGGCCTCCACAGAAGCCAGACCTGTTTTGAAAACAACATAAACATGTTTTCTGCTTCCACAGCTTAGCAGAATATAGTGCCTTCTTTGTCTTAATACTCATGTGACTTCCATGCAGAAAGGAGAAGAAAGCTGGCTGAACTAAGCCAGTAGCCAGAAGCTTCCTGTCCACATATTAAACCACCCCCATTAATATGCCCCCCACTAATACGCTTGCAAAGAGCATCTATGCCTGAGACTAGCATCTCGATGCTTGTTACTTAAAATCATTCAACATCTGAGTTTAAAAGTACTACTTAATAAATAAGAAATGGAGAAAAGATGTTCATTTCTGAGCACTGCTCAAATCAAGAAAAAGGAAAGCGTTTTCTTGTGTAACTACTCCAGTTAGGCTTCTCTTCATACAAGCAGACAAAAATGCATCATGTATACAAAACTCAACAGCCCTTTAATTAAAGATGGCCTCTGCCATACAAGGTGTCCAATGAACAACAACTAGGCTTCCATTAATTTTCTCAAGAAACTACAGTTAAAATAAAGCAGGATGTAAAAAATAGGATGTACAGAGTACCAAAGAGGGTTTGTATACAGCAGGAATGTTTGAAATCGAGTGGAAGAAGCGATTATTTCAGAGGAACTGTAAAGTATTGAAGAACTAAGGTGGGGCAACATTTGACCCTGGGCTTTGGCCTTTGTTCAGCAACCTACCTGTGCTTCCATCGAATCCACCAACAGCATAGAGAAGCTCATTAAGCACGGCAGCTCCTAAAGTGCTCCGTCTTTCTTGCATGCTAGCTATTGACGTCCATTGGTCTTTCACTCCATCGTATACATCTACCGTTCGGACTCGCAAAGAGCCATTAAAACCTCCTACAGCATAAACTTTGCCAGTCATGAAGACCACCCCTGTTAAAAACAAATTGGAGGAGAGAAAGGCTTTATGCAACATTCTTTGAAAAAATTCCTGTTGGGGTGCTGTATGTTACAGCAGCTACACGAAGGCAACCAAGAAACCTTCCAGTGTGGCGGCAGTTCCTGGTGGAAGCCATAAAGTATAAATGTTGCATCCTAGTACCAGGAGAACCTTCCTGCCAGCAGTGCACTTCTGTGAGGGTTTCTGGCCCTGACATGGAAACTATATCCTATCTGGGGGAGAAACTAGTTTTCAAAATGTCACAGCTGTCAACAGGAAGCCAACACTATGCAGAAGCGTTTTGTAGCAGCCTTTATTGGCAGCTGCACAGAGCACTCCAAGGACAGCCCGGTTCTGAGTCTTCCCATGGCTAAGCCAATCACAACTCCCTGGTGAGTTCACAGCTGTGGAGCACCCAGGGTTTGCAATCACATAGTTGTTGGTTATACAACTTCTTGTTATACACTCAAAAAATGTAATGTGTGAAATGACTCCCAGTGGCTGCTGAAACCTATGAAGTGGTTTGCAGACAGAATCTGTTATCAAAGAATGGCTGCAATCTAACTATCTCCAATGGGTTTGTGCTATGTGGCCTAAACATACAGTTGCACAATATAACGGAAAATATAACATGCATAATGAATAATAATACCTGGGATTCTGACTGAGGCTGTTTCAAAAAGAGGGAGGAATACCTGCTCTACATCTCCGGGAAGGAAGTTCAGCAACTTGATCCCACCGTTCTTCCTCGAAGTCGTAACACTCCACGCTCCGAATGGCTTTGGGGGCTTGCCCACCTACCACAATCATCACCTTGGCAAGAGCGGGAAATAAAGTTCCAAGATAAAGGAAAGCCCATGCATTTGTGTATTTTTAACAGCAAACAGAAATTTGGAAAAATAAAATACCTGAACTTATATGAGGCTTCTAAAAGCAACAGTCAGCAGAATAAAAACAATTTTCTGGCATGCAGGATAATTTCAGTGGGGTTCAAATCAGCAATAATAGAAAAGCACTTGGATGAGGAAGGCTCAGATTGATAGAATATGAAGTGACGAGACTTCTCTACCTGGAAATTATTATTTGTATATATTGTACATATTACATTTCAGGACAAGCCAGTGAGTGAACTCTGGCTCGGAAGATCTAGCTTACCTTTGGCAGACTGACTGGTGTCCTTGGTTTTGTCCGAGGATTCTTTATCAGCTGCCTTTGATCCAGAGGAAGTAAGTGATATTTCATGGCTTCAATTAGAAAGTCTTTGCATGTGTTATTATTCTTGATTAAAGCTTCTTCTTCAACTGTCTGAAAATATCAAGAAAGGTTAGTACAATGGCTTTAATCCACTAGTAGGGGGGAACCCCTGTGGATTTGCAGTGTCATTAAGAATATGCTTTGACTATCACTAACGCTTTTGGAACAGGAGTATCGATATAAATTCCTCACTGCTTCTTCCACATCTGGCTTCACTGGGAAGTCCAGCACAGCCACTACACCTCTGTTCAGTCTGTTGAGCCCATAGGACCCACCGCTAGCACAACTGGAAGCTGGGGATTTCCAGAGCAACCCGAACAATTGGCTGGAAGGCATCTCTGGGTTTGCTTCAGAAATCACCAGTGTCTTGCTAGTGCACAAACAGTACTGGATTCTACCCATTGTGACCTTTTTTTATTTATCTACATGCATTTATAGGCTGCCTATGATTGCCAAGGCCTTCCTAGGCAGCTTCCTATTTCATCCGTGACAGTATTATCCAGTCCATCTAGGCAAGGATGCATGTAAGTTATGCTACCTTCATCAAAGGCATAGCTGCACAACCTTCTTGCCTCCGGGGACTCCCACACTGAGTCGGGAGCCACACACACAAAGTGTTACAACTCAAACTCCCTTCTCGAAACCACTCAAGAAGCAGAGGCAAAGAAAGAGACAGACCCCCCCCCTTCCTCAATTGTAATGCCTAGGAATGGGGGTTTAAAGATCCCCTGCCTGTGTGCTCCGAAGCTTTTACAAGCAAAGCTCATGCTGGTGACAGCCAGTGTGATCCTGACTTGTTAAGGTTTTCATCACTAGGGTGAGAAAGAGCTGAAGAAATGGGATCCCTTCCAAGCAGTCTCCTAGCCTATTACATGCCTGCTGCTGAGCTGAGAGCAGCCCAGAAATAGGAGCTACATGAAAAGGAATTTGTGTGGCTCACACTGTTAGGAACCTCAGAGCCATGCTTGATCAGTTCAGGGGTCCATCTGGGGCAGCCTACTGTCCACACAGTGGCCAACCAGATGCCTGTGGGAACCCCACATGCAGAACAAGATCCACAGCACCCTCCCACCCATGTTCCCCAGTGTAAAGAGGCATATGGTCTCATATACTGGAGGTAGCATAGAGCCGTAAGAACTAGTTGATCATCTTCTCTTCCAAGAATTGGTCCAATCCCCCTTCGAAGTGATTCAAACTGGTAGACTCCTCATGCAAGATTCTTCCCATCAGCACTGCAAAATTTGGCGGCGGCAGGGGCAACTTGCACAGGCTGCACAGAGAGTCAGTGAATGCCACAAATTGCTGGTCCATATGTGGCCTAAATGTTTTATGCACTCCAAATGCAGCAACACTGTTTCTGCACCTGGACATTTTTGCAAGGACTCCACTTACTAGTATTAGAATGCAATCCAAAGTATAAGCAACTAGAAGAAAGAAGTACTAGACATTAAAATTTGGAAAGCCAAGATGTTCTGAGGATGCGATATTCAAACGCTGATCTGTGCATCAATACCCATGCATGCATTGCCGTGTATTCTAGACAGGAGCTGCAATCTAGAGCCTCAAATGTTCAGCACTCCAGTTGCAAGCCAAGGAAAACAGAGCCCCACCAACACATACACCTCTTTCCTCTTCCACTTTCCCTTTCAACAATGGGAAAAACTTGGCATGTTCAGCCATCTGCTTGCATTGTGCCTAGGAAAGAAATTGTGCCGTCTGTTCGAGACATCATATTCTGGGCAGGAAGCTTCTAAAACCAATGGCCATGAGGCAATAAGGACATATGAGCATATGGGAAGAACTTTTCCAGTATCTACACAGCAAATCCCCCCAAACTTCCCTTTAAACACTGGGGGTTAAAAAAAGATGGTGGTTTTGGTATAGTTGCTGTGGAAAGGGCACTTAAAAGAACAGGTGAAAAGGGATGCTTAGAAGTATCCATGTGGTTGTTTTTGTTGCACACAAACAAATTATGGACATTATAGAAGGGTTTGCCCACTCCATCTGTCAGTGAAAGAAAGTGTACAATATGAGGCTGCTAAAGTCATATCTTCCAAATTCAACAGAATACAGAATAGGCGGGTTTGTATTGCACTAGTTATTATGGTCAAGTTTATCCCCTGTTCTGTCCAGTGGAGCATTCCGTTTAAGAAAAGATTGACATTTTCACCAAGTGTGCTGGCAGGCAAGGACTACTGTCTCTCAAGAGATGGCAAGTCACAGACACTCTCAATCCTGCAGTAGAGATTTGACAACTACTAACCTGTACAAGGTAATCTCTAGGCAAGAGAGGGAGCCGGACATGCTCCATCAGCTTTGCCATGTGTTCCAAGCGAGACTCTTTCTCATAATTTATCCAAGAAATGACAGCTTCAAACACCTGAAAACAGCATGAAAACATATATATAATTTTATATCAAAGGTGCTTACATCAAAAACTGTCAAAACCAACTTAAGAAGCAGAGGTTTGAGAAGCTAACCAACAGGTTTTCAGAAACGAACTAAACTTATTTCAAAAGGTAAGGAAAGAGAATAATGATAAAGGAAGCTTTAAAAAACTAAAAGGGAACATATTTAGATCAAGCACGTGCCAGATACAAATATAATTCTTCAAATATGACATAATTCTCTGCTCTTTTCTCTTCTTTTCTCCTACTCCAAATAAATGAGACACTTTAATTCCCAAGCATGCAAGTTGTTATGCAGTTTGTGCACAACATAATAATCACAGGTGTAACTTGTAATAACGCAGATTAGCTTATTTAAAAAACTGCTTGAAACCCATCAAGAAAACTTTCACCTTGTTTCAATCACAGGAATAATCATACAAAATAAGAGTGAGATGCAGAATTCTTAATTTGCATGCCTTATTTTGTCCTCACTTCTTTTTCTTTTCTTTTTTTCCTGTTCAGTCAGGGTTCACAATTACATTGAGAGTTTTACTCATATTAAAGCAAAGATTATTAAAACTCCCTTCCAGACCAATTCAACATAGCAAGGTCTAAGCTGAAGGTGGCAGTGCAAGAACACTTGGAAGACACAGGTGGTGAGGCCAGTGTACCTGCAGGGGCAGGGGCAGGGTCTCAGATTAAGCTCGCACGCATTCAGATGAATGCCCAAACAGGACTTTTTTATTGTGTCTATCAGGAGTAACACAGCAGAGAAGCAGTGGGCAATGACATGTGGCAATACAGCCTAAAGGCCATGGAAGAACTGTAGAATCCCATGAAATCAACAGAAGTGTGACATTAAAAATCCAGTTTTGCCACTAGGAATCTTTCCTGCTTATTGAAAGCCACATTTTCCTCACAACACAGACTAGCAATTTTCATTCTTCTAAAATAACTAGCTGTTACTTTCAGGTCCAGATTTGTATGAAATGCCATGGTGAACCTAAGTGACACATATCTTAAATGATGCTCCTTGTTCAGATCTCCCAGCATCCCACAACTTGCAATGTATTTCAGCGGGGAAGCTGCACTCGGTATGAGCCACCAGGTTGAAAAGGTTCATCCACGTATGCAGGGAGGGAGCTCCAAGGTAAGAGAGGTTCCATTTACAGAGTGTGCAGCAGACTGCATATGCCAGCTGAGAACACAGACCAAAAGTGACGATGGCATTTGTGCACATACCTATGCTGGTGCTTTTTGAAAACCGTATCATCTGACCAGTGTAAATTAAGGATGGGACATTAAATTTAATGTGGCACTAATTGCATTCCATTCAGCGTGCTGTACTTTTTGCCAAAGGGAAATTAATTGCTCATTTCGCGCTATTTTAAATTGTGAACTTTGGTCATTGTGCCTTCTCATCTTTCCAATTTGATGAGCAGCTATTAAAGTGAACTCTTTTCCCTCAGCACATAGCACTTTGCTGCTACCTGCCTGAACCTGCAATGGAACTTCCAAAGTTACACTAGTCCCAACTGAACTAGGATGCTAGACACCTTCATTTCATTTACATTTCCCCATCTGTTCTTAACTGCAAGATCCAGAGGCTTTTAAACACAAAGATGTGCACTGCTGCTTCCCTTTAAAGCTCCAAATGGCCTGGGATGCAAATACTTGAAGGCACATCTTCTGTTTCCCACACAGAAAGGTAACAGAGGAAGAGGAGAAGAGTACAGTATTGTCACTCAAGTTCTACTCCCCAGCTATGCTGTGCTGTGCTATGCTAGTCATGAAGTCGTGTCTGACCCATCACGACCCCATGGACAACACTCCTCCAGGTCTTCCTGTCCTCCACCATCCCCCGGAGTCCACTTAAGCTCACACCGACTACTTCAGTGACTCCATCCAGCCACCTCATCCTCTGCCTTCCCCTTCTTTTTTTTGCCATCTATTGTTCCCAGCATTGGGCTCTTCTCCAGGGAGTCCTTCCTTCTCATTAGGTGGGCAAAGTATTTGAGTTCCATCTTCAGTATCTGGCCTTCCAAAGAGCAGTCAGGGTTGATCTCCTCTAGGACTGACCGGTTTGATCGCCTTGCGGTCCAAGGGACTCGCAGGAGTCTTATCCAGCACCACAATTCAAAGGTCTCTGTTCTTCAGTGCTCAACCTTCCTTATGGTCCAGCTTTCACAGCCATACATTGCAACTGGGAAAACCATAGCCTTGACTATACACACTTTTGTTGGCAGGGTGATGTCTCTGCTTTTAAGTATGCTGTCTAGATTTGCCACAGCTTTCCTCCCAAGGAGCAAGCGTCTTTTAATTTCTTGGCTGCAGTCACCGTTTGTGGTGATCTTGGAGCCCAGGAAAATAAAATCTGTCACTAGCAATCCATTAGTCCATTCTAAATTATCTGTATCCTGCTTTTCAAAATATCCTTTCCTCTCTGCACAAAGCAGCTCATGGTCAAAGAAAATTTCACAACAGTACCTAGCAAAGCCATAGAAAACTGAATGAGAATACATAATCATAACATTCAGAAAAGAAAATCATAGGACAAAATCAGATATAAAAAGCTTTGGGACAAAGAGTGCTTTCAAAGCCCCCCCCCCAAAAAAAAAAAGACTTGGGCAAAGAGTCACCAGGGGGAAAAGGCCCTAAGCCAAATCTCAAAGGGCCATGACAGCAAGTTCGTGATCCTCTGTTCACAGTTCTCCTGAAACATCAGCTCCCCACAAATATTCAGAGGCAAGCCCTACTGTGATACAAGAGAAAATCAATGTGGGGCTGGAGCCAAGCCCAACCCCTATTTTGCATTATCACCATTTTGGCAAATTGAAGCTGTGAAGCAGTCGCTCAGCATGTGAAAAAACAGTTCTTTGGTGCCCTGAGGATTAGCACTGGCAGGACTGGCTGAAACACAACAGCAGTGCTCTCTCTGACCTACTGTGCATCTCACAAGGCTCCAGTTGAGCACTGTGAGCTGTACCCAGTCTGACACCGTTAACATAAATGACACTGCACAAGCATAAACCACCACCAGCAAAGTACCAACAGCAGGTGCTGGCATGGTTTTTGGTGTCTCCAAAAAAACCCATTGTGCCAGCAAGCACTAGCCTGATGTTATTTGATCTGCAGTGTCATGCTGGATGCTGCCTTCTTTTCTTTAGATGGTTTCACTTTGCATTGTTTCCAAGTCCTTTCCTGCTGGACTTGACCCCTTTACAGAGTTATTCCTTTATTTTATCTGCTTCTCAAAACAAAGTTCTACAGTGATGAGTGTGCACAGCAAGACTGTACCTTTTCCTCAGATGACACAGTGAGCTTGTCACTCGATATCAAGCTGCAAACCTGGTCGAGACTTAGGCTGAGAAACTCTTCACCAAGCATCACCTCAGGAAAATGCTGCTCTGTTCCAAAGAATCAGAAATTGAGAAGAGGACGTTTATAATGAAATCCTTGGAAGAGGTCAACAATCATAATAAAGCTATCAGATCCCTGTGCAACAGCAAACTGTCTGATTGGGAGGCCAGGATGCCTGAACCAAGTTAGGAAGGAAGGGAGCACCATAACCACAACATAAAGCGTGCAGCTGACTGAAGTGTGTGCAAGTCTCTGAATTTCACAAGCACACTAGAAAAGGGACTAGAGCAGATGCATTCCATACGACACATTCTGGGTTTAATTCCAGGCATCTCTAGGCACAAGTGAGACAAATACCTTTCTGAAACTTTGGAGAGCTTCTGCCCATCAGTGTAGTGCTCCTGCAGATGTGTTAGAGAACAATTCCCATCACTACATCTGGAGGACACCAGAATGGACAAGGCTGGTGTCAAAAGTTAGATGGACCCACAGCCTGACTCAGCATAAAGTTACCCATTGTGGGCACCACCCAGGGAAGCCACCATTGCATTCTGGAAAGCTACATGTGCTTGCATGCCTTTTTCTCTGTAGACTGTGATGTCTGTCTTGCTTTCCTAATTAAACAGCACAGTGTCGGTGATGTGTGGATACCTGCAGCTCTACAGTAATAGAGCTGTATAGAGATGAACAATTAATGCTCAGTAAATAGAGCAGTGGCCCTTCTTCAAATATTTGAGTGGTTCATTCCAGAATTTTTTTTTTCTTGGAAGGTACATCTCAATAAAGCATTAACAACTTCCTGTTATGTGGTAGAGATTATTTTGATTTTTTTCTGCTAAGGAAGGCCATTTAATAGCCCGCATACCTAAAATATTTCAGTGATTTCTTAGCTGCTGCATGGGGTAAAAATCTGGGGTAGGGAGAGAAAGCTCTTGCTCAGCTGGAAATAATGCAAACTAATTTAAGGAAAATCTTGGGTCTCCTTCCCTGGAGACGGAGTTGCCCTGAATATCTGTAAGAATCCATGTGACCTTGTTAATATATTTTAAGAACGTTGAAAGTCACCCAGAATACCATTTAGCTTGGCACTATAGGGGGGGAACTGATGGACAAGCATGCTGTCCCCAGTTCTGCAGCTGCACCATTGGCCCACATTAGCGGACACAAGGAAACTTTGTGACTGGTTCCTTGAACAGGACACCTGCCCTGATGCTGGTTTGAGCCGGCACTCAGAGTTCTCCATGTGACACCCGTCTTTAAGAAAAACTATTTATCTCACAGCATTCCCTGAATCTTCTAGATGTATCACTGAGGAAAGCAGTTCCAAGCCCTTGGCAGATCCTGAGGGCAGATTCCACAACAAATGGGAGATGCTCTTTGCTGTGTTGAGCCACATTAGATATCAAGCGGGCATTTCTACTGTGCTGATCTTTGAAATCAGATAAAAATCTGTACTCACTAATTGTCGTCAGATTCCTTGCTAAACTGTATTTTAGAATTATTTTTAGTATCGGCATTGTTTTATTGTAGTCATAACTGTTGTACCTGACTCCCCAGGATCCTGACATAATAGAGATACCTATCAGCTTTCTCAAGGCATTCAGGATAGGCATGACTCCTCTAGGCTCCAGATAGGCATGACAGGGTCAAACACTAGAATAATCAGCTGTCTCAGGGTATGCATGATAGGCTTAGCTCTCCTAAGCTCTAGCCCATTCAAATGTCTAGTAACTGCCTCAGAGAATTCCCTCAGAAAATGGAAAAAGCTCACCAAAGACGTAATGGGAATGTTGTACCTGACTCCCCAGGATCCTGACATAATAGAAAAAGAAAGGAAAATCCGCCGTGCACACTTACCAATTACTCCTCTTTCAGCCAGGCGTCCCACCGAACCGGGGTAAAAAGAAAAGGCTAAAATTGCCTAAAAGGGCCCGTCCCGGGTTCGATGGAAGCCAGACCACTGGTCTCTGATCTCGCTGGGCTCTGATCTCGCTGGGGCCTCCAAAATGTTGTACCCGCGGTGTTACAGACGAGACCAGAGACCGGATGGTAAAGTAAAGAGGAGATTTATTACCTGCAAGATTTCTTGCACGGACCAACATTCATGGTTAGGATGCGGCGAATGCGGTACCGGGTGGAGTTTGAATGAGGTTTTTATAGCTTCACAGTGAGTTTTTGGTAAATGGGAAACAATACAATCAGTTTTTGACAGAAATCAGAACAATGGCGACAATGGGGAGTTACAGAATCACATAAGCAGTTGAGCAAACGATATACAGAAGCAGATTTGGTTAGCAGTAAGTTTTTTTATCTTTTAATTTACACCTTCTAAGCAATCTTTGCCCATTACAGTCTTTGGTGAGCTTTTTCCATTTTCTGAGGGAATTCTCTGAGGCAGTTACTAAACATTTGAATGGGCTAGAGCTTAGGAGAGCTAAGCCTATCATGCATACCCTGAGACAGCTGATTATTCTAGTGTTTGACTGTGTCATGCCTATCTGGAGCCTAGAGGAGTCATGCCTATCCTGAATGCCCTGAGAAAGCTGATAGGTATCTCTATTATGTCAGGATCCTGGGGAGTCAGGTACAACAATAACCACAATGAGACACTTGGGCTTTCAGGATTTAATTGTTCTTGTTCCTGGGCAGGTATGGATTGTGTTATGACCTGTGCTCACAACAATAAACTACCCCCTACTTACAGAAAAGCAGGGCTATTAGAGCTCCATAATGCTCAATCTCACTTTTGTCTTTCTGTTGCTGTGTAGTAAGGCTGCTCATTTGTTCAATTATCTCTTGAAAATACACATTATAGCCATGTTGGCCAGCAGATGGCAGTTGCAGACAAATTTCAACCAAACCTTATACATGTGGGCCAGAATCAGGCCTATGTTATTGAAAAAGGAGGGAAAATGCAGCAAAGTGGGGGAATAAGGTGTTCCTAGCCAACTTCTCATAGTTTTATTCAGACAGAAATGTATGCCATTATGTTAGCAAGGCCATGTCATTCCTTAAGGCACTTTTCAAAGTACTTTCCATTGTTTTAACATGCAGATATTTGGTTCAACACAGTTAATGTACACCCAAAGGATAATGATAGCATTTTTGAGAATGACATTTCTTTTACAGTAAAAAGAGCTTCATGAAAGCCAATAAAGCAAGCTCTTGTAATTACCCAACAGCCAAACCTAAACCAAATGCAATAGTTGTCTGGTTAAAGATTAAATGGTTCTAAAAATCAAATCTTTTAAGAGTGAGTCATTTGTCCTAGGCAAGTTTCTCCATTGCTTCTTATGCACCAAAGAAGCAACTGAGAATCTTTCTCAGGCAATTTGGTTCACACTTAGCATTTGCTATTAAGTGTGAATGCAGGGAGAACTATGGAAGCCCCAGAAAAGGTGAATTGGGAATAGGACTGAAGCCTCAGGGAGAGAAAACTTTTGCTTCAACATAAAAGATTTTTCAGCATACCTGCTGGGAATGCATTCACCTCCAGGCATAACACTACTTTAACAAAGTCAAGAAATTTCTCCAGGTTTTATATTCCTATCTTGATACAGAGCTGACTCAGACAAGGTAATGTCTTGTGTATCTTACACAGAGTTCTCTGGAGACTCTGTGACACTTCATATTGCAGGGTACAGCCTATATATTTTGGATGTTCCCCTTTCTTGAAAGCTAGGATGTCACAGAACTGCCAAGATGTTACTCCCTTATACAAATCTTTGTTAAGACTACACTTGAAACATGGTGTTGCGTTCTGGTCACCTTACCTGAAAAAGGACATTGTGGAGTTGGAAAAAGCACAGCGAAAGGCAACAAAAATGATCAGGGAGCTGGAGCAGCTCCCCATGAGAAGTGGTTATGACAAGTGGGACTGAGAAATCAGGCGAGTAAAGGTGTTTCAAATACAGTATGGAGAAAGTGGAGGGGGAAGACATTTCTCCCTCTCTCATAGCACTCAAACCCACTGACATTTCATGAAGCTGATTGCTGGGAGGTTTAAGGCAGAAAATACTATTTCACACAATGTATAAACTATGGATTTTGCTCCCTTGGGAAGTGGTGATGGCCTCCAATACGGACAACTTTAAAAGGGGATTGGAAAGATTCATGAGAGACTCTGCTACTATGTGCTAAATTTCTACCATGCATGCTACCTTGCTGCAGAGCTTAGACGGGCAGAGGGCTTGCACCCATCCTGCTCTAGCAATGATGTGGGCAGCTGGGTTTGCCACCTTGTGTATTGAGTGCTGGACTAGGTAGACCTTTGGTTGGATCCAGCAGGACTTCTCCTATGTTGTTATGTATGCTCTTAATGCTTACCAATCTAATACGCTAACTTTCCATGAGCAGAGCTGCTGAATCTAAAATTAGTGTAGTGGTTCCGACCTGAATTTAGTTTCTCAAAAAGCAAGATGAGCATCTATATGCGGAAAAAACAGAAGGGTGTGTGATAGAAGCTGTAAATCAAAACTGTAGTTTTCTCTACCTACCAATGACTAATGGAGTTGCCAACTTCCTCCATTCCAAGTTCAGACATCTCCAAGCTTTGCAAAGTTCATGTCTCCAAGCTCCTTTTGTACTTGAGACAAGCAATACAGCCCTGAGAGATTTTCTCCAGCTCAGATTTTAGTCTAAACTGGAAGAAGGCACATGCACTGGCCGTCAGTTCCCATCATCCTTCACCATTGGTTATGCTAGCTAGGATTGCCAGACCACAAGTTTCCTGCCCCTGCCCTAAAAGGTCTGACGCCGTCAGGATCCGTGCACCTCATTCATCCTTGTACAATTGCATTCACAAATGCACAGACTGTTAGGCGAATATCTACACTCTGATCCACGCTCACATTTACAATCAGAGAAATACAGCAGTGGAACCAGCTGCCTAGAGAGGTAGTGGACTCTCCCACAGCAGAGACATTCAAAAAGAAACTGGACAGTCACCTGAGTGGAATAGTGTAACATGGTATCCTGCAGCAGCAGGGGGTTGGACTCAATGGCCTTCATGGCCCCTTCCAACTCTTCTACTCTAGGATTCTACAATGGACTCTGTGGAAGATTCCTGAGTGAAAGGCAATGGCACATTGGGCCCATAGAATGACTAGATTATAAGAGGCATGCCAATATGCCTGGCTTGGGAGAAAAAAAATAAAAAATTTAGCTAGTTATAGTAAGAATTTCTTCTTCTATATGAAGCTCCAGCACTCCATGAATATGGCCCTGATGCACCCAGAACTTCCAAAACTCCTCAGCTGTCTTCAGTGAACCCTGCTTTCATTTAAACTGCAGGGCACTTGCATCAAAATTTAAACTAAGAGAATCCTAGAAAATGCAAGATAAACATGGAAAACACTATCAAGCAAGCTGCTGCAACCAAAGCAGCAGTCACTGGCTTCCAATTATATAAAAGGCAGAACTGTAGGTGATGAATATCACAATCCTGGAGATGTTTCCTTATAAGTCCTACTGTGTTGAATAGGATTCTCTCCCTAGTAAGTGTGCTCAGGAGGAAAATAATGCTGAGATTGCACTGGCAGCCACACATGTCATTTTCCCAACATGCCCTTTCTGACAACTATTTAGGCTAGAAAAGGCATTGTATCTAGGGTGCTTTTGCCCTTCAATTCAAGTATTATAGCATTAAAACAAGAGACATTTCGGAGCCTGCTGTGGTCACCTGCATAGGCATTGGCCTGTTGCAATAATTCAGTGCAAGTATGCACATCTGCAAAGGCGCGAATTCCAAGGCAATTGGTGGGATGGAGCTGAGATTGAAGGAAGTCACAACAGTTCTGTCGAACATCCATTAACTGTAATAGACTGGCTGCTGGCAACAAAACCTGAAGGACAGAGAAGAAAAAGCAAGAAAGGATTAGCAACTGAAGTGCCAGGATACCTTCTCAGATAAATAATCCACTGCAACTTTGATACAGCACTCTTTAAAGAGAGACAGTGAATGGATACAGCTAATACAGATTTAGAAAAGAGTAAACAGAAAGTGCACACAACAAAAAGGAAAAAGCAAGCACAGTCATGCAGTAATTTCTTTTGGTATTACTTTCCCATCAAAGAGCATAAAGATGCCTTATAGAACAGAATGACAGTTTTGATATTCATGTAAAAGCAAATGCATCTAAATTGCTGAATTTCTCAAGTGTTATTATATGGTGATTTTTTTAAGAGTAAGGAATGTAAGATGTCACTTTGTTCTGTGCATTTTTAATGTATTCTCTACTGAACAGGACAGGAGTTGACCCCAAAATAAGAGAAACCCTACGGCTCATTAGGCTGTTGTTCACACTGTTTTGATTTAACCACCATGTTCAGTCCACCGTTCTCATTTGTTGTTATTGCTGCATGTTCTAATTCACACATGTATCAATCAAAGGAGGCCTTCAACCAGAAGTGTGGTGCGCCCATGGCAGATAAACGTACGAAGTATTCAGATATTTGCACAGCTTTGTTCTCAAAGCACACACATATGCATAAGTGTAATGAAAGAGGAAAATGGCTTGTTTAGCTGACACACATAGGCAACTGTACTAGTTCTAGGAGTCCTAACTATAGGGAAAGACTAAAAATGGGGAAATTAGCATGTGTCAAATAAGAAGCAGAAGACAGTGCTGGAGTGGTCTGCCACCAGGGGAGTTTGCATGCAGGTCACCGTGGTGGGCAGCCCAGGTGGCAGTTGACAGATTCAGAAGAGAAAAAGGACCAGGGCAGGAGCTGACCTCAGAATAAACCATTCGAATAGAAAAATAGTAACATTTTTCTCATGTTTCTCCACTTGAGCTCCCAATTCAAAACTGAGGCTGAAGCCTCCAGCCGCTGTGGCAGGCCTGAAGACTGTCCAAAGCGAGCAAAAGGAATTGCTTCTGGATCAGCAAAGGGAGATCACAGAATCACAGAATAGTGCAGCTGGAAGGGCCAAGAGGGCCATCAGGTCCAGACCCCTGCTCATGGCAAGACTCCAGGTTAAAGCAGCCTGACAGATGGCCGTCCAGCTGTGTTGGGAATGCTCCAGTCGAAGAGCCCACCACCTCCCTCGATAGTTGGCTCCAAACTGAGACTAAGTGGTTACCAGGGACCCTGGAGCAATCCCTATTTGGTTGCAGTGGATTTACTCTTATGTGGCAATTCTTGCTCCTCCAAAGCTTCCAGTAAGATTCAGAAATGGCACATTCAGCCCTAGTCTTTCTGATGGCTGTTCACCAACACTTTTGACTCAATTTATGACTGCCCCTCTTGAACTCAAAGACAGCCACTCCCCTGGACGCTGCAGGCTGCCTTCATGACCTTGCAGGTCACACAGCAATTGTGCTCCTGTGGAACCTGGACTTGGAACTCAACAGGCATTTCACCAGAGCCGGATCAAGCCTTCTCTCTGAGTGTGTGAACTGGCAAACCGGCCTTGGCTCTGAGAAGAAATAGGCAAGAGCAGCAATCAGGGGGTTCAGCTGGAAAGTGAAGGGAAGCTCTGGTCCTAGAAAAGCAGAGCAGTCTCCAGGAGAGAGTGGGAAATCATACAGCGAAAAGAGAAATATTAAAGCCAATCAGACCTTAGGTTGTACACAGCATTGTGAGGGAGGCCCCTGCAGAAAGAAATATGAGCATCAGTTGCCAAAACTCCAAGGCAGCTGTGCAGATTCAAACCAAAAGCTCAGTGGCTCAGATACTGGACAAAGGGAAGGCAGGACAGGCAGGACAAAAGGAATGATATATTTGGCTCTTTGCCCCTTGACTGACAACACTGAGCTGGCTGTACAGGGCTGCAGCTATAGAGTAGTCAAAACCAAAGGCACCCTCAAGTGTGTTCAAGTAGTACTTGACCTTGTTCACGCCTCTTGGAGATGGGGATGCTTCAAGACAAAGCCATTTCCCCTACCAAGGCTCCAGGCTGGCTAGTTCAACGGTAGCCTCATGGGCCGGTTGGCCACGTGGTAGCATGGTCATCAGGCAAAGGCATTCCAATTTCTGCAGTTACAACCACCTTAATCTAACCAAGAATGAAGCACATATAATCTACAGTTCCTGAATCCCTGACGCAGTTCAGAGTCTTAATGAGATTCAAAGATTTCCAGGGAGTACTTTCAGAACTAAGTCCGATTCTTGAGCCAAGGCGTCAGGGTAGTGCCCACTAAATCCATACCATGCAAAGTCCTACACATCTAAAGTTACTCTGTAACATCACACACCATCAACTTACATTGCCCCAGTACAACATTACAGGGCACATGTTACTCTCTCGCCTGTCCTTTATCAATAGTTCTATGCCAGAACTGTGCATTACAAGAACAATTTATTCTTATACTGGACAACAGCTATTACATATAACTGCACTCACATAAATTATTATCATCATTACATTACATTTCTATGGCACCCATAGCTGAGGCTCTCTGGGCTGTTCTCAACATTTAAGTCACCCATCCAGATTCCAACCAGGCCCAACCCTGCTTAGCTTCCAAGATTAGGCAGGATCAGGCACTTCAGACTGTATGGAAATTCTATGTAGTTGTGGCAAGGAACTATATTGTAGCCCTCTGATTCACTGAAAGTGGTCCTCAAAGTTAAGCAAGCCAAATAGCCAGCCAGTCCAGACATTTGTATTTCCACAAAAAGATTCTGTGTCGTGGATGTCATTCATGCATCAACAAAATCAAGGCAGCCACACTGCACTGACAGACTCACTCATCCTAAATTATTTGTCATTATACACTCCCAGCATGCCCAAAGGGCAATGCTGCTGAGAACATCATATCTATATGTGACATGCTTGTGATGTCAATGATATTACTCAGTGAGGCCAGACTGAGAAGACGGCCTGGAGCACTTAATTGTATATCTGCTCATAGGACTCTTCTCAAGTGCCTGTAACTAAAAAGAATTTTAAAAAGGTAATTCCACTGTGAAATCTTAAGAGCATCCATTGCATTTTCCCCTCACTATTAAAACTATATTTCTTACTCTATTTGTATAAAGAAAACTAAGACGTGTGCCTGTAAGGCAAGATCCAGAGGAACATGTCAAAAGTCGCTGAAGACTTACTGTTTCATTACTTTGTGTTGGCAAGAAGAAAACTATATCCGCCTACTGACTTGACTTCCTTCAGCGAAGGAGAACAGTAGTAAAACTGCAACATGCCCTGGGGGGGCTTTCACTGCTCTATTCCAGCAAGAAAAATCCAACCCAGCAGGATCATACAGGAATATTACAAATCAGTAACTTTGTTTAGACAGCACTAACCCCAATAGGCAACAATAAAACACAGAAATTAATTAAGCAATGAGTCTCCGTGCCCTAATACTTTGATTTCTAGAACTGATTAACTTAAGCCAGCAAACGGAAATAATGGGTTTTTTTCAGCAAGAATCTCAGAAATCATTTCAGTGCCTTTTATTTCTTCAAAATGATGGAATTCGAAGTTAAGCAAAACTTATTCCATTGTTCCCAGTAAGGGGAAATCCACCTAAACATTATACAACTGTATTCAGTAGTATAGTTGTCAAGAGTGTTGGACTGGGAATCCAGGAGATGCAGGTTCTAGTCCCCACTCAGTCATGAAGCTCACTGGGATTGCTGCGCAGTTAAAAATGGAGAGAAGTGGAATCATGTGAGCCACCTTTAGTTCCTTGGAGAAAAAAGGGGGTTAGATAGACAGACAGATAGATGTAAATATAAATATATGAATTAAGAAAATAGTCAGAACCAAGTTTCACCATCCAGGCAATGTCTCCAGCTTGTACACTCCCTGCTCCTCTTAAGCCATGGTCCTCAAACTATGGCCCGGGCCAGATCCAGCCTGCCATGTCCATTTGGACCTGCCATGCATGCACTCATGCCCACGAGCACGCCCTCCGCTGCCTACCTCGGCCCACGCACGGGGAAGCAGTGGTTTGCACCGCCGGCACCACCTTTCCGGCCCACGCCCAGCACTGGCAGCTTTCAACTGGCCCCCTGGTGGAAAAGTTTGAGGACCCCAGTCGTAAGCATTCTGATTCCTTCAATGACTTCCCGGTTTCTGACAGAGACAGTTTGCTGTGACATCTGAATCAGGTAAGCTACAGTCACAGTTTGTATCCAAGCAAGGAATGGAAGTCACTATTTGAATTGCGTTTTCTATCCTGTTTTGGATAAAAACTATGTTCTCTAACAGCTTAACTCCAGCCTTACCCTTTCCATTGTTTTGGATTACAATTTCCATCATACATAGGCATTAGCAAGGCTCACTGGGGCTGATGGAAACTGAAATCCAAAACAAATGGAGGCATCAGGCTGGGGAAGGTGATTCTGTAGTAAACCAAAGTTTGCCCTGTTCTGAGGTAATGGCAAATGTAGTTATTGCCAGTCAAAATGCAAGGGAAGAAGTGCTTTCAAGCATGAGGCATGGTGCCAATTTCCAAACCATGGTTTGGTTGTGGTGTTTGAATCAGACTATTATTGCTTAGTTCCCCCTTCACCCACCCACTCACCCTTATAAGATTTTACTGATATAACTTAAAAATGTATCATAAAAATGGCTGAAGTGATTCCAACATTCTGAGGTGTTATATAAATGCTAATTGTTATTAATTTGTTTCTCTGAAGCCAGACCTTTGTAGAGCAAAGAAATCTTGATGAAATCCCCAAGATTTAAATAAGTCCAGATTACTATATGAATGAGGTAAGCTATTTTGCCTGCCAACAAGGAATGCAAGCCACCATGTAACCAGAGATCTGGTGTAGAAGAAAATTATGTTTTCTATCAACTTACCCCAGGCTGGTATACTTTTTCTGTTTAGGGCTACAACTCTCTCCAGCATACCTATTTTACTCAAGTTGTATGGATTCTATAGACTTGGGTATTTTAAACATTTTCAGGCTTGTATGCAGATTTAGTCATACACAAACATGGGGGTAAAAATGCCAACCAAGAATGCACATCACCCCCACACCCTGCATAGGCTCTAGAGTAAAAGTGTGGATTTTTGTGGGGTATTTGTACATATGTGACTCTACCCTTGGGGAAAGCTGTGCAAATTTGCATTACCAGGCATGAGAATTAATGCAAGTAATACTACATTAGTGTAGCAGAGAGAATGAAGAGAATGCAGTTGGGGAGAATGAAATTCTCTTCCAAAAAATACTGATTCCATCAATGCGAGGATGTAGGAACAATGATGCCTGACAATCAGTGAACTGCAGATGTAACATAGTTTTAAAAATCCATATATCCCTACTCTGCACCACCCAATTCCACAATTTCTGCAGTAACCGAATTTTAAAACTTGGTTAGGGACATTTGCTTTAAACCACAAAGCACTGGCTACCACTACGCCAGCCAAAGTGGCACTGGCCTACCATGTTTCCACTAAAATACTTAGAAGGCAAGTGGTATCATTATCCAATTTTTCAAATATATAGATTTCTGATGAGTGAATCCATAGGATCTTTCAACTGTGTGCCTCAAATACAGAAAACAACACCAATGCTCAGGAAATCCATTCACCAACAGACCATTTCCTTCAGTAATAATGTCAGGAAAACTCTCAGCCTGTTGACAGAACAAGGGCAAAATCTTAGCTCCATCAAAATACAGAGGAATTTCTGCTTTTTATTCAAACACAAGTCATTTGTCCCTGGTTGCTTATATTGTTCCTGAAGTTCATTTTGAGAGAAAACATGGAAGTTTATTTTCTAATAACATATCTACATAATAAGCGTGCATGAACACATGCATGCACAGAGATATACAAATCAACAAAATTCAACAATCCTATGAGGAAAAGCAGTTTACGGGAGGGGATGATCTGGAGGAGAGATTGGGCTCATTACCTCCTCCTGAAATTGCTTTTCCCAAGGAAATGTGAAATGAATGAATGTGTGTGAAATGCATTATTCTACCCTTAGATCAAAAGCAATTATAATATTAATTTGAAAGTAATAAATGAACCATTATCTCTATAACCAACTTCAGTATAATGGACTGGTTCTATCTGTAGCCTAGAAAAACTGCTGAGCAAATGCACAAGGGAAAAACACTGGAACAAAAACTATCAACTTCAAGTATAAGCTGACGGATCTGAGATTTCACCAAGTAGCCAAGAAATAGATCTTGGGGTTGGGTTGAACAGGTTAATGAAAATGACAGCTCACTGTGCAGCTGCTATGAAAAAGGCAAACTTCATGTTGAACATAATTAGGAAAGGTACTGAATATAAAACTGCCAATATCATACTCCCATTATGCAAACTTACAGTGCAACAACACTTAGAATAGTGTTCTGGTCACTGGAGCTAACAAAAAAGGAGCTTGTAAGTCTGAGAAAACTGCTGAAAAGGCCAATTGACACAAACAAGAAGCAGAAGCAACTCCTCTATGAGGAAAATGGATGAGGAGACATTTTCCCTCCTCCCAAATAATATCAGAACCTGGAGTCATCCCATGAAGCTGATATAAAATTCAGGATAGATAAAAGGAAATACACAATGCATAGTTAAACTATGAAAATTATTTCTGCAAGACGGATACCAACCTGGCTAGCTGCAAGCAGAGATTAGGTAAATTCATGGAGGACAAAACTATAAGTGGCTACTAATCCGGATATGCTGCCCCTAGCATCAGAGGCACACTAGTTGCTGGGGATCATGGGCAGGAGGTTGCCATTGCACTCAAATCACGTTTATGGCCTTCCCACAGGCAGTTGGTTGGACTCTGTGTGGGCAGAATGCTGTACTAGATGGACGTTTGCGCTGATCCAGCAATGCTCTTCTTATATTCTTAGGAAGTTTGCGTTTGTTACAGATGACACTGGAGAGCCTCGCACTGAATCATGTGTACTTAAATCTAGCCAGGGATTGCTACACCCACCCACAGCACAAGCTTCAATCCACAAATCTTTCTTGGGGTCAAGAATGATCCTTTGGTGGGGGGAGGGGGGACTATTCTGCTGGTGTTTTGTCAAGGCTGAATGCCATCCAAATAATTCCATGAGTGGCAGAAATGGTCCAAGCAGTAATAGGCCTGAGTTAGGCTTGAAGAGCTACGTGCAATTGTGAGCCTTCTTCAAACCATTCCTGGTTCAAATGACACTGTTTTGCCTCCTCTTTCCCACAGCTGTCTAGTTCAATGGACTTCCTAAAATGACTTCACTGATAAAAGTTGTACAAATCATTTCCTTTTTGGAGTAACCATTCCTTAGCAGAAGTGAGTTCTGAATGGTACAGTATTTTTCCTACAGTAGTTTCAGGATATTAAAGGCAAAACTGTGAACTGAGTAGATGCCACAGAACTCAGAATATATGTAATAAAATAAAGGAGTGAAAACGAATGAGTAAAAGTAAGAATTTAACATGAAAAGGTTCCCATATCACTGTTTGCCTATTAGATATCATTGGAAAGGGTGAGAAATAGGCAATGTAAATTAGCTTAAGGAACTTGCCCACTGATGGGCCCATTCACCGAGTTCTAGACTTCTCATTTCCCCTGTAACAGAGTAACTGACTAGAGCTTGCCTAGGCAAGTTTATGAGAAAGGAAAAAACCTCCAAGGTGCTATCTGTCATACGTTCCACGAACATACACTCCAAAATGCAGGACAACACAAGGAGCTGCTTCATGCTACATCAAAGTACAGGTCTGCATCAAACCACTGATGCTGTGCTGTCTGCACTGACTGGCAGCTGTCCTCCAGGGTTTTAAGCAGAGGTTGCTTGCATCAAATTCTATGTGACCCTTTTAACTGAAGGTCGGACCTAGGACTGGCAAAAGCAAATTATGTGCCCTAATTCCCAGCAGCAGTGGCTAGACCTTGAATCCTGTTTCTTTCCAGCCCTTTCAGTAAACTAAAATGAAATTTCCCTTTGATTTCTGTTCAGGTTTTGTGTTTGCCACTTATAATGTGCATTATGTATTTTTAAAATGCACAGCAATGCCCTGTGATGAAGACTGTCAAGGTTCAATAGCCACAGCAAACGGAGGACATGAGTTGCATGTCGAAGATCTCAGGCTCAACCTTAAAATGGATCCCAGGTGGCAGCAGGTGGAACAGATCTGTCTGAGAAGCAGGGGAGAATCAGAGAGAGTTGGTCCCATAGAAAGCCTAGCCCTGAACCATGCAGGGGTCTAGCAACCTCTGTCTTAGATAAGCCTGCACCTCCAGACTCGGTGGCTTATGTTCACCCAGTGCACATTCAGCAAAGCAGCAATTTCTGCACTGCAGCACCATATGTGATATAACTTCTCTAGGAAGCCCTTTTCCTTGGAGGAGGCAGAGGGAGAGGAGAGGTGGTGGGGCACTGACAGGAACTGACCATCAAACCCAGCCTCCTCCTCCCCTCCCTGTCCTGATAACACCCCCCTTTCAACCTCTCCAAGGCCCAGTGGCCACCCTGGAAAGGCAGTCAGTGTGGTTCTTTCCATGCCTTTTGAGTACCAGCTTTGAGATTACAGGACCTCAGAAGAACTCTAGAAGAAGAATGTGGCCCCCACCTATACAATATCAGAAGGTTATGGGACTGAACCCTTTGAATATGAACATTTAAACACCATGAACAGCATCCAGAAAACAACTGGCAACAAGTGGAGGCCTCACATGATACCAGGCACCAGCAGAAGGAAGTTGCATGCTATTTTGGTTTCTTATATAAGCAAACGCTTAGGGCTAAAACTCAGAATCTAAAATAATTTAATAAGTAAGTATTTTGGTGGATGAAATGATTATAAAGATAGTGATTTGCCCAGGATAAATCTTTTAATTTTTGCTACAGTGTAGCCTTTAAGATTTAAGGCATTTTTTAAAGTCCAAACTTGAAGAATCAAAATGTTATAAGGAATTTTGGATAAGACTGCATCTTATAACTATTTACATGTAAGCCCCAGTGAACTCAATGGAACATACTTCTGAGCAGACATTCATGAGGTTGCTCCATAAATGAACAAAAACAGAAGAACTCAAATGTTTTCTAAATCCAGAAAAAAACAATGTACAAGACCAGCAGGAAAAAACTATCATAAATACAAAAATGTTTTTAAATCCTGCTTAGAAGCTTGATTAATAAAGGAAGCTTGATGAAACTCCACAAGAAAAAGGCTACCACCAAAAAGAATCTTTTAAGTTCTCACCTGAACATTCTCTTCTGTGACTTCAATTTCTGCTGTGTAGATATAATCAATCAGCTTACTTAAGGTTTGCCCATCAACGTCTTTGATCTCAATTTTCTTTGCTTTGCTTTCTGTCATATCTCCTGAAATCAAATTTTAAGAATAATTTTAAATCATTATTTTTTATTTCTCCCTTTAAATTCTTTTGTGCATTGGTCAATTCTACCCATCTTCTTCAAAAACACACGAAATACCAGCTATTTTAGAATACTCAAAAGCACAAACACCATTATTCCGGGGCCAAGTCTTAAAGTGCTGCTTCCAAAACTAATTTGAAAATACATTTTGGCAAGTGAAAAGATCTGTGGTGTGGGACTGAAAGAACTACTTACTGCAGGTGCCAGGGAGAGCAACATGTTCACTCTTAAAAATGCCATGCTATGCAAGTTTAGTTAAAAAAAAAAAAAAGACCTACAGTTCCCAGCATTCCCCAGCCAGGAATGTGCCCTAATAGTAAGGACCATGAATAACAGTTGCTCCTACTCTATATCAGTTCATACTCTTTGTTTTTTGTCCCCTTTTCTACATTCTTAAAAGAAGCAAATGTGAAGAGGTGAATTTCACTGCACTCCCTCAGCAGAATTTCTGCTCCTTGGAAGAAAACTTCACCACTAGAGAAAATAACATGGTAATTGTGGTTATCTTAAAATTTCATGCATTTATTTTGTGGTATTATGTCCCACTGGAAATCTTTTTGATATCTGTACTCCTTGACATATAGTCTCCAAAAGAGGAAGCCAGTGTAAGACCAAAATATGTTTGTGTTCCACAAATTGTATAGATCCCCTACATTGTTGGGTGGCTTTTATTCCCTACAGGAGGAGCAAAGAACAAGAGGTAGCATGATAGAAGCTGTAAATCAAAATTTCTTTCTCTGACTACTGATAACTACTGATGCTTCCAAGTTTCACAATTCCTGGTTTAGAAATCTCCAAGCTTTGCAATGTTCATTTTGTATTGGAAACAAGCCTACAGACCTGAGAGTTTTTCTCCACCTCGGACTTTAATCTAAACCAGGAGTGTGCAATGGTGACAGATCATGGGAGTTGCAGGCCAATTCCCATGGAGGGCCACAAGAAGCCCACCCCAGAATCACACGACGGAAGAAACCAACTGTCCCCTCCAACCTGCTTGCCTCCCCTCAACCATGTGCCCTCCTCTCCCCCTCCCCCGCTTATCTTGTTTCCTGCTGTTTCTCAGGAAGAAAGGAGGTATCCTCTCCCACAGCCCCTCCATTCCGGGCAACTAGCTGGCCGTTACAGCAGTCTGTCAGCTACCAAAGGGGAGTAGAAGAGAGACTTCCCCTGCTTCCTGCTATTAATGCTTGAACAGGAAGCAACAGCAGGCAGGCAGGAAGGGGAGCGTAGGAATGGGAAGGAGGAGTCAGGCCAATATGGGGTGGACGGAGGGGAGCAAACACTGTCACTCTCCTGACATAACTGGGGGTGAACCAGGCTCTAAATGGTTTGTAACTGAGACAAGCCAAATTTGGAAGGAAATGCCTAGGTCTTTCAGTCTCAAATTATCAATTTAACTAGGATAGAGGAGATAAGACCCTCTGCCCAATAAATCGCCAAGCACTTCATATATTGACCTCTACATGATTCTCTGTTAGGGCCATCCAAAGGCCATTCTAGAGGAATGAGGATCATGGAACCTGTAGTTACACCATTTATGAATTCTGTGATGTTTCTGCAATTAATCTAAGCTTCAACTCACTACCTTCCTGTCTTCTCTGAAACAAGAACCTTCCCATTATATTTACTGACAGAAGCTTCCTTTGCTCAACCATGGAGGAGAAATCCTTTCATTTCTAAGCTTTGAAAAAATGCTTCCTACACATTTTCTAAATTTTTACCTAGTTCAGGACCACAAAAATGTTGCTACAGTGCTTTATAGACGCACACACAGTCTCGCTCTCCCTTAACCTCAAACGCCATTACAATAAACTAAATTAGTAATCAGATCTCCATGTATCTGAATTCCTAATACAGTCCATGTTGGTCTAACTAGACATATGTAGCTATCCAATTTTCCTGACTGCATGATTATCTAGGCTAGTTTTCCCAGATCTGTACAATTAGTACAATTCCCATCAGCCTCAGTCAAGGCTTCAGGAAGCTGAAGGAAAGCTGATCTAGGCATTCTGGTACCTCTAACAGTATGGGTAAACAAGACCTGTTTGTCATCCCATATTCCCTAAATACTTCCAAATGGCTTAATTTTGTAGCCAAGATGCTCTCTATTATGCATCCTGCTGGACCCAACCAGGGTTGAATACATCACACACTAAACTCTGCACCAAGAAAACAAAGTGAGCAGCAAGTGCAAGTATTTCTCTATTTGGCACCATTTAATTGATACTATTTCAGCTAGTACCAGTGGGGCCAAAGTGCTTAGAAGACCATTTCAGGCCAACTTGGGATGGGCCAACTTATATGGTTCCTTGGTTATCCATGTTTGTAAAACATACAGAGAATGTTTTTTTCCCTGCCACACATTCTGATGTGTGGTAAACCCTGAGTCTTTATCAAGTAGTAAGGCTTCCTTATTGGTACATGGCAAGTGATGAAGAGTTGCAAAGATATTTCTCCAAGCAACCAAGTTCCATGGCTAGAGTAATCTTTTAAGGAATAGTTTATTTTCCCTGCTTCCCCACCACCACCATGGTTTTCACATTGCCATATACTAAGTTTGTTCTGTAATTTGACAGGTTTTAATACTAGCAGTTTTGAAGAGGTGCATTTTGAATTACCATTTATGTTTCAGTATGTTTCAGAAGAAATCATACTAGGATACCTCTGAAGTTCTGTTAGTTTATGTGCTGAATGATGATGGAGCTGGTGTTTTAATTCGTAAAATTAACTTTTCCACTCAATTCCACCCCACCCCAGTTTTGGAGAGTTGAAAACAGAGCAACAGAAAAGAGGAACCACTAAATAAATAGGAACATCAATAAGAAAAAAAACTTGTTTAGAAACACGGCACATACTATTTGGAAACCAATGAAAACATAATCCTTATTTGTTTGAGTAAACTTTTTAAGACAACGAGAATGAATCATCTGCTTCTGTAAATAAAAACCCAGAAATTAGTGGTAAAACACTGCAGTGATCTAGAGACAGTCGAGCACAACCAACATCTTAACTCTACAGCAATGAGTCTAGTCAGTAAACAGTGGTAGAACAGAGAATTCACAGAATAGTTCAATACCAGCTACTGTTTTCACTACTGCTGGACTTTAGCATGTATTTAAGGAAAGGACAAAGTCCCCATCTTTCCCATGAGGTAAATTGTATTTACCTGGGATAGCTTTAAAACTGGAAAGATAGCTTAAACAGAAAGGAGGTATAACAGCAGCTGAAGCCTGTCCCAGTATTAAGCTACATACGGTGTGCTCACATAACAGGAATGCATATGATGCTGGATGAAGGGGGTATGAACTGCAGCAAAGAAGCTGCAGTTGGCCCTCTGAGTGCATGGAAAATTTTGAGATCTTTATAACTACACAAGCCCATAGAGGAAGCAGCTTGAGGGTGGGCGTCTGAGCTCACACAGCATTTATTTGTACTGGCTCTTCTGCACAAGTGCTAGAAAGAGAGAGAGAGGGAGATGATTTCAGGCCAGACTCTTTGAGCTATTTCTGTACTTAAAGCATTCGTACAATGCCTCAGTCGCTCTGTGTTGGATCCACTGCACTTGAAAGCTCAATTCTACATTTCATGAAGTCAGCTGTATCACTTCCACTGCTATTTGTTCTGTTAGTTTTACTTATTAAAAATACTATCCTGCAAGGTACTTAATTCTCCTCTCCATCTGATCATCCTGTGAGGTTGGTTAGGCTGAGAGCCACTGACTGGCCTCTGAAACTGACTCAGTGAGATCCATGGCCAAGTGGAAGCTAGACCCTGAATCTCCCGAGTCCTAGTCCAACATCCTAAGCATTCGGCCACACTTGCTTTCTTATGTGGCTCAAGGTCAGAAGTCCACCACTTGGTTGGCACCAAACTGGTCCAAGGACAAATTGCTGAACTGAGAGGTCACTGCTTTCCTTACCTTCATCTAATTGCACGGTAGGGTAATTAGAAAGGAAGATATGAAACTGCCTTATTTGTTCTATGGAGCATTTGTTCTACTGTCTCCTCTTACTCGCAAAGAGCTTTCCAGGTCACAGAGAAAAATTATCTCCATCAGTGGTTGCCTGATCTCTGCAACTGGCAATGCCATTCGCTGAACCTGGGTCCTTCCGTAATCAAACCATGGCTGCCACTACTGGGCTGTGGCCCTTCCTCTGCTCCTCTACTCCTGTCATCTTAAACCCTTCACTGCTCAAGCCCATCCTGGCCATCCTAGTGGACAATGAACTGGAAAGGGAAAGAGGAGGAAATAGGGACACTCTCAGGTGTAACTGCTTTGCACCCACCCAGGCTCCTCTTAAATGTTTCCCCATTAATCCAGAAGCATCAGGGAGCCTTTGCAGGGAGGCACAGCATCCATACCAGACTTGCTACCCCGTTTCTCTTCCATGTTAATACAGGATGCTGATTCAGTTGCCACAACTGCATCTTAATCTAAAGTGGGTACCAGGGCGTATCATGCAGAAGGGCCTAGCACGCTGCTCCCAATTTAGATCTTTCCTATTATTTTGGGTTCATGGAAATCAAACTGAGCAGGTGGTATCAGTGCGGGCATTAAATAAACTCTGCAAGAGCATTCCTGTCTCCAAGGGCTGCTTTGCACAAGTCAAAGGACCAACACAGAAGATTTTTTCTTATTTTAACTATCCCCATCCCTACTGATCCCAAATGTGGTTTGCCAGATGGGGGAGTAGACATGACTATTTTGTGGGTTGCTACTGGGTTAAGCAAAGAGAAATGCAATTATATTACTAGAAATGGAAATAACGATTATGATATGAGAAAAGCTATGCCTTAAATCAGAAAAGCAAACAATTGGTTGTAAAATATATTATTCCTGTAATATATCGTCAATATCATGTTATTTCCAGAACCTGGCAGGAATGGCAAATCATTCCTGCCAGGTTCTGCATTTGGCCTCATGGTGTTTCTTCTGTTCTCTTTTAAGGAAAATTGTAAGGGCCTGTTTATATATTACTGTTCCCATGCAGAGTGGGTGGGGGGGGTGTTAAAAAGAACAGGAAGGACAAGATAGAAGCAAAAGTTAAGATGGGCTGAAGATGGCTGCAGCCATCTAATTATGATTACCATGTGTTGGTACTCCAATTAGGGTGTATATATTGTGAATGCAGTTGAAATGGTTTTGAGCATTTTAAATAGTGGTTTTTAGTATTCATATGCAAACCACTTAGAAATTTAATTTAATTTATATTAAACCATATAGAAGGATTGCTCAATCAATCATTATGCGTGCTTAGCTATAACCCTTTTCAGATGACTTGATGTGGCCTGCTCAAGCCTGTTACAGTCAAGAGGCGTTCTTTTTGGCTTCACCGGAGCTGGTGGGGATACACAGGCTGAATCCCCACCCAACACCCCTCAGATTCCCTATGGACTCAAGCCCTGATCATGCCACCCTGAATGCAAAAAAATGGCACCAAGCTTGCATTATGAAGATTATACGGCTTTTTGATACATCAGTACAATCAAACCTGGCTTGATTATGCTCCTGGCTGAGCCAGCAGAAGTTACCTGAAATGTTTGTGAATTTCCAGTCATATAGGAAACGATAAGCTTCATGTTTGTTTGTCATTGTCCAAGCAATATACATTTCAGGATAGGCAAAGATGAGACTAATAGCAGCACCCAACGTATCTGGTTTCAGATTGTTATCAAGCAGTAATAGTGATCTCAGGGACACAAGGTTACCTGTAAACATGGCACAGAAATATGGACTGCAGGCTGCTAGGACCACACGATGGGCTTCAATCTCAACATCTTCAGCAACAATCACCACATCACACAGAAGCCGCTTACTGTGAATACACAAATAATCAGGGTTTTAGAACATGTTCCCACATTGCTATCTATATGAATGCTGAAATGGTCAAGTTTCTTCTGACAACTCTTCTGCTGGACAGAACTATCAAGAAAAGAACAAATAAAAACTCAACGATTACTGTAGCAACCACAGTAACCTTGTGAAATGATTGTGGTTTTTAAAACATTGATCTGTTCCATCCTCTCAGAATAGGGTAGAGGGGAATCTAATAAGAAGGACTAAAGAAAAATGGGCAGAAATGAAGAGGTCAAACTCTGCATTATCTAGTACTAGGTTTGCCAGACAATGCCCCTTTTTAAAAGGGAAAATTTCTTTTTCAGTTATATTTTAAGTCCCACATAGTCCACCTCTGGATTATTTTGAATTTGCAAGGAACATTTTCTGTTAGTTTGAGCAGACAACCAAGTCTTTATATCAGTCTCCATGGACAAATCAGTAAACCTGATAGAGAAATGCACTTTATACTGCCAGATTCTTTCTATCCTCCTTCGCTACTCATTCAATCAACATGTGGCTCTTGGAAAGTAATTCCACTAATTCATACCAGTTCCTCCATTTAAGCAATATTTAAAAAATTAAATTAAAAAATCATTCCATGCTGTTCTAATACATGGCCTAGGTGCCAATGGCTGTGTTGGGCTTTTAAGGTGCAGAAAAAGCCATCCCTCATTAAATCCAATCCCTCATTTATCCAAATTAAGTTGAGGCTGTATAAAGTATTCTGATAAACAGGAGAGTTCCTTTCAGAAAAGTTCTGGTAACACAGCTTCATCTGGGAAATACACAGCAAACTGAAATAATCAGAACTTTTGACAAATGAGATTTAGCAAATAAATTTAAACAACAGGTATTCCACTGAACTCTGTGCAGCTGTGTTCCAAAATCTGGTGTACACTCAATGTTTTAGACTTCAACAAGCATCATCAGGCAATGGTCGCAAAAACTTAACAGTTGCAGTCTAAAACACCTGAAAGGCACCAGACCAGGGAGAGCTGCTACATGGCAAGACCATGCCTGCTAGATTCAAGGACATATGGAGAATTACAATCTCAGGATGATGTCACAGTGAAGGAAGCAATGGGAATAAAATTAATTATGTACAGGTAGCCATGAAAGAAATGCCAGTCTGTCAGTTGGAATACACAATGATGTAAAGAAAATAATAATAATAAACCTGCAAACTTTTGCTTTTACAAACTTAAGAGTTGATGGAGTTTATTATTTAATAATGTCTTATTCGCATTAAACAAACTCCAGGACCCGGTTCATTTTAATTTAACTAACATTTGAGCTCAACTTTAAAGTACAGACTTGTGATTCTTATTTCCATATACAAGTAAATCTGAAGGTGTTTGGACATATTAAAAGAACAGCCCTTTGAAAACACAATAGCTCATTTTCATAAATATTAAGTTGAAGATATTTTTATCTATAGCAGGGGTCTCAAACTCAACTGACCTGGGGGCCGCTGGAAGTAGAGTGAGGCTGGGCCGCATCAAGTATCCCACCCTCGCGGTGGTGGTGGGCCACTCATCCCGCGTTGCTCCCGGAGGCCGGCCTGGGTGCCGCCGGCACTTTGAAGGCCGCAGGGCCCCTGCTCCGTGCCCCACCCGGCCCGGCAATTGGCCTGCGGGCCGCGAGTTTGAGACCTCTGATCTATAGTGTCTGCAAAAGTGTTTTTCTCTGTATTATGTCTAGGTGTCCTATTACCACTAAAATTCCATTCTTAGTTTCCAAGTTGTTTTTAAACAAATGGGAATGGTGTAGTAGAGCATCTTCTTTTTGGGTTGTACGTGCTATTCATAGCAATTGGTGGCACAGCAATTTCCATGGTGCTTTAAGTTTCCTCTCTCTCCTCCCCATACAAATACCTCCAAGGCCAGGACATGCGCAGCCATCTTCAGCTTCCTGGGATGTCCACAACACCGCGGCTAGACCTTATATACCCACAACAGGACTCCTGAGGAAGGGGTCTATTTATGAAGTTAGCAGTTCTGAGGAGGGAAACCTGAAACCTCTCTTCTGCCAAGCTTTCTTGGCTTACTTTGTCTTGCTCATATCAAAGGACGTGACCAGACAGCAATGGCACTGATCTTGTTGGGACCTTCTGTGAACTATCAACATGGATAATGGGGGAGAGAGTGACGGAGTTGCTCTCAGTGGAAGTTAATGGCTTTGTATTGTGCATTTGCTCTTCCAAACATGCAAGACTGCTGCCACCCACAAGACTGTTGCCTCTTCCTTCGCACAACGATGCCAATTCATACTTTTGACTTGGTGCTGCCACTGAAGGATTACAGAACTAAATCGTGCAAGCCAAAAGCATATCTTAGCAACGTGCACTGCAAGGAAAGAGACAACAGAGGCTTAAGGGCAGCTGTAGTCTTGTATGTTTAGAAGAACATTGTACATAAGACAGGCCATTAGCTTCCACTAAGAGCAGCGCTGTCACTCTCCCTCCCATTATTCCCCAGTGCACTCAAATTACAAAAGCAATAATCTAATATTATATCATCCCAATGCAGCTAAGTGCTTAGGCACGCAAACAACTGTACACTCGTCCCCTCATTTCTGTGCTAGCAGAAAAGACATGGAAGCACTCAAGCAGGTATTGCATTTCTGCACATAATTTTGGTGCCTTTTTTGTAACTACAACTATGGTGTGAGAACCCCTTTTCCTTGCATTCAAATTTGTTTAAAGGCTGACTGCCACATGAGCAAAACAAGGGCCATGGATTACTCCCAAGTGGTTGCTGACAGACAAGCTTTACCACCTTCCAGTATCACTGCGGGACACACCCATCAAAAAGCACCCCATGCACCCCTGGTGATCTCAAGGTCACTTCTATAGGGGATAAACATGGTGCAACACTGAGGCTTCGGCAAGGGGCGGCATAGAAATGATCTAATAATAATAATAAAAATAAAGTTAGCATCTGAAAAGTCCCACTGTCCTTTTGTGGCCAGATATTTTGGCAAGCAGTGCCATTAAACTGGGTGTTCTTGACTTCCTTCTATACAAATCTACAGTGCAACCACACTTGGAAAACAATATACATTTCTGATTGTCACACCTAAAAATATCCTTAGAAAGGGTATTGTCCAGTTGGAAAAAAGTACAGAAAAGAGAAACTAAAAGGATCAGCTCCCCTATGACGATATTAAATATTGTTAATATTTTAAAAGTTGACATGCTACCACTTTATATGCACTTTCAATTCAGCAAACAGGATGTCTGAAAATAAAAATTACTTTCTTCTGGAGCCTGGTGCCCTCCAGATATTTTTGGCTTCAACTCCCATCAGCCCAAGGCCACGAGGAAGTCACTACTTTATTTAATAATGGCATTTTAACTACTCTTTAATGAATACATCTCTATAAATAGGCACTTTCCATTGCTCAGAAAAGTGAAATAATTGTTCCTGTGCACATACGCAAAGAAAATGTTCCCTATGCCAATGTTTCATGTTTCACAAATGATCCTATCATGTGTGTTAAAACTGATGTGTTATCATGCAAAATTGGTACGACCTACACAGAAATGCACACCTGCATGTATACAAATAACTGTATCTCCTCACATGGCAAGGAACATATATTATACCCACAACTATCTTCTTAATGCATCCTGCCAATAATAGTGTTATGGATTAAATTCACTGTAACTCTATATAGCATAGACAGGGCAGATACAGAATCAGATTTTGCTCTGGAAAAGATTACATATGAACTCAGACAGCTGAGGACAGATACCCCTATCTCAATCACACATGTAATTGCTTATCACAGGGTTGTTACTTATAGACTTCACCACCTGGGGATGGATCCAGATTTATACTGGATCCACTGCATTGGTGGAAATGGACTTCCCTATCTGCTCTTTCCCACAGCAACACCGCCAGCTTCTTGCAAATGCTACAAAAAGACTCGGGAGATTCTGCTGAACATGGTGAGTTGTGGGGGAGGGGAAGATACCCCAAAACCAGGCAAAGGGACATTCTGTAAGCAAAGTTCTTCCTTCTGTAAAAGCAGGTCCTTAATCCATCTCTGTTCCAGTGTGTCATGTTATGCAGCAGTGATGTATCACTAGACAAAGTTTTATGGTATTTAAAAACAGAATATACTTAGCATTTGTCTTATTATTCTTCTAAAATAACTAGGAATCTAAACATGCACATTGGGTAGGAGGCATGGTGAAGCACTCTTCTAGCTAATATGAAAATGTTAATTGGTATGCAGCAGGGTTGGCAATCAAAGAGAAATGAAGCAGAAAACTGGCAATTTTACTCTCCAATTAGGTGTAGGTGCCATAATACTGGTAAAATTGCAATACCGGCTACTAAATAGTTCTCTCTGTTGAGAATCATGGTAACATGAAGATGTGTGCCTACAGAAAAGTGCATTAAAACCATTTTTGTCTAAAAATAAGACTATGTTACTCAGGAAATATTTTGAAGATTCTGGTAGGAGTGGATTCTTTGCATTTTTTGTAAAGCAGCAGTGCACATATGTGAAGAGCAGAAAACACAAAGGATTAGAATATGATTGTTTCTTCCTACTTAATCATCAGTGGGCTGTGTTCATGTGTATGGAAAGTGGCAGGATTCCAAGCCAGTTGAAAAATATTATCGTTAAAATGTGCTATGGACCCCATAGCCACATATAACACAGCTGGGCCCCAGGCCCGGAGGATCTAACAGGGACCACTGCCACTGCTGTCTGAGGCTGCTGGTCCAGGAGGGCCACTTGAGAGGGAAAAATCCAGCACTGAGAGGAATGCCACCCAGCTGTGCCGCCACTCCTCCTGGGCTACTAAATCTACTGCAGCCCAGCCCAGACTTAGGGAAGGAAAGAATCCAGCACACATGAAGCAAAGATTGAGTAGGAGGGAAGGACATAAAGAGGAGGCAACTGTGGGGGGTGTCCAGAACCGTCAAGACCTGCTACTGTCTCTAGCTTGTGCGTTTCCCTCATCTATCTTCTGCACCACATCCCATCTGAAGCCCTGCTTCAAGTGCATAATCTGCTTTGAGCAGACCTAGCTGTATTGACTTGTCTTCACGGCTTAAGTTCTTAAAATCTGGTTTTCAATCTTAGTGAAAGCTGATGATATTTAACTGTTATTTATACTTTTATTATACATTTTATTTTATCAACTGTTGCCCAGAGAACTTCAGCAACCGGACAGTATAGAAAAGAAAAAGAGGCAAAAGAATAAACTGAGAAGGGATAAAAAAGGAAACTGAGAAAGAATAAAAAAGGAGAAAGAGCTGAACAACATAGAGACTTTCAACATCAGCATCAGCAACCCATTCAGGGATGAGAGGTAGTCATATGATCTGGGAGACCCATACATCCATGTTTCAAGGCTACCCTTGTGCTGGGCTTCCTTTTCTAGCATTTGCATGCAAAAGTGGGTCTCTCCCATTTCAACTAGCAACTGGCTAATAATTGCAAGAATATGAAAACGGAATACAAAGAAGTACCTCCTTAATTCATTCATTACTCTGAATGCTTTCCCCATATGACAAGGATTGATGGTCACTGTTCGCTGGTCCTTCTCTTCAACTGCCTCCAGTGCTCGAGGGCACCGCTTGCTGCTACAGGACAAGAAAAACGCAAGTGAGCATTCTTTGTATTTTTTAAGAACTAGGACAAAAAAATGACCATTCACACAAAGCCATTACCTCACACATTGCCATGTATCACAAATGGTGACAAAGTATTATCTGGCCTAAGCAGCTGGCCATACTATGTGAAGGGAAACTGGAGCCCGCTGCAAGACCTCAGACTATGCTAAAGCACATGCCTTCTAAGTAAGTATGTGAAATATGCAGCAGCAACACATGCACAAGCTCTTTGCTGAACTAAACCAAATATTTGGGAATACTAAATGTGGGCTCTTACTGTTTCAGAAGAGGTGCATACATAGCTTGCCCACTCTATGGAAACTTTTCGAAAAGGTAAAAGACAAAAATAATCTGGGCTTAAAAGTACAAAAACCAGGTGACACAGGATTTACCACAGGCATATCTACCTCAACTAAAACAAAAACACAGCACTTTTTATTCTTACTGGGACAAGCCAGGGAATGAGGTACGTTGCTGGTTACACAAGAGCAGAAATAGAGTGAATCATGCATCCTGCTTCTAAGCTCCCAAACACCGTGCAAAGGGGGAACTGGCTCATCTCTGCTGCAGAAATCACTTTAACATCCTCTAGAACATTTTCCATGGAAGATGCAAAACCACCCAGTGAATCCTTCTGCCCAATTTATTGAAAAGAGGTTAACATCCAAGTGAGTTCAAGGAATGTGTTTTCTTCACCACAGATACAGCTTTATCATCTCAATAGTACCCGTTTACAAACTTTTATGGTGTCACAGTAAACAACTGTCAAGGTGCAGTGAAAGTCAAGACTTGAACAGGTGCTGAAGCAAGTTACTAGATGTTAATAAAAAAAATCCACCTCTATGCCTTTCCCCATCTTTTTTTTTTTTTTTTGCTATTTTATGGTCAACTGAACCTTAAAAGCAGCTTCATTTAGCTTGTTATATGTGTCTTCGAAGGATCAGTTATTGTTTTTATGTTTTATATTTTGTGTCAGCCATTTTGCCTACATTTTGCAGAGAAAAGGCAGTAGAAGTTCCTCAGACAGAAATACCAATTGGCTTTTAAATGAAATGTATAAAGTTCCTCAGACTGAATGAGTTTTCTTAATCTACAAAAGACTGGGTATAGGTCTAAAAGGAAAGTTGTTCCTCAGTAGAGTTTTTCAGTAGGGTTGTTCCTCAGTAGCACAGAAATAAACACAAAACCTTGCCAAACCAGTTCTGTCTCTAAACAAAACACATTCACTGCCACCACTGCCAATATGGCTTCAGGTAAAAGACCCCTCAAAGGGGATAGTTAACTGAACCATTCCCAAAAGAGGGAGGCCAGATTTAAGCATTCAAAAAATGTACCAAAGCAACATTTCACATAGCCAACATCACTTTGAAACTGGACTGTCAGTCGCTATACCGGAGCTGCTGGTATGGTAGCATTGTACACACACACAAACCAATTCTATTTACACAGGTTGCTAGAACCTCTTGACCAGAACAAAAATCATACTAAGGCCCATGAAATGTCAGGAAAAAGTTGTGATGGGGGAAAGCCTCCCACTCTGACCCACCACGTTCCAGCCCATCCTAGCCTTCGTCACTCTTTTCAGTCCCCTATTTCTTGCCCACCCCCGACTATTTGCCCCTTCCCACAAATATTTCTCATGGCGCACCTGCCATGTTCCACAGAAACTCCTGTGAACTTTTCAAAACTGCACCTTAATGGAAGGAGTGTGCCCTTCCAAGGTCAGTGACAGCATGCTCTTCTCCTTCCACTTTAAACTGGCAGTTAAGGAAGGTGGAACTTGCATTTGCCAGCTTATGCCAAGGGGGAAGAGGGTGGAACGTCATGTGAGGGAAGTATAGGGGTTTGGTCTGTGCAAAGAGAAAGCTAGATGATAAGGATTGCTTAGGTTGGCAGGGCAGGAGAATGGTTTTGGCAAAAGGAAGAAGTTCTAAGGCAAACAATGGCACAGAAAAAGGCCTATCTGGACGGTAAGAAGCCTGTGGGTAGGTTGAGGCTCAGACCCTCAGAGAAAGAGCTGGCAGATGAGGCCAGCAGGGTACTGGCCAGAAGGATTTTGGCAAGCAAAATGTGAAGGAGAGCATATTGAGATTAGACGGCAAGTCAACAGCAGTACAGGTTTTGGTAACTAAAATAACGGCATGGATAGGCTCAGAGAGCGTCAGCTGTGGGCTGGCACAGCAAAATAAATATATAAATAATTGTGGGCAAGGAGGGCACACTTTATCCATGCTTGGTAATCAGGTGAACAAGCCTGTGTTGTAATCCCATTCCCATAAGAAATTACACTAAATTAGAGACAGTGCTTGAGGATATTTACGGTATCTTATTTCCCCATATCTGTGTCCCTATTGTCCAGATCTTGCTAGGCTTGCTGGAGCCAAATTAGAAAGTGTTAGAACACAGCAAACAACATCCTGGACAGCCAATGGCTGGCCCAGCCTCTTCCCTAGAAGAGACACAATGTGCTTGTGCAGTTAAACTAAGACTTCTTAATTGGAGAGACAAGAGATTCGTGCCTCCATCTGTACCATTTTCACTCAAGAACTGCCAGTCCCACAGTTCCTCCTGCGTAGGTAAGGGGGAGAGACAGCTGGTCAGAGTGACAAAGCACCATAATGATCCAGGCTAGAGAGAGAGGGACACAGGGCTGTTGCCAGGGTTTACAAGCCCCAAGGAATTCTGCTTAATTCCTTCTCTCCCCACCGCCTCAAAACTCACACATGAGACAACAGTGCATAAGCCACACATTTTGTCTATTGGGGCAAAATTGAAGAAATAATCTGTAATTTTGCAATGAGAAGGCCTAGGGAAAAAAATAAGCTACAAAGTAAATTGTTCTACTAAGAAAATGGTTGCAAATGCACCAGGACATCTGAATTGGGGGGGGGGGGCAAACCCAGACACCTTAATATGTTTTCACAGCCTGTGAAAAGTTACAAAATGAGCCTGCTCAGTCATTCAGAAGTGTGTAAACTCTAGAGATGAGGAGGAGGAATGGGAATGAGCAGGCTGGATCTACCCACTCCAACACTCTCACATTACCCACCAGCGGGGAACCTTGGAAAATCTACATAGTGTGGAGAGTCTCCCTGTACAGAAGAGGCAGGTGGTTTTCCTCTATGTTATCTGTGGAGGACGATGAGAATATAGGGGGCAAAGCCAGCAAGCTCATTTCCGCATCTCCCTGTCAGGAGAGCCTATAACAACTGAAAAGGGCTACAGCCAAGACTCTTCACAGGCTGAATGTTATGTTTAAAAAATAGTGAATTGAGAGGTCAGGCTGAAGAAAAGCCCTGTTGGGTGCCATGGTGTAAATACGGAAGCTGGACGGAAGCCAAAGTTACAAGTTTGTACTAGGCCCAAAAAGTCCCTCTGAGAGAGGGAGAATTTAGCCCTCCAACTCATTTGTGGCTGACACACTTGAGCTAAACTAGGAAAGAAGGACTGAGAGAATGTTTCCAACTGGGTGATAGAAAAGAAACTGCTGCCCCACCTCCCTATTCTTTACACATCCATGGTGTTTGAAAATTTCACAGCTTACTCTTAATTTTTTGCTCTACATTTTTGCCTCCACTGTCAATCTGATTATTCATAGCACTTTCATGAATGCCAAGTGCACGTGCCTTCCAACTGCATTAGAGTTTCATTAAAGCTTATGTACAAAACGTTTCTCCTTGACCCAATCTCCCTAGCAGCCCTACTGGTCTATTTGCTAGTAACCATTTGAATACCGAGATGCTGTGCTCAGCTTGCATGCCACTAACATGAATGCTTGTTTGTTTGAAAAGCGGGCCATTTTAGACATGGCAAAACCTTTAGTTTCCACCCTCAGCTGATGCAAGAGAATCACACAGATAAGCTAGCAGTGGGTGAATCTGGCAGAGTAATGAAATAGAGTGCATTTTCTTTATGGGTTCTGCTTTCAAAGCACAGGAGCCTTTGATTATTAATTTCACATGGTGTATGTTCTTTCACAACAGACTGTTTGTACCCTGGCATGATAGGAAGGGTTACCAGGCTTATACAGAAGTCTCACAATGTTTCAAAAATCTTCTTCAGGGGAATTATTTATCACCATGGAACAATCCACATTCTCTAGACTTATGGACCCTATTCTCTAAAAGCCCATCGGTGGATTTAGCTCTTTATGCTAGCTTTCATAGAGAAATTTGTGGCTATTCTGTTGCCCTGTTTAACAACAAGTCACCCTTCTACCTAAAGGTTTCTTTAAGGGCAAGGATGTAAAAGGCCAGGGGCTGCAGTACATAGATCTCCAGATGTCTGGACTACAACTCCCAACCTCACTGGAGGAACTTCTGGGTGCTGGAGTCCAAAAGATCTGCAGATCTATTTTTTTTTTTTTGCCAATCTCTGTATTAAGGTATAGAAACATCCGCTTTGCACTAGAAGCATGAAATTCAGTTCAAATGTTTACAGTCCCCATAGCCTATTATAACTAAAACAATTAGATTATTTCAGTTAGTCTATTCATTATTTTACTTGTGGTAGTATCATCCCAATTTCCTCTGTTGTTTCCCTGTAACAGAATTTTAAATTATACACACCTTGGGGCCATGATCTGTCCAGCTGAATTTTGTAAAGCAGGAGCAGGCAGGTTTAAGGCATACCATTACAACCTTGAGGTCCACCAACTGGAACCAGGTGAAGAATAAAAGCTGTATAAAGTATGCACAGATTTACAGACCGAGGTGCCTTTGGGCACATGCTTACCCAAGGAATTTGTTTTCAGTACTAGAAATGGCACTCACACACAAATCCACTTTTGTTTTCCCCCAAGCTTTGACTAAATGAGGAGGAAAAATGGATGTTTGTCATCTCTACTGTAAAACCATTGGGAGTTGGAAACCTTTGCTCTGTATGGCAAATCACTTGGAGATTCGCCAATAGATCAACCCTCTTCTCTTTTCTAAAGAGCACCATTCCCATTAGCAATACCCTGCAGATAATCATGCACACAGCAAACAGACACTGACTGGTTTCACACAGCAAGATAACCCACACTCAAGGTTTGGATATGGGTTGTCGATGATGCATGGTTTTATTTACTGATTGTATTTCTATACCACCCAACAACCAAAACTGTCAAGACAGTTCACAACAACAATCCGTTGTTGAAATATGAATTGTTAAATTCCCTGAAGCCAACTGTAGCAGTAAGTTATAGTTCATTAACCACAGACAAGCTATGAAGGGAATCCACTAGGTTCCCTGTCAGGTTCGGAATGGAATGGAAATTGCACGTTTCAACAACAACCCTCACTCATCCCTTATTCAACCCCTGAATGTGCATTATCATGTTATATGAACCCAGCCACTGAGTGGGAAAGGAAGTGTAGTGCCCTTGCTTCTTCAAGGACCCCCATGCCAAAATCCTGTTAGCCTATTCATGCCAGACAAGTGACTGCCCATCCTTCAGGAAAGAGAGTTCAACCCTCCAGTCACACTCCCCTCAGGCACCTTCACTGTAGACAAATACAAGCAGATGAGCAGTGCTATTGAATAGCTGTGAAGGGGGAAAAATGAAATATTGATATCCCAGCTCTCCTAGGAAATGTCCAAAGCAGCTCATCCCAAAGATACAATTAAAAACATAATTTTATTAAAGAAAGAAGAGTGCTGCCAAATGTACCGATCCCATAGCCACTGGATTTGAACTAGAATGAACTTAATCATCTTTCACTCTGAAATACATATTTTCACAACTCAGAAACCCCTCATTTACAAAAACACCATCCCCAAGCCTTCCAATTATGTCTGTCCCCTTGCTTCCTCTCTTCCATACATCCCATTCTCAGAGAAATTACACAGTTTTCTAACTTTCCAGAGGGAACAATCCTGGAGCCCCTAGGGGCTACAGTAGGGGCGGCCAAACTTGCTCAGCAGAAGAGCTGTGTAAATGTCAAATGTTTGAGCGGCAAAGAGGGCAGCAAATGGCAAGCAGGTGCCCATGGACACAGGTAGCAGGGAGGGTTGCAAGCAGCAGGCAGGTGCCCGTGGGCACTCATAGCCACAGCTGCCAAGCCACAAAATAAAGTCAAAGAGCTGCATGAGGCTCCAGGGCCTCGCTTTGGCCAACCCAGGGCTATAGTGTAATTTAGATTTCTAGCTCCAAGGCTGGAGACATTGCTCTAATTTTGGAGCTTTGAATCAAAGCACCAAGCCTCTCCCCTGCCCCATCTTAGCTAACATAGAAAGAGCCAGAACACTTGCTCTCTGAGTTCAGAAAAACAAATTCGGAGAGGAGTAGAAGAAGGTGTTTTAAGGAGCAGGGAGGGAAAGACACCAGGGCACCCAGAATGAGGTATTCTGAAGCTGCTCCAGCTTCCTTCCCTCTCCTTCTGACACTGTTGCATGACAGGCAAAAATGGACATCTAGCAAAAATGGCGGCATGGGGATTGCCTCCTAAGACACTTTTTACATGTACTTGTTCAGATTATTAGCTATTTTTAACATGGTAGATTCTGGTTCAGCTGAGATGGTTTTTAAACAGGGTGGTGTAGTGGTTAAGAGCATGGGACTCAGATGATCTGGGTTCTAGTCTCCACTCAGCCATGGAGCCAACTGGGTGACTTTGGGCCAGTCACGGACTCTCAGTCCAACCTACCTCACAGGGTTGTTGTTGTGGGGATAAGATGGAGGAGATGTAAGCTGCCTTGAGCCCTTTGTAGGAAAAAGGCAGGATGTAAATTGAGAAATAAATAAACAGGGTGAGAAAGCCTCTTTCAGCCCAAGCACTAAGTTCTGTTCTGGAGAATCTCTTGAGGCCCACATCCTAGGGGTGGGCAAGGGCAAAGACAGTAGAGCAAAGTATACAAAACATGCCAGCATGTTCTCTCTTACTGCTAGTAACTATGGCTCTTACTGCTAGTAACTATGGCTCAGGAGATGCATTGCAACCTTTGGAGAAAAACCTACACAAACACCACAAAACCACCAAACAACCAGAGGTTGGAACAAAGGAGGTGATCCCAGAGGAACAGCTGTGGTCTACAGAATCCCAGAGGGCCAATTTTAGATTCTGGGATTTACCTGCCCACTTAAAGGGGCTGTTTAACCTTTTAATATGCTTTCATCCTAAAAAAAATTAATTCTGTTCTTTCTTTGAAAATCCTTATCTCTAGTTTCTTTATTCTTCCAAATAATGCACCCATTCCTGGGGGCACTTTTTGACTCTAAAGCTTAAAAGATGTTTACGCATATTGAGAGTAAATGTGTGAATGTCCAGCCAGCACACATGCCAACCAAAGACAACAGGTATCTTACAACTTCATATGCCAAGAAAATTAAAATGAACAGTGCAGCAGGCTTGTCAAAAGAATAAGATCTTCAAAGAGCACTGCAAGTATAACAAGGGGGCAGGGAGGGGAGAAAGACCTCCTGATGAAGGAAGACAACTGAAGAAGAGCTAATGTTGTCCCTATCTTCAAAAAGGGGGAGAAAGATTAACTGTAGACCAGTTAGTCTGAGATCAATCCCTGGAAAAATTCTGGAGCAAATTATTTCAAAAAATCAGTCTGCAAGCACCTCAAAGAAAATGCAATGATTAATAAAAGGCAACACGGATTTATCAAAAATAAACCCTGTCAGACTAAATTAATCTCATTTTTTGACTGGATAACCTCCCAAATGGACAGAAGGACCTCTGTGGACATAATCTACCTCAACTTTAACAAAGCTTTTAACATAGCGCCACATGATATCCTGGTAAGCAAATTAGCAAAAAGTTAGAAAGCTGTTAGGTGGATCCAAAATTGGCTGCTAAATCAGACACAAAGAGTTCTCATCAATGGAACCATCTCACACTAGAGGAGGGTAACTAGGGGGGTGTTCAGACCTAGGCTAACTGCTTATTAACATCTCTATGAATGGTTGAGACAAGGAACTATGAGGAATGATCATCAAATCTGCAGATGATACAAAACTGGATGGAATAGCAAACACCTTAAAAAAGAGAATGAAGATCCAGAGCTATCCTGATAATCTTGAACACTGGGGTGAAAGCAATAGAATGAAATTCAATAGGGACAAGTGCCAAGTCCTCCACTAAGGGAAAAGAAACCAAATGCATTGATACAAGAAGGGGGATACATGGCTCAACAAAACTGAAAAGGAAAGAGACACTGGAATTTTTGTGGATGACAAATATGAGCCAATAATGCAACTCAGCCACAAAAAGGGCAAATGCTATATTGGGATGGATTAACAGAAGTACTACTTCCAAATCATGAGAAATAATAGTTCCCCTACACATTTCGCTAGTCAGACCTCATGTAGAATAATTTATCCAGTTCTGGGCACCAAAGTTTAAGAGAAATGCAGAAGAATTAGAAAGGGTCCAGAGGAGCAACAAAAATTATCCAGATTTTGGAACATTGCCCTATGAGGAGAGACTGGGAGAACTGGGTATGTCCAGCCTTGAAAAGAGAAGACTGAGGGGGGAACATGATATCCCTCTATAAGTACCTCAAAGGCTGTCACAAAGAGGACAGTGAAGATCTCTTGATACCAGAGAGTAGGACATGGAATAATCAGTTCAAGCAGCAACAACCCAGATCCAGGATAGATAACAGGAAAAGTTTCCTAACTGTCAGAGCAATACGACAGTGGAACCAACTGCCTAGAGAGGCGGTGGGCTCTCCCACACTAGAAACATTCAAAAAGAAACTGGGCAGTCATCTGAATGGGATGGTGTTAATTGGTGTCCTGCAACAGCAGGGGGTTCGGCCCAATGGCCTTCTTGGCCCCATCAAACTCTACTATTCTATGATTCTATGTTGGGAGTCCCAGAAACTACAGAAAAGACTCTTTCCCATGTCTCAATGAAAACAGATTACAGAAGCCACCAAGAAATAGTGGAGAGTCAGTCACAGAAGATCTTAACACATGTACAGGTTCATGATGAAGGAAGTGGTTCTTTGAGTATCCCAGTCCCAAGCTTGGTATCCTCCACCAACACCACTTCACTTGTCATGCCAGTCATTTTTTCACTTCTCTGAAAAACTAGAAAGTCAGATCTACTAAATGGGCGATCATGCAAACTAGTCAAGCCATATGCTCCATTCCACAGACTGGCAAGAGTTTTAACAGATCTGCCTGCAAAAGGGATGAGAGGATTTTCAAGAGCCATCAAAAAACAATTTCAATGCATCAGACTCCTAGGATGGGCAATTTTAACAGATCTGCCACTGCCGCAGAAGCAAAGCATTCCAGTAAATTCTATATCCCAACAGGTAAATGACCTGCCAAGGACAACGCCACTAAATCAAGTTCCAGCACCTCCAAATCACTGTCATCTTATCATCTTATCTAGATTCACATCAAACTTATTTATTTATGTATTTGGGTATTTTTACCCTGTCCATTATGTTGCAGGTCTCTGGACGGCTTACAAGTCAACTTAATGTATGAGATCAGAAGTGTCCAACAACAGACTAATGGCTGCCATAGAGGCTATGATATGTTGACCCATGTCTCACAAGGAGGCTTCAGCATTGATACATAACATATTTTGTAAGAACTGTTCAGGAAGACAGGATATGATGTTCAAAGGGGAATGATATACTGGGGGGGGGGGGATATGCTATTTGGAAAAACTGAAAAATGCTGCTTCCAAACCGAAAAGACAAATTGCTACTATGAAGAATGCTCTGAATTTGTTCTCAAAATTATTCATTGCTTGCTAGTCATGAAGAAGAGATCACAAAGACTTATTTTAAAGATAAAAACCATCCATGATCAACTATTTACATACCTGAAAACTCAACAATGTTCTTGGGGGTTGCAGAAAGAACACACATCCTAATATCTCTGCAACAGCTGACAGCGCTGCCCTTGTGGGCATGCTCAATACTGGTATGGATCAAGTCCATCCAGTTAGTTTTCTTGCCACATCTAGCAACCCATGTCCCAGGAATCCAGTGAGCCAATTCATTTGCAAAAACATCCCAATCACATGTATGGAGGGAAAACTATTTCCAGTGTCAGTTATTTTAACAGGACTAATGTTGCTCTATTCAGCTATGAAGATGAAGACTTCCATAATGTTTCATAGGTGCCAAGCCACTACTACTGATGGTTTAAAAATCTGATCAGTGGTGCTAATTCTGAAATTGTGGTTTTACAAGAAAGACCTTTATCAGTACTGAGTCAAAAACAGGGTGAAGTAGAGGAAAGAGACATTTTTCAAAATAGCCTTTATCTTCATTTGCTCCTATTGACATCAGAAAAAAGTTATAACTGATCTGTTATATAATGCTTGGATCCCAAATCTGTTAGAATCATACCAAGAGGAATGAAACAAAAACTGACTACTGACGCCAAAGCAGAGGGGGAAAGAAGGCGAAGAAAGAACCGTTGTAAACAGCCACAGATAAAGTAGATTAGGGAATGGCAAGGGAGAGAAATCCCAGCTTTCAAACAAGAATGGAATCTGAAGAGCATTTCACTCATATAGCTTTAGATACCTAGCTGCTCATGATATGGCCTGACTTGATGAGAAGGCTGAAGGATTGTCTTTGTTTCATGCATTCACTAACTGAGACAGTGACGCATTATGGGCCACAATGCATTTTGAATTTTCACCCCCAAGCAGGTGTTGCAGCACCATGCAAACCTGGCTACCAATAGCTAAACGCAACCCTCAGACTGGTATAGCGTTATGTGTGGGTTATTTAACTCTCAAGTAGCCTTCAATACCCAGGTACACACAACACAGCAATTTCACTCATGGAGGCATATTCAAAATGCTACCTGGCACACACTACAGCTCAGCACGGTGAGCTGGCCAGCTCATACAAATTGACCTGATGTGTCGCTACTCACCAGAAAGGAAGAAATCACAGTTTGAGACATATGAACCAGGCAGAGGGAGCAGCATCAAATGGTACCTCATACCAATGCATAGCAGTGTATGCACATCAATGAATGAAGAGAGAAGTATAGCTCAATTGAGCATATTCCATGAATAGCAGATGCCTTAAAACAGCATACATACCATGCATGCCATCCACCAGAATGTCCATATGTGGAGACAATCACTGGTGAAGACAGACACTTCCCTCTATCAGCATGGGATTGGAAGCACTGTAAGAAAGTGTGGTGGAAGCCACACTGGATTCCTCTTCCATGGACTCCGGCTTCTTGTCAATTGTAGATGTTAACTGTCCTGTCAGAACTGAGAACTACAATGCCTGACCATTTGCTAAGAAGGAATTAGCACACGTGAAGGCTCAGTCAAACGAAAATTTAGGAAAACACACAAACATGTTCTCTCTCCCCACCTCCAAGGGGTTTTTTTCCCTCTCAACACTTAAAATGACTCTAAAATATTCTTTTGAAATGAAATATTATTTAACACAATCTACAGCATTAGACAATAACTACACAGCATACTGAAGATGCATCATAAAATAAATAAAACCAAGAAGCATGAATATTGCTTAGTTACAGTTGTTTACTACAATTCTGGTTTCTATTCTCAATTCCCACCTCCTACCTGCAACTTCTCAGATGACAAAAACTAAGACACTCATGAGCTTAAGTAGCATAGGTGTAGTAATTTGTGGAGCTCTCTCTGATATTGGGTATATTCACAATTGGGCTTGTACCACACTGAGGCAATTAAATTTTTGAGGCTGCAATTCAAACCATACCTGCCTGTGAGTAAACTACAAAACAGAATAGGTCTTCTTTTCCAAGTAATAGGAAAATACTATACTATCCAATACTATCAGTCATAGACTCACTCAGTAAATTTCATACATATGAAAAAGAGCTTCAGTCCATCAAATGTGGTCATCTCTAATCCTGAACTGGCAGACATTTAAAAACTGGCAAGATTCCTTTGTTATATCAAACTTCTTCCACCATGAACAACCCAGTCTCTGTTCTACAGTCCTTTGTTCCTAAAACTCTTAGCAATGCCTGTGGACAAAGCGTCCAGGTCGAATATGAAAATCAGCACCACCAGCAATTTGGGCTGAACTTCTGACAGCATGCAGATTGGGCCACAGTAGTTAAGCCCACAGTCCTTCATTAAGGGCACAACCCTATACTTATCCGGCTGGGGAACAATGGGAGGGGTTTTGCAGGGGAGGCTCCGATTAAACATACCTAAGATTGTGCCTTAAGTTTTCTTATTATCATTATTATTGTTACAATCATCAGGAATTTTCAGCACCATCATTTGATAAAATATGAGAGCTGAAGGACAGTAGCCCGTGGTAGAATAAAACTTTTGCTGGTGTGATTGCCCAGTATGTCCTGGTTGGAAACATATACCATCCCAATCAAATCTTTATTATTCTCCATGAAACCTCACAACAGACACTTTATTTTCCTTTCCCAGCACCAGCTACAAAAACTGAGCTTTCCCTGCCTGCTCCCCCTGTCATGGTACCTTCCCAGATGGCTTTGGGTCATGTGGAAATAGCTCTACCAGATGCATCTGCCAGTCACTTGAGACTACCTAGCCAACCATCCACCATCACCAGGTGAGAGGATAACATTAAGTGGGAACAGTCCACATGACGGGCCCTATCTATCTGATGCAGCGATTTGCACATATATTGAGCTACATGATCTCACACCACAAGGCGAGAATTCTTGTACAAATAGAAGGTGTGTAAGAGAGTGAAAGAGAGTTGGGGGTGCAGGCTACATCCCACTGACTTTGGCAGGGCTCATTCCCAAGTAGTTATGCAGTGGATTCCAGTGTTAAAGCAACATTCAAGGCGCACTCCTTCACAAACTGATAGCAATCAAAAGCAAGGAATGCTATGGAAAGCAGTGTATTCTCATCCTTCTCTGAAGGAGTCTAGTTCACAATATGAAAAAAAAGTGCTCTACATATCCTGTTTTTCCACAAGAGCAAAACTGAGTGGGGGCAGGAGTACTGTTTCGACCAGTCTGAATCCCATCAAAATGGAAAGAAAGCCACATTTCTACTCTGCCTACAGGGAAACACTGCTAGAACCTCCCACCATGTTTAAGTTTCATCATCTTGCTTAAACCTCACAGATATTGTAAATGAACAATACTATTCAAAGGTGAGATTGCTTCTTAATCACAAGTACTGTACTGCTCATTGTTTTCCTTTTCACCTTGTTACAGGTCACTGGTGGTGCTGTTTTTGTAAATGTTCTACACTCCTGTTAGTTTAAATACTTAGACAACTGCCAACACTGTTGAGATTTAAAACATTTGAAATGAGCAACCAGAAATGGCAGAATCTAAGAGCCAGTGAGGAAAAAGTCTTTGGTAATGGTTTGTCACACACCAGTTGCCACTGAAATGCAAACATATGGTCACTGCCTACATTTCTTTCCTTAAGTAATTAATTGTACCATGTTTCTTTATGGTGAGGTTTTTATCAAGTAAGCAAAGGGCCTTCCTTATATGATAATTCACTGCAATGAACTGGTTGTAACAAGTCCTACTGTATGATCATGTGAACTTCAGGGAGCCACAGGTGGATTGTATGCAATGGTTACCTCGATGTCAAAACATACAACTCCCTAGCTCATATCTCAAGGGATAGGACATGTCAGCAGATGTGAGCACAGAAACTGCAGGGAGCAACAGTTACTAGCATCCCACATTAGTGTGGTTTGTGTGAATCAACCCCAAATTACTTTATCAAAATTCAAATGTTTCCATAGCAACTGTTTAGCCCCATGCATGCCCGCAGGCACACATACTTCCTGCTTTTTTTTTTTTGGTTAAATGCAAACAAGTTAGCTTTTCGCCTGTGTAACTGCTATGCCAAGGAACCAGGCAGGCATGCATTTCTGAAGTAGAAGGTAAAATCCATAACGGCAGAAATAAAAACAGGAGAGAAAAAATGGGAGAGTCCACACCGGAGTCAACAGCCCCGAGTAGGATCACTGCTCTTGCATTCTAATGCCTGACCGGCCACGGTCTAGCGCTCATACGTACCTACATGCACGCGTACACACAAACACCTCACTTCACCATCTTTCTGAAGGGCTCGTTAAACTCAAAATAAGTTAAATGCTTTGCCCAGGCTAGGAGGCACCGTCCCCTTAAAATGACTGACCCGTCAAATAAGATTCTTAAAACCGCACAACTACAAGGCGCCCCAAATCAGTTGCTTGCAAAAGGCTTTTAAACCTGAACATCGAGAGAAAAAGAGAAAAGCGGAAGGAGGGAGAGAGAGACTTTCCAACAAGGGCCATCGGAGACAGGAAGTAGGGGGGAAATCTGTAAAAGTAATGAAGGGGATTCCTCGGTGGAGCGGGGAGGGCTGTGCAAACATCACCAGTCCAGCCACACACACACACAAGTCGGACAGAGTGACAGCGCGGGGGGGGGAGGGGTTGAGGGCAGAGATGTCTGTGGTCGTGACAAATAAACGTACGCATATAAGCAGCGTCTCCCAGAAGGTTACTGGAGTCAACTTTGGAGAGATGCTAATGAATCAGGCAAGCCTGTCTCTTCCTTCAAGATCTATCGGCCAGCAGGAAGCTCAGCATGCCCAGCCATCCCCTCTACGCAAACACAAAAGCGCCCGCCCGGTCGCGTTCGCGCACATACACACAGAGCGCGTTCGGCACGAACCTTTCGTCGTCCATTGTGCGCAGCCGGAGTGGAGCTTGAACTCTGCATGCACCCTCGTCTGCTGTCCTCGGGCAGCGCCGCGTCTCCCACCGTCCTCCCTGGTCTGGATGCCGCAAGCTGGGCGAATTAATCAGCGCCTGTGATTCAGCATGGCTGCAATCGGCTACCCTCCTTCTGTCCCCGGCGCCGTTTCCTCTCGCTCCTAAAGCAACAGCAGCAGCTTAACGTTGCAGCAGCAAACAGCACTCTCTTTACCCAGAGCTCCCCGCTGCTGCTGCTCTTGCTCCAGCCTCGGCAGCCCACTCCCTTCTGCCTCTGCTCCTCCCGCTCCAAGCTTCCTACTCTGTTTCCTGGCAACAGCAGCTGCGGGCATAGGTACAGTGCACCGCCTCAGCTGCTGTTGGAAATCGTTGCATTTGCACAGTGCATCCTTCAGGCTCCCGCTCCTTTAAAAAAAAAACAAAACAAAACCACCAACGGGGATTTAGCAAATGGAGCAAAGCCAATGGAATAGCGTGCCCTTTCCTGGTCTGGTTCATTAATCGCCTGCGCTGGAATCGACACTTTCTTCGCTTTTAAGCACATAGCATCACAAACCCTATTCCACGCTGCTGTAAGGCCTATTACAGGTAATAACCTACTTAAAAGATGTATAAAAGTCGGTGAAAGGGACAAATATGAGAAATGACACCTTTATCATCAATGACAGCACAAAAATAAAAAAACTGGGAAGGTTGAAATGATGAGGTATTGTTGGGAAATTGTTTTCCGAAAGAAAGGGTAAGGTTCACATGCTTTTATTGCTTCTCCTGAAGAACTAGAAAGTCACTCTCCCTTCAATTTTATTTAGGGCACATTTCTATGCCTATTTAGACAGAAAAGAGACCTACAACTTGCAGCATAGCTGACTGAAGGGTACTAGGAATTTTTGGTCTTTTTTTCTGTCTAAGCCTGTGTAAGACTGTGCCTTTACACACTTTTGAAACTAAACTTAATTCCTAAACATACCTACTAAGAAGTTCAGACCATTGAATAGTCTTACAAAAAGCCTATTACTCAGTTCTCAAAAAGATTTGGAAGGCCCAGAGGCCATTGCCAATAACCGTCAAAGTACTTGCAATGAAATTCAGTTCAGTCTTAAAATTTGTTTTCCAGACAGGGAAATTTCTGAGACACCAGGGGTTTCCAAATACCCAACTAGGTAAACTGTTCTGTCAGGTCTGTATTTTATTACTTTAAATGGATGCTTTTTATTTTCATAATTATATTACAACTGTGGGATTGCTGATTTTACTAAATATTGTTTCTAGATGTAATTTATACTACACTGATAAGCTTTGTGAAGATATTTGTCTTGCAAAGAGAAATACAAATATCTGAACAAGTAAACCTACTGCTAGTGAAAAAACAGCCCCTTCTTCCACCTTTCCTATTCTGTTCTATGGGAACATGCAAGAGAAACACTCTGCTCAAGAGAATGGTTGAGAAGCTGGTGTAGAATATTGAGTAAGAGCGAGCTGCAGACTCTTTCAAGCATCATGAACCAACAGTGCAATTGTATACTCAGAATTTAGTCTCACTGAGCTCAATGAGACTTATTCCTAGGTGTGTATAGGATCACAGCTTAAGAACACAATCTTATGAAACCTGAGACAGAAAAAAGGCCTAAAGAATTTGGTCAGCCTTAACACTCTTTTAACATTTGTGACATGGCTTCTGTAAACAGATGCTCAGCCAACCACCCATAATGAGTCTGACAACTGCTTTCACAGTAAAACTCTGATTTTACTTGTGATGTGCTTTTTCCACTATTGGTTCACTTTTTTCCTATTGATTTCCATTTGAGACTATTCAGCAATGTTTCTTGTCAATATTTTGCCATGCTAAATTCCACCCATGTCATGCTGTAATAGTCAGCAGAAATATGCATCAATTTAAGCATTATTCATTAATGCTCGCTCTTGCCTCAATCTTCCCAACTACTAGAAATCCAGATCAAATCATTACAATTTCTCAATACAAATTTTAAGGGGTATATGAACAGCTCTGTTGGACAAAAGCTGTAAACCCAGTTAATCCTTCCTTCCCGCTTGACTGAGTAGCAACTCAAAAACTTTCCATGTCTAACTGCAGACACAAAGATGTGTTGCTATAGCTAAGGTTGAATCAGGCATAAGGAACATTGAGAACCAAGTGGTAGCAGAGCCAAAGTGTGCCTAAACATTAACTGAAAATCTTCCGTGAGCTGTATTTATCAGTGTTGATGTTCTTTGTATGTAACATGAGGACTGCCAAATCCAGATTCAGAGAAATATGTGCTTTAAAGCTACAAGATTGAGATAATTACATCTTCACTCATCACTGCAGTACTGTCATGGTAAAAGCCACACAAAAATGAGAATCTCTAAGTACTATTCTATTTGTACAAATGGAACCTGCAATGAAATACTTCAGCATTAAGTAGTCATGCTTACAGTTCCTGCCAACCAGGTATGCTTCTGCCTAGAATACTTCTAATACCACTCCCTCCTAGTTTTCCATCCACCCCCACATCAGCCAGAATTCTGTATTCACTGAGTATGCTCACCCTCATTGGCTATTTTTAGAGACTATTTGTCCTTAGGTTTCTCCTACCCCCCACAAATATTTTGTTCTTCCACAGCCTTTTGGTTCCCAAGCTTGTTGATCGCTCGAATTAACAGACAATGCAATTTTAGCAACATAAGCAGCAGCACTGAGGTTGCTATTTTTAGTATATTCATTTAACAACATAAAGAACCCTTTCAAAATCTGACCCTGGAAATCCAAATGAAGACTGTACAAAGTATTTCTCAGCTTTTATAATTCACATGTCGTGAGCCCATTTTATGGAACCTATTTCTCTATTCTAGTTCTGACATTGCACAATAAAATCACTAACAAACCAAATTTTCAGATTTGTTGTGCCAGCAAACTGTATATGTGGTACAGTGACTTGTAACCCTATCTTAAATGGGAAGATTTAGACATAGTAATGACATACTTATAGTAAGACCTTGGCACGTCTTCACTATATTGTTCTGCCAGTTGGTTATACTTTTGAATTTGTTCACATTCAGCACTCAAGAGTCAATCAGCCCCCTTTATATCTTTATGTCAACTTATACAGAGAGTTGTCACAGACCTTACATCTTAAAAAAAAACAAACTTACATAGTTCAACCATGAAGCAAGATTCCCCCATTGCCCACAAATGTAGACCCAACACACATATGACACTGAAAGTAAACCAGATGCCTTTTCAGGCAAGTTGCTTGCCACCCACAGAATAGATTGTCATCGGTCCCAAATTCTTTAGTTTCTAAGTACTGAAAACATTCAAGAGGAAACAGAAGATCATGTATGAAAGGACACTTGATTGTAGAAACCAATTCAAATCCTTATCTTGCTTATGAAGCCCACCAAGTGGCCTTGAACAAGTTAGTAGCTCTTCATTTAGTTTCTGGTATTTGATCTAATGACTTTTTTAGAAATGTTAAATCATTTAAGGTGCAATCCTATGCATATTTAGACAGAAAAAAGACCTCTAATTCCCAGTATGTCCCAGTGGCATAGGATGTATAGGACTGCCGCCTTAGTGATGAACATGCATGGGTACATCATTGTCAGGTTAAAATAAAAATTTGATGTAGTTATACTAAAGCATAGCTAATTATGTACCATATAAGAAAGAATACACTTGTCTCCATTATGTCTATACAACCAAATATTGTGAGGAGTCTAAAACATAGCAGTTATTAATGCTGTATGATGGGAATGCCCAAAAAGCTGTTAATAATACATGAATAGTACTGAGTTCCAAGATCCGAGCTTGTAACACAATTAGGTATACGAGTTAGTCCCAAATATGTCTGCTCACTCTAGGATTTCAATTTCTGGCCTAAAAGCATACCTTTGTTTCAGGGTACCATGACAAGATGTATGGGATTACATTACCTTGCATGATGTATGTCACAATGTGGATTGTTTGCACAAGTCATTTCTTGTTTAAAAGGTCTCTCTACCATCATGCACACATACATAAAAGAAAAAATTAGACTTTAGAAAAGCGAACACACACAGGATCTGCAGAAAACTAATCTGTCAGCAGGTGAAAGTGTCAAGAATGGCAGAGGAAGATTATGCATTCACAAACCAAGCACCATAAAGTGTTCATATATAAAGTGTTCATAGTTAAGACATATAAATATTTCAAATCTGTCATCTGCACATCAAGCTTAATTTTGCTTTTAGTGCATAGATTTTCTCATAGATGTTTGATCTAATGGAAGATGTAAGCATCTTTACTCAACAGTCCAGTATTTCTAATTGCTCAGAAAATAAGCAGTAAGTTTTATGAAGTTAAAAATAAAAGTGTTTCCATTTCACCAGGTTAATCTCCTATGTGATCTACAGTTCAAACTGATGAGTAACTAAGCTTCTGGCTCTCTTTTCAATGAAGACTATTAAGTGTTTAACAACCTAAAGCTCTTAACCTTAAAGATGGCACAAAGTGGAGACTTAAATATCTTCAAAGAGCTAAGCAAACATTTTGTTATCCCTTCTGTGGTATAGCCAGAAGTACAATATAAGTTTAATGGTACAACTTTTAATTGTGTCAAAGTCTTTGCCACAATCTTGTTTTTCAATGCTCTGTGCAATTGTCATTATTACAGAAGTATCAGGGTAGGCTGCTTCTGTCATTCCACAAAAAGTGAAGATATCACACCTAGCACATTGATATAATTAAATCAAGATATGTAGGTAATGTATCTGAATCCTACACTACTGTAGGATTCAGATACTGCATCTGAATTTGTCTAATATATTGCACTTCCTTAACCTTTGCAAGACCAATTTGCATATATAGTTAACTCACAGCTTTTGACCTGTAACTCTTCCAAGAAAGCTGTGCTAACTTGAGGAAACAACTAGGAAAAGGAAGTATGTATAAGTTAAGAGAAATAGGATTGTACCACTTGTACATTATTTCCCCATACACAGATGAACTTTACAGTTTCAAATATTACCTATTAGTAATAAACCTTAACACTGAAAGAGAACACCTTTTACTTAAGCATCACTTTGTGTTGTTTTTGCAGTTCATTACACATGGCACAACCTTACAAATCATTTGAAAGGTCACAAATATGTAGACACACTTGTAAGTTTAAGGGCAATATACAAACCATTTTTACTATAGTAATAAACAGTGGTATGTCACCAGGATGTTCTCATTGGGAAAATAAACATAACTACACAGCAGTATTTTGAGTAGTAGTTATATAGTGCCCAAGAAAGTATTCTGCAAGTCTGTTCATACCAACATACAGTAACAGTACCACACAGAATTGTTACCAGACATGCTAATATAGAAATTAATCCCAAAGTGGTACAAATACCCAAGTGGTAGTAAGGGTGGGTACAATGCTTCTTCCTCTTATATTAAACCCCTAATACACATGTACTGTTGCATACTTTTTTGGTTTATTTAAGGCCTCAAAAGAAATCAGGGTACTATTCTACAGGACAATTGCTAAGCAAACAGAAGCTATACAAAAACTATGTTAGACAGTGATCTAGTTCTCCCTATGACTGTTTATGGGGTGTGCTGTGGTGCATGCCTGAGCTCCTCTGAATATTCAGCCCCTAGTGGGCTGTTTCCATGGTTTGTGGAACCAAGGTTGAAGTGAAACAACCTTCAACCTTTCAACAGACCATGAGCATTGTTTAACCCAAAAATAAGCCCTGCTGGCCAGGTTCAAACATCATGACAAAACACAGCAAGCCCTCATTGAGGAATGAATTTTCAAAATGGTTGCTGGTATGCACCACAACCCACCATGGCCTAAATAAACCACAATGGACTACAGCAATCATGTGAACTTGTCCATTGTGTCTACACACTCCTAGAGATCTAATGACCATGGCGCTCCTTTTCTTCTAAGAGACAAGACCACTGTTTTTTTTTTAATTAGAGCATTTCCTCAACATCATTAAATGTACAGTTTTTCAACTTCCTTTGAAGTTTCTTAGCCCAAGTTTCTCAAGATGGCACAACAGTTCCTAAACACCCTTAAAGATTATTCCACATTATAGTTGCTTTAAAAAGACAGAATACACTGCTGTGTAAAACCCACATATAGACCACCACATGCAACAACTACATAAATGGATTTTTTGTTATATGCTCATGTGCTGCAAAGCCAATGCAGTGTGATTGCATGCTTTTTCTTACATAAAGTGCTTTCTATATAGGGAAAGTATGATATGCTCTAAGCATTCTTATGGTTTATAGACTGATGTTACCCCTTAAATTTGGTTGCATTAACCAACAATCCACCTGCATTTTTTACACAGCCAAACAGATACAAGTCAAACCAATTTATTGATGTGCACTTAGTATAGCTGCTTGAGCTTCAAGAGCAAACTAATAAAACATGCTCTTTCGGATGTATTTCACCACACTGGTAGTCAGGAACTTTGTTCAGTACTGTAGCTCACGTAAATTTGCTTCATCCATCACTAATACTTATTAAAAACTACTAACCCAACTTTACCTTACAGTATTTTTTGTTTTGCTAAAAGCCTGCTGAGTCAAACAAATTCCCATCAATCATCTAACATTAACTTTTTGGACCTAAATCCTATGTAACAGATGAAGCTGGGAAAATCACTAAAACATAAAGGTGCTCTGAAGGCTGCAATACTTTGGTTGAAGCCTATTTAAAAACCAGCAACATTTTAGCCATTTCATATATACTCACTGAAGCATGTGAAGAATTCAATTCTTTATTTGTAATATCCATAACTATTCTATATTTCTATTCAGGAAGGCAGTTTCTCTCTAGAACATTGTTAATAGAACAACAAACTTGTACTGTGTAAGAGGGCTACATATACATCAAGCAGACTACAGAGATGTTGATTTACAACTGGCCCCTAGGTTACTGGCCCAATTATCAGTCACCTAGCACAAATTTTAAAGATTGGGCATTTTAAATGTTTAATAAAGAAATTTGCTTACAGGTGTTTTTAAATGCATAACTTCAGCCAACTTCCAGTAATTTTGTTGGCATGCAAGTTGACTTGTCACCTAAGTGTCTAAAGATATGAACCCCAATTTGGTTGGTTGAGGTAAAGCTTATGGCAATGGCCAACTATTCTGCCAGCAGGTGGCAATCTAAGGGATACTTGGCTTCTCTAGCAAGAACAGTAAAGATAGTATCCAGTTGAAATGTCTTCACTATGCAAACGAAGTATTTAATAGAAAGGAAAGCACCCTCCCCATAATGGATCATTTACAGGCAAGCCAATAAATAACACAATATGAAACTGAGCAATTCAAAATTTTGAACACTTATATAAAAAAGCACATGCTTTAAATGTGTTAGAACATAGGTTGATGGATAATTCCCAATACAAAAACAGACTATGTCAGCAAGGCAACAACCTAATTACAAAATAGTGAATGCACTATCTAGTGTTTTAACTGACTCCATCCATCAACAGACTTTTCAAAAACTGGCCTATAACTCTTAAGCAGTAAAAAATCCAGGATAGTAGGGCAGCAAGAGAAAGAAAGAGAGGGAGGGGGTCTTTATTTAAAATAAAGCATTTCATTCTAAACACATGTAGAAATGTGAGGAGGAATAACTTGTTTCTGACTCAAAAAGTTTTTGTTTGAACTGTATGGAATGCACCCTAGGAAAAAGAGACATATAAAGGTCAATGAACACAATGATTTATTTAAAAAATAAAAAATGTAAAAACGATTTCCCCCTCTTTTACAGCCATGGAACCAGAGAAATTTGTAGAAAAAAATGTGTAGGTATCCAAGTTCTTACAAAGTTAATTCCCCTTTCCCTCCCAAGTTTTACTCCAGAATAAGCACGACTTTCCCTCCCAACCCCAAATAAACCAAAATTAAAACAATATCTTGTTCCTAGTATAAAAACGACTAATGTCCAAGCAATAAAAAAATAGAGTCCATCAATGACTAACACAAAAATCGTTGTGTGAGAGGCCCAGTCCATCTTCAGAAAGAAGTGACACAGGCAGCAGAGCGACCCCAGCGGGGATATTCAAGAGCTGCTTCGCATCATGGGAGCCTTTTGTATGGAGGTGCCCTTAGGCGAAGAGTAGGGGAACAATTGAAAACCTGGCCCGGTACAAACGGAGGGCATACTCCATGCAGACAAAACTGACATCCCCAGAACGGTCAAGGGGTATTCCCGCTTAGAAGGAGCCGCCTCCATAGCCTCCCCCACCATAACCGCCTCTGTATGGTCCACTGTTACTGCGGGCCCCCCAGTTGCCGCCCCCTCCACCACCCGCGCCTCCGCTCTTCATGGGGCCGTAGGAGGATTGATGCTGGCTGTAGCTGCCGAAGCCGCCGTACCCATTGCCATAATCGCCGCCGCTGGCGCCTCCACCGTAGGAGCCTCCGCCGTACGATCCGTAACCGCCGCCGCCTCCGCCGTAGCCTCCGTAACTATTATAGCCGCCGCCGCCACCGCCGCCGCCTCCTTTGGAGAGCCCGTTGTGGTCCCGGTTGCCAGCTCCTCCTCCGCCGCCTCTTCCTCTTCCCCGTCCGCCCCAGCTCGACCTGGAAGAGCCCCCACCTCCTGCCTGGATGTCTTCCTTAGGCACGGCCTTCTTGACTTCCACACGGTGGCCCTGAATGGGGTGGAACTTGACTACGGCGGCCTTGTCCGCGGCGTCGTGGTTCTGGAAGTAGACGAAGCCGAAGCCCCGCTTCTTGCCGCTCTGCTTGTTTGAAATGATCTCCGCCTTCTCCACCGGGCCGAACTGACTGAAGTGCTCCACCAGGTCGTTCTCGCCCAAGTCCCCCTTGAGGCCTCCGACGAAGAGCTTCTTCACTTTCGCGTGAGCCCCGGGTCGGGCAGAGTCCTCGCGGGACACGGCCCGCTTCAGCTCCACCGCGTTGCCGTCCACAGCGTGTGGAGAGGCGGCCATGGCGGCGTCGGCCTCCTCCACCGCTGAGTAGGTGACGAAGCCGAAGCATCGGGAGCGCTTGGTCTGCGGGTTCAGCACCACCACACAGTCAGTCAGGGTCCCGTAGGCCTCGAAGTATTCTCGCAGCCCAGCCTCCGTCGTTTGCACATTCAGGCCGCCAATGAACAGCTTACACAGCTGGGAGTTCTCCATGCCGGAGCCGCGGCCGCCTAACCTCTCCTCGCCGCTGCCGCCGGTAGGGGGCAGCTGCAGCCTAGTTAAGACCGACAGGCGCTACGAGGTTGACGTTCGTACGGAGGGCAGCTCGGCCTAGCCTCACCGGCGGAGAACGGGGAAAGGGGGTGGGGAGAGGAAACGCACAAAATGGCGGCTTCTACTCCTCCTCAGGCGCGCTCGCAGCCGGCGACTGGTGCCCACACACAAAGGAAACGCAGAACAACCCGCCCACCGTGGTAGCGCGAGGCACGCCCCCTTTCTTGAGTGCCAACTGAGCCAACGAACTCCCGCCATTGCCCTGCTTTTACTCTGTTGAATGACAGTTTCGAAAGCCAATCATATCCTTTTCGCGCGCAACGGGGAGTTTTAAAAAATTAAGACGCGGAAAGAGACCCTAACTGACGTTCGAAGGCACCTATCACGTTATCTTTTAGAGAGGGGCGCACCGCAGAGGCGGGCGCACATTTGCGCCGAGAGAAAGTCGGAAACGGGCAGGCGCCCACGCCAGTATGTCAATGAAGAGCGGCAGCAGCCAATGAACATTCTCGCTGGCTGGCGCCCGCGTTTCTTTCTTGGCGTCGGTGTTCCTCTACGGGTGGGAGGAAGGTAACGCTGCGGCTATAACGAGGCTAATTTGAACGGCCGAGCGACCGCGACCGTTACGTAGCAGGCACGGTCGGTCCCTCACGTGCATATTCCATCTTTGCAGCGTTATCGGCAGCGAGCGGGAAGGGGGTGTCTCTTCCCCGCTAAGACTCCGAGTCCAGCTTCCTTTACTCAGCGGAAGGCCCCATTTTGTTAGGGCGGTTTTTTTTTCGGGTTGCTGTCTAGTAAGCACACTCAGAATGACTGTTTCTGTTGTAGAGAAGGGAGTTCCTTGGTTGCTCTTAACCTGGAGCGAAGGGTTCTTGGTTTTTAGCCCTGAGCAGTCATATTACGAAACATACCAGGAATACAGGCAGATACTTGGTTGGATTCGTGGGAGTGTGGAAATTATCTTTATTTTAACAATTAGAAAAATAAAATTTTTCAAGTGTCTCACGCTTGTTACTAATTTCGTTTATATATCGCCCAATAGCAGAAGCATTGTAGGAAACTAAGTGCTGAAGGAGCATCCTTGTTCATAGCAATGCCCTCTCAACTGTTTTGATCTGATAAGTGGTTCATGATTCATATAAAGTTCAATGAGACCAGTATATCCTGTGTAATCAAAAGCTATCCCTTGGTAATTTAATGAAGGTGTATTCATTAAATTAAACACATTTTGCAGTCATTTAGACATCATTTAACTGCTACAGTGTAGGTCTATGGCAGGTGCTAGATAGATCAGATTATACCAACAATGTTAAAAACACAAAACCTACCATTACTGGAAAGCACCAAATTGTCAACACACACAAGCAGGTGGTGTGAAGCTTGTTCTGCATACCCTTTTTGAAATCCATTGCCAGGGCTTATCCTGAACCCAGAGGCCATGCAATGGAACAGGTACCCTGAGCTTGATGTTTATGTTATAGTTATTAGGTGCCAAGTTTATTTCTGAGTTAATAGCTTCCAAAATTTCTGATAGCACTGCTCAGCTCTTGTAAGCCAATATTTATGGCCCTACCATGAATATTTGTATACTGTATTTCATCAAATACCAGGGCAGTAAAGAAGGCTGAAAGTTATTCAAATAATGCTTTGGGCAAATTAAGTTTTCACGTTACATCAAAGGACAACAGTTGGTACCAATCTGTGAAGAGGATGCTCCATAATTGGAATCCCACAATAGAGAAGGCTCTTGCATTCTGTGACACATGAGTTACAGATACTGTGAGAATGCCACAGACAGGTTGATACAGAGAGGGATGTGCCTTCAGCCACAGCAACAAGTTGCTGAAGATGCACAGAGGTAGCAAGGTGTTGAAGGACGGAGCTGAGTGTGCCACTCAGCCTTCCCTACACCCCTTAACCTTGCCTGCTATCTTCAGATGCAGAAGAGAATGATGTCCTGATACTAGATTCAACTGCTAGGCTGTTGACTTCTGCACATGAAAAGGTGGTGGGATGGGAGAGCACGTTTTCCATCAAAATGTCATGGGTCTTCCAACTGAATTAGGGCTGAGAGGAATCTTGCTCACTTTTTTGGTCTCCCAAGCCATTACAAAAATTTAGACTATGCTGAGATGGTGGTGTAAAGAATGCCTGCTTGCCTGTGTGACCATTGCCCACGAAGGTTTTATCCTGTTTTTCTCAGGAAAAGCACCATTACAAGAGTGGATAGTGATATGAAAATGGGGGGTTTTAAAACCTGTCCCCCGTTGTCAGATCACTTCCTGTTAAAATTTAGACTGTAAAAGAGGTATGCATTTGGTCTGGCCCCAGAAACTAATATAATTGGGGTTCTGTCAAAAAGTTCTGGCTGATCTGTGGAACACAGGGATGATTCAGGTGGTTGACACAGTCTCTCATGAATAATCTCCCCTGCTTAGCAAAATGTATTTATTAGTTGGATTTATATTCCACAGATGTATCAATCATGATAACACATGGGGGGATAAAATGCACTGATGTTTATAACATATAAATAGTGTTTTTATGTTATTTATATAACAACAACACAAAATTATTCTGCAGTACAACTGCACACTCTGCTGTGTGCTACAAACCATAGCTGAATGGGTCACACTCCAGGGAAAGCCTGTGTGAAGAGATAGTTCCTCTATATATAAATCTTGACAACAATGAAGGAAGTTGGGAGAAGTCTAGAATGTAAATGGAGGAAAGCTTGGAACAAGTACAGTTGAACAAAAGTTCATTTTTGAACTCTTTCAGGCCTACCCTCCGGTGGCAATGGCAGTGAAAAAGCCAATTTTCTCTGTCACCACTATGTCCTCAGAATCATCCAGAAAATAACAGCTCGCTCCAGAAGGTAGTTAATCATCTTTGGGAGAGGAAGTGGGCACAGCCTCTTTACAGGAGGCAGATGTGTGAACACTCCCGGTTTGACATAGGAACTTTCAGAGTTACAAGGCAGTGGCAAATGTATTTATGCACATGGTAGCTGACCAATCCCAAGCTTTCTTGAATGAGACTGATTTTCTGGGTATACTTCAGTTAGAGTTCAGGTTCAGTTGTATATTGAAGCAGGATACTTGCTTGTCAGAACAAGAGAACTTTTAATACCATCAAATATATTATCCTATTGTGGCTGCCTGAGTTAGGTTTGAGCAGTACAACTTTGTTATGGTTCCACTCTTTCTTGAACAGACATTTTCAGAAGGTGGTTCTGGGGGATTTCTGCTTTGGGTCACACAACATTCTATCTTACCCCTCAAACTTTTTAACATCATGAGTGTTAGAAAGTCATGAGTGAGGTCATTCAGGGTTTTGGAGAACATTTTCCACATAACATGTAGCTCTGTTCTCTTCAGAGCCGGGGAGGCTATGGGGATACTGAAGTGGTACCTAGTCACAGTACTATTGGAGCCAAGGCTAGTGGATGGTTCTTCAGAGTAGATGATAGGGATACAACCTGTTCTGGAATATAACACATATTCCATCTGAAAGAACAGGTGTGCAACTGTGATGCTATTAGATTCATCACTGGCAGTTGAGGGTCAAGTGAACAGTATGAAGGAAGAGCATCTTTTACCAGCTGTGGTTGGTGTTTCAGCTGCAACCATAGCTGCAATAATCCATGCCCTGCTAGCCTCCCATTTCAAATAATGTGTTCTGTGTGATACTGCCTTTGAAGACTGTCCTGAAACTTCACTTAGTGCAAAATATGGCTGTGAGATTTCAAACTAGAAGCATGTGTTAGTGGACTTTCTTCCTTGCATTGGCTTCTGATTTGTTTCCAGACCCAAGTCAAACACCTTCTCCCATATACACCTACCTGTGCTGTTATGATCACCCATAGAAGTGCTTTTTCTAGTGTTCTCATTGTTGCATTCTGAGACTCAGAGGGTGGCAACAAGAGAGCTTCTTTTGGTTCTTTTTATTTTTTTAATGCTTACCGTACAGATGTCTTCCTTTGCTGAGCACTGCTTCGTGAAGTGTCCTTGCCATCTATTAATTTTTAAATAAAACTGCATGTATAAAAATGTTAACCTTTACATAACCCAAGCTCATTAGGTTCACACAATACAACAACTCCCAAGTGGAATTGCATATGCTACCTGAGGTGTGTCATTCAAACCTTGTCATTATGCATGTGGGGAAGGAAAGGACAGACTCTGCTTAGCAACACAGGAAACTCATCTTTTGAATCCCCCACAGCCAGCTATCTATGGCACAGAAAATGGAAGGTGATGATCATAAACTTTCAAATTTCCTAGGCAACCAGAGGTTTGTTGGGACATGGAAGGATCAGACAACAAGACAGAATAGCAGAGCTTTGGACCCAGGATTTCCTAATCCATGAAGAGCACTTGCAATGCATGATTAAGGCAAATGAAGAAAACAATGGGAAGAAAACATAGGGAACAAATTGAAAAAAGTGAGGGCACTTCCTGAATGATTGTTACCACTCACCCAGACTACCAGTTTACAAAATGGTATATGTTGGCCATGGAAGTTGTTTGGAGCCCTTTGTTTAAGCTCTGTTTCCTGTAAGCTATTTGCAGGTACCAGGTTGTACACAGGACTCCCAGTCAAGCACTGTCTAGCATTCTCTGTATCTGTGCAACTCTCGTCAAACTACAACATTTAAAAAATACCTTTTTGGAACCACATGGTGGCAGAGTAGCATTAAAAAAGTACACATTAATAAAGCTGGATCAAAGGAATATTGGGCTAAAACTCAAAGTGATCTGCTTATTTTTTATTTCTGGAATGTATACATGTATAAAATAAAATTATACACACACACATACTAAAATATATATTGGAAACTCTAACAATTTCATGTCTTTTAAATAATGGATATTTGAAAAAGGTTTGCAGCTTGACTCTATAAACAGCAACACAGCATAGAGATCTAGATTCCAAGCTCCACCCCATGTGGTGTCATCTCCAATTACACACTGAAGAGACCATATTCTATATGGAAGTGTCAGTAGATATGGATCCATGATGTGAGCCTTCCCTAACTAAGCTGAAGGAACTGCCTCAGCTGGTAGAGTTTGACTACCAGTTTCAGGATGGCAACAAGTTGGTATACGTATGTTACTAGGCTTTTATGCTGTTTCCCAAAATACTGTTTGGCAGCCGCAGAGAAGTCAATTACACGTAAAATGCTCGGGAAAGGCACATCTTCACAACAGAAGCACAACCTCAAAGGTGTGTTGTTGTTGTGCTTTAAATAACGAATTGCATTTCTAAAATCCTATAGAAATGTATACATTAATCTTAAATTCAGCTTTGCTTTGTGTGTATTGGCCACCATAGGCTGTTTTCACCTTCACACAGTTTCTTGCTTCTCTTGTTTTTCCTGCTTGGCACAGAAGGAGCCTAGCTACCAGTAATCCCATTTTTCATCTGGCTGGTGCTTTGAAAATTCTTTTGTGACTGTATGCCATTCTGTATGCTATATCTCTGTGGATGATAACCATATAATACAATCTCTATGAAGAGTGTGTGTGTGTAGGTGTGTGTTTTTTTACTCTTCAAATGAGAAAAAGATGATGTGGGTGGCTTGGCAAGCAAACTCTCATCACTGGGGACAATTAAGAAAATTAACACTTTCTGTGATCACAGTTTTTTCTGATCAAAACTTTCTCTGTAGTCTGCTTTCTCCCTTTGCTCCAGAGTTCAAAATTCATATTTTACCTGCATTTTGGAAGCCACTAGAAGGAAGCAATTTGGAATAGAAAAACAGAAGATTCTCATGATCTGGACTGAAACTGAGGTTTCCAGCAGCAGCAACTCCAAGGAGTCAGAATCCATTTCTAGGTCTTCACAAGTGGGATCTTCTACCTTGGATCCCACACCCTGGAGTAGAACATGTTGCTCCAACTAAAGCTGGGAAAAGTAGAAGAGGACAGAAGCAAGGAATTCTGCATTTAAGTCCCTTTAGCTTGACCCTCTATGATTGGGTCAAATCTGTTCAGCAAAGTCTGTCGGGTAGAGATCAGAAGCACAGTATTACTGGTCAAGAAGAGCAGTGCAAAAGCAGGATGTGAGGCAGAGCTAGTCCAAGCAAGAGAATCTTATCAGGAGTCCAGGTCTCAGCAGCAAGAGGAATTAGGCCAAAGAAAAAGCAAGAGTAGGAAAACTAGGTTGCAAAATACCAGGAACTAAAATAGAGTTGTTTCAGTAACATGCAAATGAGTATTTAAACAGCCAAGTTCTGTAGCCCACACCCTGATAGCTGCAGTTTATTAGGGCTGGCTTCAGTCTCTACACTTCTAAGGAGAATCTTGTTTTGAAGTAGTGTTTGTGCCACCATCTTTGTACTCTCATCAAAATTGTGCTGTAGTGAGGTTAAAGACCCCAACTCTAACATTATTATTAGTGAACATTTATATGCCACCAGTCAACTCACAGTATTATTCACATAATGTCTGGGTTTTTTGGAATATCTGATGGAGGACTTTAGGTATGAAATTCCCAGATGATTGTGCTGAGTGATTATAATGCTAGAATTGGCCCCAATTCAGCACAATCTATAGAGCAGTGAGGCCTTCAGGAAGACCTACAGGAAACATATTGTTGATCTTCCAGAGATAAGAAAGTAAATAAAGCGGATTGGATCCTGCTGGAGTTGACATATAAATTAGGGCTTCAAATTCTAGGGCCTAGTGACCCTAGGCTTCCCTGTCCATACACATATTTTACACATTCCGCTGGAAGTGTCATAGACTATATTTGTGTGTCCAGATGAAATGTTCACCTATTCCCAAGAATCAAGGTAAATTTAAAATGAGAGCAATCATCAACCTAGATAATCCTAGAATCCAATCAGAGACCAGTATGTCAGACAAGTTTGTAATAAGTAGGTCAGACATAGTGAACAAGAAAAGATTAAGGTGGCAGCAAGTGAACACTCTGAATCTTAAGTCTTTCCTGAGCTCAGGCAAGGGAAGAGCACTGGGAAATCCGATACATGCCCTTGACAGGAACATTGAATCTGTTCTGTTTGCATATCAGGTAATTTGCTCATGAATGAAACCCTTGTTAATAACTAGTGTTAAGAGAAACAGTCCAAGGAATGTAAAATGTCACTGGTTTGATGCAGAATGTAGAGAATCAAAGGGAAAAAGTGAGAATAACAAATGAAAATTGCCCATAATTCTTCCAATAGTGGAGCACAAACACTCATGCTTAAGCTTAGGTGAAATTACAAGAAATCAATTATATGGAAGAAAGTTAACTATTATGCAAAAAGCTGGACAGAACTGGAACAGGGAGCTAGAATTAGAAATCCAGCAAGTTTTTGGTGTATGTTTTCAATTATTTAAGGATAAGGCAAATGGGAAGAGAAAAAACTTTGCAGAAAATAATCTTGTGAATATTGATGCACTCTCAAAATGACCTTCAATCTTAAAGTCCCTTATTTTATCACTAAAGAACACTGAAAGGCAAGGCGGGGCGGGGCGATTCCTTGCCTCCTGAACTCTTTGAAGACAATTGTTGACTGGTAGGCTACAGTCTTTGCAGGTCTGTTTACTCACATAAGAAATACAGATTGCATAATGGATGGAAACTAAGCATAATTGCTCCCCTATTTTATAAAAAAAGGTAATTGTGTAGACCCCAGAAACTATAGGCTCATCCGTTTAATTGATATCCCTGCAAAATCTGTGTCAGATTTCTATACCAAAAAGGAGTGGGCTGCTCAAAATGCTATTGAGGTCTGTTATCAATAACTGTTTTATTTTTATCCCATTTGATATCCTAATATTCCACAAAGGCTGGACACCTTTTTAAACCACTTTTATCAATTTAAGTGCCATCTTTGATTCAATAAATAGACATCTTCTCTGGGGAAAACTGACTAAAACAAACATTGATCAGAGACTCCTTTTTCTTATAAAGAGCCTCTACACTGACATTAGATTAAAGGTGAGAACTGGGGTAAATCAAGCATTAACAAATGAGATCCCCACAAGTAAAGGAGTTCTTCAGGGATATATTCTGGCACCATTCCTCTTTAACTTCTATATTAATGATCTTGTTTCCACACTTCCTAGTCAAGCTTTTCATATGCCAAAGGCTTTGGATAACATGCCAGTTAGCATGCTTCTGTATGCAGATGATATGACTCTGATGTCCACTGCTCAGGTTGGTTTGCAAAGGCTACCGAAAAAATTTAGTGCTTATCATAGGGAAAATAATTTAATGATTAATACAAACGTGCTATTTTTATAAGAAAAAGAAGCCACGTAAGTGGTTTTTGGACTCAAAAGGAATTGAACAGGTGGAATCTTATATTTACCTTGGCCTAGCTTTTTCTTCTACAGGATCCTGGGCATTGCAACTAAAGAAAAATGAGCTTAAGGCAACTGCCTGTGCACAATAACAGGCTCTTGAAAGACAGACAATCTGACTCCCTCTTGCCAGTCATTAAGGTGTGCAAGGCAAAAGTGTTGCCAGTACAACTTTGTGGGGCAGAAATCTGGGGATTTTCTAACAGCAAGGAGATAGAAAGGGTCCGGAATTGCTTTTTATGTATGATTGTTGGGGTGGCTCCAACCTGTTTAACCAATGTGCTTAGAACTGAATTTGGAACTATGGCAGTTTCAGACCAAATGCATCTTAGGCTATTTATTTATTGCTTCAAGTTAGTTTTGATGAGTGAAGACAGGCTTTCAAAAAAGTATCTTATTGACCAAATCGCTAAAACCTTGGAAACTTCCTGGCTCCATAAATTTATAGAGATGTTACCAAGCTATGCTTTTAGTCTGGAGACTGTAAGCATTCCTAGCATCAATATAAGAATATAAGATATGCTGTCAAATGGAGGATTTCAGATATTAGAAAGCAGACTGATATAGCCACACTATCAAACTTGAGGGCCATGAAATGTCTATCCAAGACTAGACTTCAATTTAAGGAAGAAAAATATATATTGTAATATGAAGTGGGACCAGCACATAGCCTTCACTCACCTCCAATTTGAGATGATGGATACAATGTTACAGGGTAGATTCCAAGATATTCCAATGAAAGATAGATGATGTATCCAAGGAAGGATAGATTATGCATTGTTTTTTCCCTTTTTGTATCCCAGAGTATTGTCCTTTTTGCTCTTAGAGTAGCCACCATAAGAAAAAAAGAACTGGAAAAATAGACTGGCTAACAGATTTTATTAATAGTTTTAATATGTGTTAGTATATGTTTGGTTTTATCAACTGTCACAAATTATATTGCTTATAAGTATTGTACAGTGTTTGACAATTTTAATATAATGTTTTGAAATCTTGATATGTTATTCTCAATTATAATATATGACTTTTAAATATTAATGCAAATATTTAGTTTAACTATTGTTTGTTTTTTAATGTTCATATGTTTCTGGTTTTGTTTGTTTGAAATGATTGGAAGACTTATTCAATAAAGTTATTCATTAATTCTATGTGGATGGCATTGGTTGTCAGTTGGGTACTTGTACTGTAAAGTGGTAATTTCAGCTGCATAGAATCAGTATGTCTATTCCAGTGAACTGACAGTTTTAAGAATTCTGTCCCCTACCCTTCTATTGATAGCCATTCTGCTCAAAGATAATGGTGAAGCAAGAATTAACCACAGCATTGGATACCACGCCATATACATGTTACCTAAATCATGCATTTGCTAAAGATGTGGCCTTTAACAGCTGTAATTTGCCTGTGTTTTGATGCTTGAATCACCATGGAAAGACTTAACATGCTAAACCAAAAGAGTTTTCATTTACTGAATTAAACTCAGTTGGAACCCAGATTGGAACTGAGAAACACTGATATGAAAGATGTTGAAGCAGAAAGGATGGACACTGAGAGCCTAAACTCCAAGGTAATTATAGAGGTCAAAACAAAGAGAACAAAGAACTTGATGAATCAGAGGCTGGGCCCAGGTTGAGTTAAAACAATTTTTGGTCCCAGAAGATCTTCTGTAATTAAGTGCTTCCCTCACACTTTCTGTCCATGGTGGAATATGCATTTCCTGTTTGAGAAAGAGCTGGATTCTCAGCCTGCACTGGTTGTTCTTCGGTCAGCCACAAAGTTACTTCTCACCCTCTTCTCAGAGCAGGACGGTGCTCTCTGATCCACTGCACCACCCTCTATCTTGGAGTTCAAACCATAACTTTTTTTGCCTCATAGACACTCTTTATGCTATGGAGCATTAGACTTAAACATGACAAATCCAGATTCAGACCCATTCTCAAGTCATATAAGAAACAAACTACAGCTGACATGGGAGGTTTATGATGAGAGACAAGGTTTCATGACCTCTCTCCCAGCCCCAAACTAATTCAGGCCTCCTCCACAATCTGACAAAATCAGGAATATTGATCTCTCACGTGGTATGTAATTTGGCCCTAAAATGGTCTTTTTAAAGATGGGATACCAATGAGACAGGACAAGTCCTGCCCTGCAAACAGTAACTAAGGTGACTGAGCACTGTGATTGCTCCATTTGTTGCTCCTGATGCCTGCTGCTCTCTCCACTGATTCCAAGAACATGTTTCCCATAGACAGAAGTAGCAGAATTTGATCTCTGCAGTCCTCTCTCTTTGTGAGAAGCAAGAGACTCAACTTTGGCAAGGCACCAGGAATATAATTCACAAACTTCCAGATGAGGTTTTTATTGTGCCATTCCCCTGTCTTGTTTGTGGAATTTTGGGGCTGTGCCCAAACAACAGCGTCTTCTTCTTGTACCTCTCCCATGTTTTTCTACCACCATTTCTGGCTTTTTTCTTACTAGAAGTAATCCATTAACCACACATAATTGGAACAAGGATCGTTGCATCTAGAAGCCCTCCAAAGACATTTGGAAATGTCTGTTTTCTCTGGGATGTAGTGGATACAGTTAAGCCTAATTAATCTCCAGTTAAGTACTTTGAGGCATGTGTCTAGGAAATGATGCTAAATGAGGCCTGATCTTATCCAGGCCACGTCAAAGCTAAATGCTGGGTGACCATCAATTTTTTAATTGTGACTGGTATGAATAAACTGAGCATTAGATAAGAAGAGTTGGAAACAGATTTCTGTTGACAAAAAAGATTCTTAGCCAGACTCTGAATGTTTCAGTGGATATACCGTTGTATAGTTCTCTCCCAGGGAACCAAGTTATTGAAACTAAAGGGAGAAACAGTGTAAGGGATGATAATTTCCTCTTTAGCTAAAATTTCCAACTGAGAATTTTGGTGCTGGGAAAACAAAGCCATAAATTCTGAATTAATTCTGATTTAAATTAACTGTCATTACTATTTTGAATACAGGCACTCTACAGTTAGTCCTTGTGTGAAGAGAAAATGAAGTGTTAGACACATACTGCTGAAGATGTTGCCTGCCTTCCAAAATGCAATTCGCCTTTCGTCTACTTTTGCCCAACAGGAGAGGCTCTGTTATCTAATACCTAATAGTATTTGTTCTATTTTGCAAGACTTTATCAGCAATATGTTCTTAATTCTTTCTTATCAAATTATAGTGTAATCAATCCACATTTATCTAGTGCTAAAGGTTCCTTGGATGTAGTTTTTTATTCAGCAATTAGAAGTATCATGAAGATTCAAGCAAAACAAATACAATTCTGGTATTCATTAACTGTTTTTTCAAACAGTGTAGAACAATTACTGTTATTCTAGTGCTAATTCAGGCTGTGGATAATAGCACTGAAGCAATTACATACAGCCATATCTCCTATTTAGTAACCCCATAATATAGGAATTGCATGTTAAAATTAATCACCTCTTTAAACAACTACGAGGTCCTGGCCTAATGTTCCTGACTGGCAGCCATGCAGATTCTTCAGAAAACTTAGCAAAGCAAAACAGATGACAATCTTTACTGGACCTACAAGCATTCAAAATGCTAAAAGCGCTCATTTTCAGTGGGTACAGATTTATTTTTCAGGAAAAACCTTTGAAAAAGTTATGATGCTACATGGCAGGTGATATTAAGACAGGCACTGAGGATTAGCTAATCGTTGGAGAAAAGCTCTGTTGATTGAACTTTATCATGGTGTCCACCCTTGTGGACACAAGTTCTAAGTACAATACACTGCCAGCACATGGCGTGCTATAACGCAAATTGCCCTGTGCTGTGGGCAATGTTGGCTTTTGCCTACTGGGCTAGGAAGAGAGCAGTAGAGCTGTGTAGCACTGCAGGGGGCAGGAAGGGCTGTACGCATGAGCCTGTGTTATAACCAAACCCAGGGGCCCTCTACCCCAGTGGTCCTCTGTGGGAAGCCACACAGCCCCAGTGCCTCTGCCACTGGCAGTGCACATATGTATCACAGGTTGACCACCCATGGATCTGGCCGCTTGACCTTGTTGGAATAGTACAGTTACAGTTCCTGTGAAAATAGCTGCTAACATGGCGGCAAAAGGAAAACAAAACAAAACAGCAATCTAGCAGAATATAGGGCAGATAACATTATAGCAAAAACCACTGACTGTTATAACTAGCCTGTGTCCAGGATAATTTGTTGATCACCTTTTCCTAGACAAACCTCCCCAAACTTGCACCTTAGAAGCTTTTTCAACGCTCTGATCTAGGTCCCTTGTCAGAAAACAGCAGTGGATGGTGGCTTCAGTGTCAGTGGAACACCATATCCATTCTAGGTTTCTATTTGAACTTGAATTGAACGATTCATGGTGCTAAAACTATTTTGGGGGAGGGTTTGGTAGCATGGATAGCTCCTTAAAAATTCAGATTAAAATCTGGCATGGATATACCAGGAGGCTGCTTGAATGCATATGGGAGAGAATTCCTAGCAAATGAAATCAAGCCCTGGTGTGTGCCTACTGTCAGGTCTATTTAGGGAGAGGGAGGGTGGCAAAGAACTCACTGCCTCTATTCAATTTTCTACTTGTTGCTCAACAGAGCTCTTTACAGGCATCTGGGGCCTATTACATTCTGGCCCGAAGGAAAGCTTAGACCCATCCGAGTCCTGCTGTAATATATTTGCTGGTTCTTTCCAAGAAAAAGAAGACTTGCATCCACTGGGACTTATGCTTGATTGTCATAGCAGTTGAATCAGGTGAAGCACCCAGAGCACAGTCTGGTCCAGTTTTATTGGATGAGTTGCAGATGCTACAGCCTGAAGATGTTGGCAAGGTGCATGGGCAGGTCTGTGCCGCCCTCTGCGTACTGGATCCTTGCCCTGTTCCTCAGCTGCTAAAAGGCCACAAGGAAGGTACAACTAACTAGGCCAGGGAGGTGATTAATGTCTTCTTGCAAGAGGGTTTGCTCCCCTGCCACATGAAACAGTGAGACCACTCCTGAAGAAATCCTCCCTTGACCTGTAGGATTTTAAGAATTTTAGGCCAGTAGCAAGAGCTCTCTTCCCACAGAAGGTTCTTGAGAGGGTGGTTGCCAATCAGCTTCTGCACTCTTGATTATTTGGATCCATTTCAGTCAAGGTTCAGACCTGCTTTTGATACAGAAACAGCCTTGGTCACCTGGTATGATGACCTATGCCAGGAAAGAGTCAGGGGAGCCTGATCCTGTTGATACTCATAGATATTTTGCTAGCTTTCAGCTATTCTGCTGGGGTGACTCTGAGTTGAGAGTGGATGGAACTGCATTGCAGCTGTTCTTCAACTGCTTATCTTCAGAAGGTGTGAATACTGTTGAGATATATTGTTCACCCCTTGGGCTTCCAGCATGCAGTTCCTCAAGAATCCATTCTGTCCTGCATGTTATTTAACATCTACCTGAAACTGGTGGATGGGCTCATCCAGACCTGTGGAGTGCATTTCTATCAGTATGACCCACAGTTCTTTTTCTTGTTTTTGTCTTTGGCAGGTAAGGCTGTGGATGTGCTAAACTGGTACCTCCCTGTGATAATGGAGTGGATGAGAACTAACAAACCGAAGCTATGTTGAACAAGACAGGTTATGTTTCCTCCAACCAGATGGAGGGTGTTCAACCTGTTGCACTCTTTATCACTTGAGGATCAGGTGGCCTAGAGTACCTTCTGCCAGCTTCAGCTGGTGGCCCAACCACACGTCTATCTGTACAATGGTAGCCTGATGTAAGTAATCTATGCTCTGGTGATCTCTAAATTAGATTACTGCAATGCACTGTATGTGAGGCTGCCTTTGAATATAGTTCAGAAGCTGCTGAACATGCAAAATGTGGCAGCCAGATTAATAACTGGAACCTGCAGGTCTGAACATATAAGATCGGTTCTGGTCCACTTCCACTGGCTGCCTTCATGCTTCCAAGCCCAACTCAAGGGGCTGGTTTTAATCTATAAAGCCATATACCACTTGGGAGCAGTTGACAGAGTGCCTCTCCCATCTACAGTCTACCCAGTCAGCATCTGGGAACTTCTTCTGCGTGCCAACTCCAAGGGAAGCTCAGAGGTGGGCAACAAGAAGGTGGGCTTAGTATGGGGTGCCCCCCCCAAGCAATGACCTCCACCCCGACTAGTGCCAACTTTGCCATCTTCTCAGAGGCAGGTTTAGATGTCCCTTTATACCGAGGCTTTTAAAGATCTAATCCAAGGGCTTGAAGAAATTACTCATCCCAGGTGCTTTTAGAAGGCTACTCTTCATTCTATGTTGCTTTTACTGTTTTAATTTTTTCATTTTAAAATGTTTGCATTTTATTACAATGGTATGATATTTTACAACAATGTATTACTTTTATGAATAGTTGGAACCATCCAGAGAACTTCGATTATTGGGCAAAGGAATATGGTGATAGAATACCAAGGACTGATCCTTCTAGCTAGTGGTACCAAGAGTGTGGAACCACTTCTCTGGTAAGTTCACTGCAAACCTTCATAGATGACTTTTGGCCCCTGAGTGAGGCCTGTGCTTTTTCACAGAGCCTGTGGAGCCCTTTCCTCAGCTCTCTTTGTTATTGGCTTTTACTTCTGGTCAGTCAGCAATTTCTTAGCTGTTTGATCGCAAACAATAATTATTTCTGGCTAAACTGAGGATGAGTGCACATTTCACCAAGCATCTCTTCCTTTCCAGCTAATTTGATTTGCCACCCTTAACAAATATTGCCATTTTCTTAATTAAAAAATAAATAGTTCTTTTTTGTGCAACCAGAAAACTATATTGTCTTGTAAAAGTTATATTTTACAGTACTATAAAACTAGATACATGTGAGAGGGAGGAATGGGGAGGCAGTGAAAATGATCAAATTATTCATTACAAATATCTGTAAAGAATATGAATAACATTGGGACACCCCAGGATGGTCAGAGTTGATACGGAACAGGTTTCATATTGTGGAATGGAGAATTGCAGCTACTCTTTCACCCTAGTCACTGAAGTGATGAGAGAAGGACCACTCTGCATTGCCACAGCGCCAGCTTATCACATCACTTCAGTGCTGTAATAGAAAAGAACTGCTGACATTCTGCCCTCTCTGCACTCTTAAGGGCATGGGTAGTTCTGTAATAAATCTGGCAAAGAATATGGAAAATAAATGGGAGATTCATACGGCAAAATGATCAGAAATGTTAAACCTCAGAATTACAGCTCCTTGGTAGGACACTGCAGAATTACCTGCATGCACGCTTTATCTGTGCAGCTGGTACCGCTCAAGTACAACTGTAGAGCATTTTGAAAGATAAGAACGTAGGAAAAAGCCCTGTTGGATCAAAAGAATGGATCATTAGTTCAGTGTCCAGCTTAATTCCTTTAGCAGTCAGAAAAGATGCTTCTAAGACGCCTACAAGCAGAACATGAGGGCAATATGAGATACTGCCCCAACCTTGGAACCTCTGTTTAGCAGTCATTATTAAGTGCCATTGCTCTGTGGTAAATGTGATTAATTCTCTTGTAAAGTCAACTAAGGCAGTGCCCTTCACTGGATCTTACAGAAAGGGATTCTATAAGACTGTTCTATGGAGAACATTAGTGGCCAATTTCACCAGGTGATTGAAAGTTGTAGTAAAACATCTTTCTGTTTGCTTTCTCAGTGCCATGCCTAATGTTACATATCTCTGACAGGGTCTGAGTCATGGGTCTGATCTAAAGTGAGCAGAACAGTAAGTACTGCCACTATACAAATACATATACTTATAGGAATTCAGAAGTGGGTACCTGAGTTAAAGGTGCATTCCAGATCTGAAAGGGCTGAGACCTGATATTACATGTATTGAATCCCACTGAAGATAAGAGACAAAGGGTACAAAAATCTATACTCCCCATCCCAGCTGGTCCACTCATTTGTTGCAATTATCGTTAGCATCAGTCAAACAAAGCCTCCCAGAGTGGGTGACACAGATTAGTATTAATTTGGTGTTGTCTACAAACTTGGGCATTCGTTTGCTTCCGATTAACCATGGTGATGACTTTTTGGACCTGGGGCTAGCTTTCTTAACCCATGATATGCATTCCAGGTGAGTTTCTGTTGCGGTGGTTTCCAAGGAACTTAACCTTCTTGACTCCCCCTTTTTACCACTTACCTTATTTTTAAAAAGTTTCCTCTTTTGAAATCAGATTGTGTTGGGCTTCCTTGTCAATTTTTCACTTAAGTACATATTCAATCCTAGAGCACTGTAGTCAGTGTTTCCAACTGGTTCCCATCTCATTGGAGGAAAAGCGGACAAAGGATAGATGATTTGAGAAGGGGTGCATTTTAGGCTCCCCTGGGGACACAGCAGTCTGACAGTGCGTATCTGATTCAGGAAGGGGTGTGGTTTATAAGGGCTCAGTCCCTTGGACATATTTAAAAAGTAAATAACTTCGACTGAGTTGGGATTTCATCTCAAATTTGGGATGAGTTGATTTCTGACCTTTCATTTTTGACCTGCTCTAAAAAGCCTAAAACCTGGGCCTTCCATTGAGCGCAAACATTTTTTCTGCATTAGCTAATGCTTCTACTAGCAAGGCCTACACTTTGGCTCTGGTTAATGTAATGCTATATGTTGTTTTAACGCCTGGGTTTAGTTTAAAATATGGCTGAGGTTCTCTTCAACCACTCAGGAATCCCTGTTAGGGCAAAGCTGCAAGACCCTTAAGTTCTTGCTGGACTTCCCTCCCAGGATTCAGCTCCTAACTGGACATTTGTAACTGGGATTTCATTCCCTTTGCTGTGACCTAGTTTTGGCTTCACGTGATAATGCAGGTAGCTTTCGAGAACAGCAAACAGCACCTTCTTCTCACAGAGTTGCTAATTCAGTTGTGTGCTTATGTTTTGTCACTGTGGCTCTTGCACTCAGAGGCAACAAGATCTACAGTAACAGGTTCAAAGCAGAAACTGAAAGACTGCAGTGCCTGAGAAAATACGGTCTTCAGGCACCTGATACCTGAAAGAGCACAGTGCAGCTGCCAGGTGGGCCTCTCTGGGAAGCTCTTTCTTTGGCTGGGATGCCACAACAGACTAGGCCTTCTTCTGGGTAGCCACCACCTCACCTCCTTTGGCAGGATCTCCTGGAGGAGGATGCCTCAGGAAGGTCCGAAAGTATGCTGAATTATACAGGGGAGAATATGATCCTTTAGGTCTGGCCATATATATGGGAGGAAATGAATCTTTAGATATCTTGGCCCCAAGCCATTTAGCACCTTGAATGCTGACACTTTGAACTGAGCTCAGTGATGGGTTATGTGCTGGAGGGTTTTTACTCATACTCCTTGTGGTTGGCTTTATCGTGGTTTTATAATGTGCAATTTCTAGTCATTGTTTGTATTTTATGTTTTTAATGCATTGCACTGTCCCAGAGATCTTGTGTAATGGGACAGTGTAAAAATGTAACTCATGCAGAACAATGAAAATTGTACCCAGCATCAGCTTCCCTCTAGGCTGTGGGTCCCTTTACACAATAGTAGAGAGAAATTCTGTGGTCACAGGAGAGCACCCTGGGGGCCATCGGATGCTTAGATGCCCCCACTCTGCTCAGACTTGAGAAAGGGACTCTGGAATCTGCTTCTGCCCCCTGCTCTGTCCCCTTGCAGGCACCACGGAAGGAAAAATGCCCCCCACTTCCTGAGGTCATGATGCAGTCTCAGAGGGGAAAGGGGGCATTTGTGATGCAAGAAATCCTATGATCTCTCCAGCCCAAGCCCAGCCCCACCAGCTGGCTTCCTCTTGGCAGGCTGAAAGGGCTGTCTAAAGGGGCGGAAATGCAAAATGGAAGACAGAGAGATAAAACCAGCGGCTTCATCCTCCTCTTATCCTGCTGTCAACAGCCTAGCAGGGCAAAGAAGATCAGAAACTTCCATCTAGCAAAGGAACAGTGCAGTGGACTGTGTCCTTAATTTCTTATCAAGCAGTGACTTTTGCATGGTAAACTGCACAGAGCCTATATAAAAATCATAATAAATAAAGTAATGCATGAAATCAGATGTCAGTTGTTGCAATTCTGCATGCAAGGGTGCAGATATTCATTCAGTGAAGAAATTATAAAATAGCTGTGAAAAGAGGGGAATGGATAAGTATCTTGCACCTAACTAACTTGCTGAGGAGGACAACACATCTCCACTCCCTTCCCTTATGCTTCTATGGTAGCATCTTTTCCAGTTTTAGAATTTGAGATTCCCAACAGAGGGTCTCCACTTACAGGACCAAAAGGAGAAATGAATGCAAATAAATAATCCCACTTGAATGCCAGGGCTGTCTATACTGGGACTGTTCAGCTTAGAAAAAAGGCGAGGAAGGGGAGACATGACAGAGGCGCATGGAACTGTGCACGGAGTGGCAAAGTGGAGAGGGGGACACGAAGAGGCTAGCAGGGGCTACTAGCATTACTGGCTATATGCTACTGCCTGCGTGTGCCAGTTGCTGAGGAGCATGGACAGGAGAAGCTCTTGCACCCCTCCCGCTGGAAGGATCCTGTGGGCAGCTGGTCTGCCCTGTGGGTACAGAGCGCAGGTCTAGCGGGACCTTGGGTCTGATCCAGCATGGCTTTTCTTACATATAATAAGTGGGGCTGCCCTTGAAGACAGTCCGGATACTTCAGATGGTGCAAAATAGAGCAGCCAGGTTGCTGATTCTCATATAAGCCCAGTCCTCTACCAGCTTCACTGGCTTCCCATTGAAGCCCGGGCTCAATTCAAGGTGTTGGTAATTACTTATAAAGCCCTTAATGGCTTGGGACCCGGATACTTGAAGGAACGCCTGCAGCTATATTTGCCCTCCCGCCCCTTGAGATCGGCAGCAGGGGCTCTCCTCCGGGAGCCTTCCGTAAGAGATGTCAGGAAGCCAAGTACCCGGAGGAGGGCCTTCTCTGTGGTGGCACCCCATCTGTGGAATGCGCTCCCCAGAGAGGTCCACCTGGCACCGTCATTATTTGTTTTTCGGCACCAGGCCAAGACCTTTTTATTTAAATAATATTTTAATAATCTTTAATATTTATAGTTTTAATTATGCAGCCAGTGTGTTTCCAAGTTTTAATTGTAATTTTATTTGTTTTATTTATTTGTGTTGTGAGCCGTCCCGAGGCTATGTAGCAATGGGGACAGCATATAAAAACTTTAAATAAATAAATAAATAAATAAATCATAGGTAATGTGTGGCATAATGGAAAATATCTGAGTTTCAAGCTACCATTTTAATCATGGCAAAGAGAACAAGTACGACTGCACTGTGAGACAAGAAAGCCTGCATGTAAATCTCAACCCTGCCATGAACTCAGGCTACAATCTTCCCCTGTCCCCATCCGCACCTCTGGCATAATAATCCTCAGCTGCAAGACAAGGTTTTGGTAAGGATTACTGAGATAATGACACATGTAAGCCATTTTGAGTTGCTGCCATATCTCCCGGGTACTATTTCGCTACAGCCCATCTTTCGAGTCTTGGCACCTGTGGTCTCAGATGTGCTCCAAGGCTAGCTCAGTGCTGTCTCAGGTATTCACTGCCCACCAGCATGGTTGGGAGGCCACAGGTGGGAGGCTGCACCTGTGGGAGGTGTATCCCATCTGGCCCAGAAAAATTTGGGGGTGGGCAGAATCCGACTTACTGATTTGAACAGCCTGCAGATTATTATACAGGACTTACAGTGGGAAAATAACCACACTTCAATTGTGCCATCAACATCTCAAGAAGAACCAAACAAAAACAAAATAAAAAGTAAAAATGGCAAGTCAAGCATTTGGCTGCATAAGCCCCATATTTTGTCACTGCCATGTTCTACAATGAAGCAATAAGCCTTTTGCAAATATTTACATGTATGAAATACAGCATGGATTCTATTTAATAAAAAAAAGTAAACAAGGATACAGTGAAATAGATAACTGCAACACAGGTAGCAAGATAACACCTGGAAAAATGTCCATAAAAAAGATCGTCCCCATGGCTACTGGTCTCTCCTCCCAGCTGCCTCCTCATTGGCTTTCCACTCCTCCTAGTCTCCAGAGCTTGTCTTATTTCTCAGTTTCTCTCTGAATCAAACAGGGGCTTTTCACTGTGGTGGATTCAGTCCCCACTGGAAAGCCTCCTTCTGTCGGGTCGCTTCAGAAAGGGGAGAGGTGAAGAGGCTTTATGTCTCACTCTAGTTAGCAAGGCCAGCACATCTGTTTGGACACAAAGTAGAGGATTCTTAGTTTTGTCAACACTTAATATGAAAAGGAAAAGACAACCAGCCAAAGCAAAGGAGAGGAAATGTTATTCGAAACTTCCACAAGGTAAGACATTGAAGTATTCATGATATTTTTTTCTTGTTTCTTTTTTCTGTCTTCCTGTGCTTGCTGTGTGTGTGCACAATGGTTTGGATGCCATCCCTCTGTGCATGAGTGGATTACACTTCCTCCCACAGATCCTGAAGCACCTCATGGGATGCCACCTGACCCTGGTGGGGGGGGGGGCAGGAGTTTGCTTCTGGAATGGGAAAACGGGGTGCTCTGTGCAGCCCTTTAGGCCTCAGTGATGGACCCCAGTCTTGAAGATGCACATGTCAAAATACCACTTTCCCCAGATTTTTAGAATTTGAAAATATGCATTGCTTCTTTCTCGTGAAGATTCTGCTTAATTCCAAATGGATGAGATCTATGGTAGGGACAGTGGAAAAGAGCAAAGCACGGGGAAAATTTATTACCCAAGTGTTATGTTCATGTGAGAATGCATTCAGTTTCTTTTAATTCTGGTCTTATTACAGTTGCCTCAGCAGCTGCTGGAATGGAAGTTGAGTGCTTAATAACTTCTGTCTTATGCCATCACAAAAGAAGCCTTCTGTATGAGTTTTTCCAAAAATGATCTTTTATCCTTGCTTTCTTTTGGAATGATTATGCATCTGTTTCATCATGCCGTGTAGCTATAACACTTCTGAAAAAGACGTTGTCATCCATCACCTTATCATGAAACAGTTATGTCAATTCTGGATAAATTTTGGTAAATCTGATTCTGCTTTTAAAAGGAGGTAGTACTGCTTGTACAGTACAGAAAGGTGGAAAGTTGGGGAGGGAAAGGATGCCCCTCACCTTTGGGGAATTAGGTTGCAAAAAATTCACTTCTCCTAAGACTGACTTGTCTCTTGGCATCTCTCTAGTACAGTTGTGCATCTTAGTTTTCAGAGTCAGATCTTCAGTGCTCTTTTCTTTTTCTGTTTAAGCTATAATGGTCCTCTGCTGAGTTCTATGTCTCTGAGACAGCAAGCTTATCATACTCAGATTGGGATCTCAGATTCTATTCCAATGTTACACTGAAGTAAATGTTTTCAGTATTGTAGATCCTGGCTGTAATCCTGCAATGTACACATGCAAACGCATGCACACACAAACACACATGCACAGCTTTCCTATGTGTATGTCTAACTTCTTATAACAGGAATAGCAGCTCTTAAAAAATCAGAATTACACAAACAACTCCCCCTAAAACTGATATAGCAACAACCAATTCAATGCAATAAAATGATTGACACCTAGAGTTTTTCTCTACATGAAATGATCAAACAGAACCAGATGCTGCTATTTTATGGTTGAGGAAATACTAATATTTTAATTCTGCTGTAAGGTTTGCGAAGTTTCATAGTCACCCACCCCACTGAAAGCGCTATCCAGTTGCATATCTAAACTGATTTGCATGTCATAAATTTGAATGTGCACGCTGCCGTCATGACTCAACTAAAAATAATGTACACACCTACAGAAAACCTGTGGTTTAATATGGTCAGTGATAACTTTGTTTGAGAGACCACAGCTGCACCTCTGTGTGCATACAGAGGTGTGTGCTACACATTCTCCCTGGACTCAGAAAAAGCTCTCCCAAAGCTGCTTACAGCCTCTGCCCTCCATGGTGACTTCTTCTGAGGCAGAAGGGGCTGCATTTGGATTGGAATCCGGGTGTGTGTCCCCCCTGCATGTATGCACATAAGTACCTCATACATGAAATGTTGAAAGTAAAAACACAATCTCACACAAGTATCCAATTTACAACTATTTCTGTAATACTGGAATTTTTAAAGTTTTGGGTTTTTTTTACAAAGCCATATATAAAGACCTAATCAACTTCGTTGTTATCAGGTTTAGAGCAGAGAAGTTAAAGAGGGAGGTCAATTATTGTATTGATTGATTGATTGAAAGCCTTTGCATCCTGTCTCTGCAGCTTTTTATTCTGAATTGCCCCTGCAGCCTCAAAAATCCCCACCCTGCAAGAAAAGGAACTGCCCAGCTTTTGTTACATGCATAAATGTTTAAGACATAATTAGTCTCCAAATGCATGTTCTTTGGAAGTTTTTTTTAACAAAATCAGCTTTAATCATCAATCGATGCATACTTTTCAATTCTGGTTAGCTCTGTAAGGAGAATAGACAAATCTAAAAAGCAGTATCACAGAAAAGTCTGAGTTGTATGTGCAGCCAGGTTATGAACCGGGAGACATGGAAGACTTGGTTTTAATGTGTCTGAATCCTAAGGCCAGATAACATGTTTACCACTCACTGATTGCAGGATGAAGTGATCACTTACATGTCTGAATGAGCCATAAAAAATTAATCACCACAGGCTGAATGTTCATATTACTCAAGGACAACTCACGCTTGACATCTCTCAATGGAATTAGATCACTTGAGCTGCAGATCTTTCTACGATATTGGCACATGGAAGGGTACCAGTAGGATTGCAAGGCATCCAAAATCACAGAGTTGGAAGGGATCATTGAGACCATTGAATTCAATATATGGCTCAGTGCAGAAACCCAGTTTAAAGCATCCCTGAGAAATGGCTTTCTGGTCTCTGCTTGAATACCTGAAGCAATGAAGAGGGCACCACCTCACTAGGCAGTCGGTTCCATTGTCTGATCGTTAGCATCATTTCCCCAAGCTTGTAGTGGTATCCTCTTAATGAAGAAGCTGCTTCCAATTGCAGAAATCTCATTAGTCTCCCCAAAGAGCATGTGAGCACGTGTTAGCTTGATTTTCACATGGATAAATAAATTCATACCACTGAACCCAAACTTGGATGGGTAATCAATCCATAATGTAAGCCATCTCTGTAAGCCATCCAGAGACTTTTTTTAGTAATGGGATGGCATATAAAAACCTTAAATAAATAAATAAAGGTGATGACCTATAAAACTCTAAATGGCTTACGGCCTGGTTATCTGAAGGAGCGTCTCCTTCCCTATGTGCCTGCCTGCCCCTTGAGATATGGGGCAAATGCCCTTCTCCAGGTGCCTTCCCTGAAGATTTGGAGGGTGACCATCTGAAGAAGGGCCTTCTTTGCAGTGGTGCTCCAATTGTGGAATTCGTCCTCAGAGAGGTTCACCTGGCACCATCACTTTATTTTTTTCAGCACCAAGCCAAAACCTTTTTATTTTCCCAATGTTTTAGGACCTGACCTTTTTAATTGGGGTTTTATTCTTAGTTGGATTTTTAGGACTCTGTGTTTTATTTTTACATTGTGTATTGTTAAACCATCCCGAGACTTCGGTAATGGGACAGTCTAGAAAAGTTTTAAATAAATAAATAATAAAATCCATATGATTCAGTGCAGTAGGTTTCATTATCATCACACAATGTCCATAAAGGAGCAGTAGCTTAAGCAAGGAAGAGGCCTCAGCAAAGCCACAGCCATTGTTTGCATGCTAATACACAATACAATTTCTCTTTTTCAGCAATGGGACCTTGAACTGGTCTTGTCAACATGTCAGTAACCTTACCACATTCTAAAAGTATCGAAACAGTGGATCAAACCAACATATGGTATGTTATGTTTCAGATTTGTGCATTGAGTTAATCATACATTTCAATTGTGTGGGAAAGACTGTTATTTTTTCAAACAATCTCCTTAAGCTTTTGTTTGTACTGAGTCGTACTGATGATAAATAGGACAGGAGAGGACAGGACAGGTCAGATCAATCAATTGATGTACACTCTATACATTTGGTTTATATCATCTATGGTAAAAGAACTTGGGAATTGGTGTGGTTTTGTGCATGGTAGGAAGAAAGGGAAAGAATGCAGCTCGTCAAGGTAGGTGCCAATGACAGCAGAGAGATTGTGAGTGCATATTTACCTGAAGGCTCTGGTAGTTGAGGCAATAAAATGCCACTCTGTCCCGGAGGGCCAAATGTTAGACATGAGCACATACCCAGCTTAAGCCCGCCTCAAACCTCCCCATGCAGTGCAGTGAGGGAAGTGATTCTGATGTGGGGACAGCTCCATCCCTCTTGTGTGCTTCCCCGTCCCCTAATCAAGCGTGATGGATGTGAGTAATGCATTCTTGGATCATATTGAAACTTCAGTCATAAAGTCCAAATAGTGCATCAAATCTGTGGGTTATATGACATATCAAAACTCTGTGAATAAAACACTCACACCTGGTGTTTCCCTGTTTTTGTGGTACTTTTTGGAAAGAGGAATGGTAACACCCAAAATTCCATGCTGCTGTTTGTTATAATATTTCCACAGCTTTTACAGACCATATGTTATGGCCTGTCATATATTGCAAGGCTAAAGTCAGCATGATCAGCCTTTGGCTCTCTCAAATTCTGCTTGCCCATACTTGCAAAAGGAAAGCATTACAAAGAAAAATCCCAAAGAAAATTATGTTCTGTTAAAAAAAAAATAAGGGTGGGGGGAAATCCCAGAAGCAGCAAAGCCAACAAAAGGGTCTTGTGGAACTTGAAAACTGTAACACGTGAATGAATGGCATCTAGTCCATGAATGCTTATGTGACAATGGGAAAAATAGGTAAGAATGATGGTCAATTTAATTTGTGCTTCTTCTTAATGTTATACAGATTGCTTGTTTCTTCATCTTGGCTTTAACTTGAAACAGCGGGATACGTATTGAGAAAAGCAAAAACGGATTGAGTTTCACTTCTTTAATGGACTACGGTGAGTCATAGTTTGGCTATTCAAAGAGAATGTCTGTAAGTGGGCTTGGGATGATTTTTTTTTTTTAAGTGAAAGAGGGACAAATGAGAATTTTGTTAGGCTGCTCCCCTGCACACGTTCTCTGTGTGTTCCAGCACAGTCTAGCAACACGTGAACAACTTTACTGAAGCTATTATCGTACATCTAAAGAATGTTTTCTAATCTGGAGCCGGATAATGCCAGTGTAAATCAACAACATAAACTTTATGTTGTTGATTTACATGGGTGTTAACAGTCATAAGAATTAAAGGTTCCTTACTCCTGACATAAGGCAACTAAAAAGCCATGCAAATTTAGAAATGTGCAGAGAAAAGTAGTCTCAAGCTGCCAGCCCAATCCATTTGGCTGTCTGAAGCAAAGCCCAAGTGCCCTCCACCGACTACTAGGGAAAGTGCCTCAAACTGTCCATCTGCACTGTTCAGCTACCAGTGTCGGCCTTCTGCCAGTCCCACTTGTGATGCCACCTAAAGCAGCTCACTTCATCTTGCTGCATAGCAGGGCCAACCCTGCCTTTGAAGCAAACTGCATCTCAGAAGTGCATTCAAAAGTGAGAGTATGTAATCAGAAAATAAAAACGGGTCAAGTGCTGCTTTAAAGATCTATGTATCAGTTCCTACCTGCAGCCACATCTAAGCAGTGTTAGATAATATTTATTGGCCAGCTGAAGTGTATGAAATTCCTTAGAATCAGCTAGAAAATTGCATTTGTGCATCACTTTAAAAAAAGCAACTGTAAAACGCCCTGAAGTGGATTGGGACCACTAAGGAAGAAAAATTTTAAGGGAGCAAAAAATAAAAAATACTTAGTTATTGGAGTCTATTACCGACCACCCAGTCAAAAACTGGGCAAGGATGCAACCTTTGAAAAGCAACTTGCCAGCATTTCCAAGAAGAATGATGTAGTCATCGTGGCAGACTTCAGTTTCCCTGATACAAGCTGGGAGACAAATTCTGCCAAGCATGGCCCCTCCAAGAGGTTCCTGACATGTATGCCCACAACTTTCTCCAGCAGAAAGTAGAGAAAGGAACAAGAGGATCGGCTGTCCTCAATTTAATACTAACAGGGATGGCCTGGTGTACTTAATAACAACCATGGGAACTCTGGGGGAAAGTGACCATGCAATACTTGAATTCTCAGTTATAAAGGAGACAAAGGGTAACTGGAGCCAAACATGCATCCTGGACTTCAGGAAAGCCGACTTTAACGAACTCAGGAAAATGATAAGCAAAGTGCAAGCATCTTGAAGAAAATGCAGTGATTAATAGACGTCAGCATGGATTTATCAAAAATAAATCCTGTCAGACTAATTTAATCTCATTTTTGACTGGGTAACCTCTCAAATGGACAAAGGGAATAATGTGGACATAATCTACCTAGACATTTAGCAACGCTTTTGACATAGTGCTACTCAACATTCTGATAAGCAAATTGGCAAAAGCTGGACTAGATGGAAAAACTACTGGGTGGTTCCAAAATTGGCTGCTAAATCCGTCACAAAGAGTGCTCATCAATGGCACCTTCTCAAATTGGATGGAGGTAACTAGTGGGGTGCCACAGGGCCTCCCATCAATCAAGTTCCCATTCAAGATAAGGGTGATCAAGGAAGGAAGTCACTATTAAAAAGAGAGAGAGAGAGAGAGAAAGAAGGAATCTACTTTCTACATTCCTATCCTGCCTTTCCTACCAGGAACTCAAAGTGATATACATATATTTGCTCCCAGCCCTCACTTTTGTTTAGTTTGGCTCTTAGAAGCTAATTACACAACATGTGCTGATCAGATCGTTTAAAAAAATGGGCATACTCAGGCAGCACACCAGAACTTCACAAGCTGTATGCACCAAACCTTATGGTCTTTTAACCTTAAAAACCAATATTTGACGCAAGGATCTCTGTATTGTCCAGCTTTTATTGCCAACAGGAGAATGTCATGATGTAACAACCTCCCATCTGCATTCTGGCAAGCACTGGAAAGCTGCAGAGCTCATAATAAACAATTGTTTTAAAAAACCTCAGAAGTAAAAAAAAAAACGATGCAAAATCATTCGGACGACGGCAACAACCACCTATAGCACTAGGGTCACGCTGGTGGCTGCCATTGATGGGCGGGAGCGATGCACGCAGCGCTGTGTGGGCAGCCAGTGCTTTCAGCTGGGCGGGTGCTTGGGCGGTCATGCAACCCGTGCTGTCTGTGAGGATCTGTGCGTTGCGCATAACAGCTGTCAGGGCTCGGACCACGTATCAAACCAATTCACTCATGGAGCCAGCAGGCCATTTGTCTACAGGACTCTTAGGATTTGGGACTTACTGGTGGAGATACTAGATTGTATGTGAATGTGGACCACCATGTTCTACAGAACCTAATTCAAACACTTCAAAAGCTTCGGGTAACATGGGCTACAGGGACTAAATAATCTCTCATTTTGGATGTATCATAATGATATACGATGAAACTCTCTTCTTCAGTGGGAGCTAGAACTGTGCAGCCTAAATAATGGAGCATGAAAAAATGTGGATTAAAAAATAAGCATCAGTGATCCTAACATGTATACTTTATTCTGATTGTTCTGTGTATGTGTGTGTTATCATGGGGGCAGAGGTATGGCACAGAGCTGCAGTCCTATGCATACTTTATAGGAAGTTGATCTTTATATTAACATGTTTAAACTGGGCTGTTGAGATCAGAACTGCCCATTCCAGCACAGACATGCGATCTCTGATGCACAAATGGAGTGTGCCTTGATCTTTCTACTGATAGTGCAGAATTGTCCTCAAACTCAGTGTGGGAGCCTCTTCAAAGAGAGCTCAGAGTGTGTTCTGGACCTCTACAGAATTTTATCTTGAGGCAATTGATAGATTGCAGCTGATGTTTTAACTTCACAGTGTTGTAATTTTTGAAAATCTCTGTTAGAGATTTGTGTGTCTTCTGCCAGTTGGTCCTATTAAAAAAGGTGAAGGGAAGAAAGGAAAGTTGCCAGGGGTCTTCCACCCATAATTTCATCAATATACAAAGTAGGATTTTTTTTTAAGTGGACTTTTAATCCAAACTATGCCTGTTATTTCAGTGGCGTTCCATGATGGATAAAACCATTCAAGATCCTGGCATGAGTCCATCAGTTGCAAACAGCAGCAAGTCCCAGGTTATGCAGTTTGAATCCTGCCATCCTTCTCTTCCTGCAATCTTCCTGCTCATCACGGCGTATGCAATAGTCACGCTGGTGGGGCTTGTTGGCAACCTTTGCCTGATTGTTATCATCAGGAAACAGAAAGAGAACCAAAACGTCACCAACATTTTGATTGCCAATCTCTCCATCTCTGATATCTTCATTTGTGTCATGTGCATTCCTTTCACTGTGGCATACACTTTGATGGATTATTGGGTGTTTGGAGAAGCCATGTGTAAACTAACTTCCTTTGTGCAAAGCATGTCCATCACTGTCTCTACATTCTCCCTTGTGTTAATTGCTGTCGAGAGGTATCAGTTAATAGTGAACCCACGTGGTTGGAAGCCCAACATTTCTCATGCATTCTGGGCAATTATCTTCATTTGGGCATTTTCTCTAATAATATCAACTCCCTTTTTCATATTCCACCAAATCACTGATGATCCCCTTAGAAACCTTTCTTACCACAATGATATCTATGCCAACAAAGTTGTCTGCATTGAGGTGTGGCCATCCATTGAAGAGCGGCTTGGCTTTACCACCACCATGTTAGTTTTCCAGTATTTCTTCCCACTTGTGTTCATTTTCATCTGTTATCTAAGGATATTTGTATGTCTACGGAAGAGGCATAATAAAGTCGATAAAGTTAGGGAGAATGAGAACAGACTAAATGAGAATAAAAGGATTAACATTATGCTGATTTCAATTGTTCTGACCTTTGGGACATGTTGGTTACCCCTGAATGTATTTAACATAGTGTTTGACTGGAACTATGAGGCCCTCATGAACTGCCACCATAATGTGGTCTTTACCTTGTGCCACTTAGTAGCCATGATTTCAACATGTGTCAATCCAGTCTTCTATGGATTTCTTAACAAGAATTTTCAAAAGGATTTGGTTGTTCTGCTTCATAATTTGAGATGCTTTGAATCTCGAAGGATATATGAGAACATTGCCCTTTCAACTCTGAACACTGATGTATCAAAGGGCTCCTTGAAGCTGACCAATGGGCCAGCAAATATTTGAAACTGACAACTGTACAACTATTTCGATATTTACTGTATTGACAAACTACTCTGGTGTGAAATTGTAGTGTTCTTGGTTCTGCTGCTAGTGAAGTGATAGGGGCTTCTTTTTGACTGTACTGAAAACAGGAGCATGCATGGAACCTAAAATATAAATGACATAACAAGTATTATTAATATTTATTACATCCAGCAGTTTGATGTCCTTTGCTGAAGCTAACCTAGCATTAAATGCTAGAAAATGAAGTGTGAAAAGTAGTACCCAAATGAGAGGTACCACATTACCTGGGTGATGATGCATTCTCCGTAAGGGTTGTACCGCTTGTGTTTACCCCCTTGCTCTGCCTGAATCAGTGCCCCTGGCGCAGGCCCTGTGACTACCCTAAAATAATTTGAATAATAAGGATCTTAAGCGACTCACTTTTGAGATCTCATCTTTTCAAAACTCAAAACCAGATCACTCCCCTATCATTCCTCTTACAAAGTGCTAGCTTATGCATCTTCCCATCAGCATTCTCCAACTTGGTGCTTTCCACGCACCAACACAGCTTTCAACTTCCATCAGCCCCACTGGTCAGGAATGCTGGGAGTTGTAATCCCAAATATCTGGATGGTACCAGGTTGGGGAAGACTGTGCTACAGCCACTTATTCTCTTCATTTTCATACCTAAGTATGCATTCCTCCAGCATTCCTGTTCTTTGCTTTCAAATGTCAGGCATGGCATTTTTAAAGCAAAGATGTTTGGTCCTCCTACCTGATGTTTATTGATCTATCTGTTAACATGCTTCAGACCACCAGGTGGGAATGGGCTCTTTGACAAAGTTCCCCTGTCCCTGCAGAAGAGGCTAATAACTAGGATGTTGTTAGAAGGAGGGTGACAGACTGCATAGCAAATTGGAAGCACGAGAAAATATGCAATCCTGCCTGTCTTTAGAAGTGTATTTTCAAATTACAAGTTTGAAATGACACTGAATCAGTCCTATAGACATGTGTGCTCTATGCCAAAAGTAAAGAATTGGGAGAGTTAGAAGTACTGCACTATTTAGTTAATTAAAAACAGACCCCAGACAAATTGAGTGGCAGTTTTTAAAATACATTTTTTACAAGTACAAGTTTTAATAAAGCCTGCAGACAGCAAGTTGGAAGACCCTCCTCTCCCTTGCATGAATAGAAAGACTGGATGTTTCTTTTAAGAGGATGGCTGATGTGCCTATCGGGATGAGGCTGTCATCCAGTGCCAGAACGCTGCAGCTTGGCATCTGCACAGAGGGAAGAAAAACCCTGGACAGCCACTGCTGCTCAGTGCCCACAATACTGGCCTAGACTCAGTCTAAGGCAGCTTTGTATGTGTGTCTTTGTTTTAAATCTATTTTGAATAAATGTTGCTTATTCTCAAATACAAATTATTCTAGATCTAAGGTGCAGTCTTCCACATCTTTAAACAGGAAAAGTCCTACAACTCTCAGCATTCAGCAGTCAGCAACGTCCTGTGCAAACATGGATAGGATGTGACCTTCACAGCACACTCTTACAGCCGCTAGACAGTGTCTAGGCAGCCACAGGGTCTTTTGGAGACCCAGCGACACGGTCAGAAAATCACTCCAACCTCATAGCTGGGTCCCCACCCCTGGAGAGCTTCCGCCGCCCCTGCAGCTGGCATGCAGAGCATAGTGCCACCTGCAACTCCAAGCCTCTAAGCACCACCTCAGAGGCATTCAGGGATCAAAGAAGGGAGGAGACATGTGCCACCACCTGGCGGCACTCTCAGCCTCCTTCCCTCCTGTTCCAAGGCACCCAACTTAGTTGAAAACAGCAGTCTATGTTTTTGCAGTGTGGGAGCAAAACTCTTCTGTCCTACTTAGGACGCTCATGGATTATGGAGGTCCAGATAAGATTGTGTCCTTGACTGATTGACTGAGCCCTTACTCAGGCGTGGTTCTAGAATCCTTGTTTTACTGGGAGAAGGATACCACTAACAATATAGTGGTATCCTATGCCCCCTCCTTTACCTTACAGCTCCCCCGTCCCAGCACAGGCACCCTCCAACACTGCCCCAGACTTTGCCAATTGCACCCCTGCCCCTCTGTCTACAGAAGCTGTTTTTCTGCAGTTCCTCCTCACCTTCACACCTCCGATGACACATGCACCTGGATCCAAATGAAGCGCTGATTTTCTACCCTTCTCCCATGCTCTGGGCAGCCTTTCAGCCAAAGATAAATGGATTCAGACACCTTCCATGTTCATCTGTTTAAATGTTTCTTTTGTTACCTTTTAGAATCACTGTCACCATCCTCAAGCAATCCATGTTACTTTATAACTTCACCATTGTTCTAGAATGGAGCAGGGTGGCGATATGCGAACTATTACCAGTAGCTGTCAGCACACACAGCCGCTGAGTGCCGGGAACAGGAGGGTCCAGCTGCTCTCGAATTTGGTTTTCTCTGAAAGGTTGCCCATTAGCCCCAAGGGGGCGAGTGAGGTCAAGGCACTGAAACGAGGTGTGTTTGCATACAGGGGAAATGGTCTAAACACCCCTGCATTCAAGCCGAGTCTACCACAAATTAGGAGCTGGATGTCTCTTCATACCAAGGGCCAGGCATGGTGAATGGGAAAGATCTATGAGCAGGATAGTGGTTACTGGAAATGACAGATACAAAGCCATAGGAAGGCACAATTCCTCCATGTCATGCTCCTGATCTTGGTCATTCCCACATGGGAAGTCATAGATTTTCATAAGGGCACACCGAGCAGCTTTGGGGCAGGGAAAATGGCTCTTCTGAAATCAGTGGCAATTTTTGTACACTTGTTGGAGCATGTGAGACAGCAGTGGGATTGTCTTCGTGTTCCCTGGCTTACCTGGTATAAGAACCCAACTACAGTTCAAGCAGCAGAGGCTGGTGACGCCTGGGCTTTAATCTGAACTTTAAAGGGGCTATCCATGGTACTGAATCTTATAACCACGGACAGCTTCTTACAAGTCCTGGCTGCTCCCCAGAGGGATACACTGCCCCACTGACATGGGAGCCATAAGCCTCCTCAGTTTCAAGGCTTTTATAGCTTTTGTTGTGTCCTGAATAGCACTTTCTCATGCAAAACATAAAGTAGGTAAATATTTTCTTGGCAAGGAGATAGTGATGAGGAGAATTTTTCATGCTAATATCTGCATTACAGGTTCATTTTTTAGGACACAAGAAAAGTAAAAAAAAAGTGTCTTGAAATACTATTGACAGACTAACTGTGTTAGGGCCATGTTTGCTGTTTCACTGGCATTTGTTTTCAATTAAGGGCAAATGCAGATGTGGCTTTTCTTGTTAGTCCATGCGCGCATACACACACACACACACACACACACACACACACACCAATAGCTGGTGCAGGGGGCCAAGCTGCATTGCAATTGGGACATGGAAGGAGGGCGCTTTAAACCTTTGCCCCTGCTCCATGGTCTTCATCTCCCACCACATTTACAGCTGCTATTCACAGTAGGAAGAAAGCTCCCATTGGCAGGTATGAAGAAACCCCATTCTGATCAGAGGCAAAAGTTCAAGTTCTCGACTTCCCTCAGTCCCAGTCTGTCCTCGGGCCCTCTATGTCGCTTTTTATTTTGAAAAATAAACCATGCAAGGGCAAGCTACATGAGAAAAGGCACAACTAAGTTGGGTCTGCACATGAGCGGCCTTGCAGCCTGAAAGAACTTTTGCTCCACCAGATTGCATCCTGTAACACAGTGCAGGAACCTGGTAGAGTTGATTTTCCTGCAGCTTTTCAGCACCTTCTGTGTAAAAAGCCTAACCATGTAGCTGACTGACTGAGGATACAATGAACAGGGTATTTTCCGAAAAGGATATTGAATCGCCATCTCTCTCTTAGTTTTATATGTCACTTTTTCCTAAAATTTAATGTACTTTCTTATACTTTTGTTTAGAAATATTTCCATAGGTTGTACCAGGATACATTTTTGAATAAACACACATAGGATTGCTCTGTAAGGCTTGTTTTTCACATGCCCCTTCATGACAATTTTTGAATTGGAGAAGAATTTTGAAAAACTATGAAAAAAAGTATAGCAGTGAAGGATGGGAAAGTAATAGCTGTCTGAGCAAAAGTTCATCAATTTTACTGGAAAGAACAAGCCCTTTGCGCAATCCTTATTAGCTCTTCAAACATTGGAGTACTTCCAGATGAAGCATTTATTGTGCAATCATACTTCCCCATTCACAGTACTTCATATGAATTGCCTTCTATTTGTATCACTCCAATGTTTTCCCACAGCTTCTTTTACCTTTTTCTTACCAAACACTATGTGCAGGAAGAAAAAGTGGAATAGCTACACAGCATCTTCTGACTGGCAGCATGTGTCATGTCTCTCTGCAAGAGCCACACACTTCATGCATGTACAGAAAATGTCCTGTACTTCAAAGTAAAAGCATCTGCAGATAAGGTAGGGATCGAAGCAAAGGGAAAAAGGCACATAAGGAAGAATGAATGTCACCCAGCCTGAAATGGAAACTGATATACCAGTTAGTGGGCTTCAGCCACAGCTCAAGCCAACACTGTAAGCTGTATCTGTAGCTGTCTTTTATTTATACTTATCTAGTGTCACTTTGACACTTTGACACTAGAATCAGATATATCCCATAAAAAGATATGGGAATCAGAGTGGCCTAGCTGCTTAGGTTCAGGGTCCTAATGATTTAGGAGGCAGAGATTGGAAGCAAGAAGGTAGAACATTCCCAAATGATAAAAAAGTCGCTACAGGTTTGAATATGTTAGGAAGATTTTAAATATCTTAATTTCCTCATCAGTGTTGTTAATGGGTGCTTCTGTGTATTTAAAGATAACATTTGCTTCTGAGCATATGAGTGAGGTAGAGGGCCACTAAAGCAAAGATCTTTTATAACTATTCTGTCTTTTCTTCTTCAAGTTGTTGTCCATTTTTCTTTTATTTCCATGGGGGGAAAGATGGAAGAAATTGGATGGGGAGGAATATGGGAGGTTTACAAGTTGAAGCCACCAACTGCTGGACTCACCCTCGGATTCTGTGAATGAGGGCAATTGCATGACAAAAGCCTTGCCTGGACACAGCACAGTGAGCACCAATGGGTGGATGTTATAGCAGTCTCACTAGTGTTTATCCTCTTCAGTTAATTAGCCACCATATTGTTGACTGCTAAAAGGGAAAGATGACTCAAGCACACCTCTTTGTTATGCTTTCTTTTTAAAGTAAGAAAGAAAATCTCCTGTTGTAACAAGCTCATTGTTTACAATGTCAACGTTCAAATAAATCTGAAGTAATCCTGTGTATCCAGTCAAATGTGAGTTTTGCTCCTGGTTGTCATTGAATTCAGAAGTTGCACCCAGCCTGGACTTAGGAACACAGTCGATGAAGTCCAATAACATACGCAAAATTTAATTGAGAGGGAGTTGTTCCTTAGCAATGCTAAGAACAACTCATCAGGATAGTCTGCTGTTGCCACTTACTGTCCTCAACCACAAAACTTCCTCCTCTTTCAGATTCTCCAGAGCTCAGGCCTCAACATTTTTCTTAAGCATCATTAAGTCCATTTTGTTTGGGGAGCATCTAGTCGAGGTTTTGACAGTGCAGTCACCCTATTTCAGAAACAGCATGTTATGTTGGGGCCACACATCATATTCCATTTGTAACCCTTCCCCCTTTCCCCCACAACCACTCTAATAGTTTTTTCTTACTGCACAGCAAACAAATAACAATTAAAAACCATTTGTTAAGGAGAACAAGATGGAAATACTCCACCGTGTCCTTTGATCACTGGGAGAATCTATCTGGAAACGCCCTTGGCCTGGCTGTCAAAGGGCAGCACTTCAGTCAGAAAGTGTTTGGAATTTTGATATTTTGGCATATTGAATGTTATTTATTGCTATTTTTATTTTTATTACTTTATACCGTGCCTTTCTTCTTCTTGCAAAGTGCCCAGGAGGCTAACAAGATATTCTTCTCCTTTTTATCCTCACAAGGACAACCCTGTAAGATAGGCTAGGCTGAGAGTCTGAGGCTGGCCCAAAGTCACCCAGTGAGTTTCATGGCCCAGTGCTCTCGAGACCCATTCCAGCGCTCTCAACCACTACACCACAGTGTTAACAGGGCAGCCGGAACAGCTCTCACTGTTGCTTAGCCTCTTCTCATAACCCAGTCAAGACTTCAGGTCAGGAAAGGTGAATGTGTTTCCTTCTTCACAGAAATCATTTCGCTGTTTCATATGGAGATGGCTAGAAATTTTGATGGCTTTGAAAAAAGGTTAGACAAGTTAATGGCCATTAATTGCGGCAGTGGAAAGCCCCCACCAGGTAGAAATGTAGAAACAGAGCGAGTCGTAAGGGGTCTTCTGGGCCATCTAGTCTGACCCTTGGCTCAGAGAGACATGTGCAATGTCTCTGAACATTCCCTGGGGGTAGGCAAGAGCCTGGTGCTCTGTTGGTCTCCTCAGAAACATCTAGCTAGCCACTGTGAGAAGCAAGGGCAAGAAAAATGGGCCTCTAGCATGGTTCTTCTGTTAACAATCTCTGTAAGTAAAATGACATTGGAACATCATACTACATGTTTCACCCTCACTTAAAAAACCTTGAGAAGATAGAAAATTCACTGACATTACATCAAAACCAAACATTTAACAGAGACCCTAATCATGGGTTTGAACAAGAAGCAACAGAAGATTGACTTTCTGTTTGTGATTCACCTTTCCTACATTAAATATTTTTCCTCTTCATTTCTAAGAAAGGAATATCCACAGTTTCTCAGAGACTTCCCTCACTCTCTTTCTCTCTTTTAAAGCAAACAAGCCAACCTTTGTAGAAATAGCCTCCCTATTTGTATCCTTGGGCACATTATATCCCTAGACAGCCTTAAACAAACTTGTTTCTAGGACACAGCAGTGATACAGTACATGATTGCCAATGTCATAGCTGTTCCTCATGAAACTACACCAGCAGTGGATGAGTTGCTTCAATACAACCATATGGAGAACGCTTTGCATGGCTCCAGGTCCTGAGGCCTCTCAATGGGCCTCCTCCTTCACCGGATCGACCTTCTTACTCCGTTGTCACCGGCTGCCACTGCTCCTCCTCTGTTCTTTTTCTCATCACTGTGGCAAGTAGCTTGCATGCCAGGTGGAGATCAGCAGGCAAGTAGGCAGGGGCACCAGCTGCTCTTCCTTCTCACCACCACCGCCACCACCGCCACCGTAGCCTGGGCCAGAGTGAGAAGTAGAAGAGCAGGCAGCTGCCCAAGGGCAAGAGGATAAAACACTGCAAGGGGCTTTTGCTGGCACGTGGGGCCACAGTAGGGCTTAACCATGGCTGCCATGCATGCCAGTCCTGGAATGCAGTATTCCAACCCATCTTCACATCTCCAAGGAAACATTTTCTAGTGACATGAGACAAATTGCTAAAGCTTCGTGATCAGCCCCGGGCAAGAAGCTTGCACACTGCAGACCTCTTGCATTATTATTTATTTAAATGACCAGAAATAGTCATAAGACCATATTTTGTTTGGTTTGCTCTTAAGACAGAGCTGGGCCTTCGCACATCATGGAAATGTTTCCCACACCATAATACTTTTCCCCACCTAGATAAAAATAGAACCCCTAGAATTACATACAAAGGCAAGCATCTGATATTCTCTCTCCCTTTTATTCTTTTCACAGACATTTCTGTTATTCATCAGCTATTTCTGTGACTTGAAGGAAGCATTAAGTCTATGATTCTACATTCTGCATGCAATAAAATTATTATTTGCCTTGTTGCTAATGAGGCATAATGCACACTTTGGTTCAGATCAACACTAAAGGCCATCTTCATTTTATCATATTGGATTAGCCCATTACCCAGGTCAATGTCCTTCTGGTGGATTTTGCCCTATCATGTTTTCCAGACTGGCTCCATATCTTGTTACTTGAACAACTGGAGACAATGGGCCATAGTGAGAGTCACCAATTGTTAGGACTGTGATTCTATAACCACTTTGCAGGAAGGAGGTCCCATTGAAAGCAAAAAGCTCACTCTGAATAGACACGAATAGGGTTGTTCTGTTGGGCTGCAATTTGATTGACAAACAGGGTCAGGGTTAAACTCATTAAGCTCCACTGACCTCAGTTATGAGTAGGATAACTTCTCCGTATGATTGTGCTGTAAGTCGAAAGGTGGGGGCTAGTCGTGACATAAAGTTCAATATATGATTGAATTTAATGTGTCTATTTTGGATAAGTGGATGCATGCATATGCCCTCAATCTGAGATACTGGATAGCTTTCTTTATAAAGTTAGGCTAGTGCGGCATATGTCCTGTATACTGGTACCAAAGGGATGATACTCAAAGGAAAACAAGTCTCTGTTTTGAAGAAATGACAGAAACGGATTACAGATCAATGGAGCAATCTTTGCTTTTCCATAACCTGGAAATCAGATTTTCCAATCAAGCAATCATTTAGCCACCTGAACTGGTGTTTCGCTTTCAGGACAGCCGCAGTTAATTGGATTTTTGGTTTGTAGCAACATACAAGGCATTCATACTGCAGGTGCTAATTCAATTTTTGAAAGGTAAGGGACATACACAAAGCTTTCAATGATTCTGAAAATTGAATTTGCTGCTGCAAAATGTTTCTGAATAAGCTCTGACTAGTTAGTTTTACCCTAGGTTGGCAGACATTGAAAGGGCTACAGCCAAATGCCCTCTCTTGCACCATTTCTAACTTATACTGAGACAACACATGCCTAATTTTACCTCTCAGTAGGTTTCACAGCTACAAATCCATTTTTTCCCTCTGACATTTGCTGTAACTTGCCAGGCTTGCACTCAGCTGTGTCAATATCTCTGCATGGTACCTTCACAGCACCGTCTTTTGGGGGGCTGCCTTCTCTTCATTTCTTGGCTCAGTCGCCCACTGAGAATTTGGTCATGGACACAGCTGCTTGCAGAATAAGGACAAATGTTGATTAAATAAGGATTAAATAAAAAAGCCAGCATCTTCGGGGTTATGTGACTGATACATAAAATCAGCTGTTAATTTAATCTGTTTTGTGTGTGCAGAAGCCACAAGAAGCCAGAGAAAGGGTCAGGAAAAAAAGGGTCAGTTTGCGGTTTAAAGGCATACTTAGTGGAAAATTACTTTTGCAATTAGATTGCTCACTGGGGTGGGGGGTATTTGGAGGGGTGATATTGGCTGGGCAGTGAATGGTCCAAGCACAGCAGATTTAAACAACTGTGACCTCCTTGGAAAGGACGGATTGACGTGTTTTGATGCATATCCATTAGAGGCCTCTGTACATAGGAAGCTGCCTTACATTGCTTCAGATCCCTAGCCCAGCCGTCTAGCCCTACAGGTGCTATGAGTGGCTGGGATTCAAGCAGGAGTTTTTCCAGCCCTGCCTGGAGCTGCCCAGAATTGAACCTGGGGTCTTCTGCATGCGTCTGTCACAGCCCGGGGACCGCATGGAAAAGTCAGAGCTGTTTGGTACAACTTACAACAGCAGCAAGGGAGCGATTTGAAAATAAAACCCCTCCAGGGCAGCAAACTATGAATCGATGCCCATGCTGGAAATCCAAGAAAAACAAACAAAACACGTCTGGAGAAGAGCTTGAATCAAAGGAAGTCTTTTCAATATAAGGGAACACCATGCATTGTTTTAAAAAATCTTTTCTATTTGACATTGTTTTAGTAAAACTTCTCTGTGTTGAATTCCAATGGCATCTGTAGCAGCAAATGCAACGAAGAGATTGGTGGCAGCCTTGAAAACTAGCCTATTTAGGTTGCAGTCCTGTGCAAATTTACGTGAGAGTAAGTCTATTGAATAAAACTGAGCTTTCATCTGAATAAACATTCTTAGGATTGAACTATCAATACACAACCCTGTCCATGCCTACTCAGACTTAAGCCTTCTCTACTGGAAAAAATGGAGATAAATCAAGTTGCTATTTTCACCACACCCTTCATAAACCATGTTTATTTGCATTTAAGATGGATGCTGTCTTTGAAATCTGGAGAATGAGATCAATTTAAGTGGTTTTGCCCAAGCAATTCTGTCTGAACAGTGTGTGAGTTCAATGTGGAAGGTTTACAGCTAATTGTAATTGTACTAAAGCTCCCTGGATGTGAACCATGCTTTTATTCTTTCAGCTAGACTGACGTATATCTAGCTGAAGCCAACCCTGCTTACTCTTCTTGCACACAAAAAACAGGACACAGTACCCAGCAGATAGTTCCAAAAGCAGAAATTTACTCAGTTGCAGATGCAAATGGTCCTTCAGATGGAGGATATAGTTACAGCCACCCCCTCATATACCAACTGTGTAAAAACACTTATGTGTAATGAGTTCAGTGGGGCTTATTTCTGAGTAAACACGCACAGCTTTGCCTTGGGACTCTTAGCTCCATTGCTGCATTCATACTGGAACCAAGCACATGCTAATCTGGATCAAGTCATCCACATCCCTTCTCATCAGACACAGCAGATAGACTAGGCCTTGGCACACGGCAGCGATACTGATGCTACTTTCTTAAACTGATTTCATCTTTCAGCATTTGTTCCAGGGCAATGGTGTCAGGAGCACTCTCAGATACTTCACCACACCTTTGCTGGACTCCTGTTCTCAGGATGCTCTGGGGAAAACAGAAATCGGTATCAAACCACGGTGGTGTGGGATGTGCCCTAAATTAGAGGTAGGCAAGATTTTGGAGCCTGTGAGCACATTTGCCCATTGAGAAACTGCCCCGGGCTCTGCTTCTTGGTAGCGGGAGAGGCTGCAGGGCGAAGTGTTGGTCTGCAGTCACTCACCGTCTTCATTTCCAAAGAATGACTCTGAGCCCCACATCTGGCCTAGGGACCCACGTGGGAAATGAAGATCACCCGCCTTACTTTGGCTGGAGGTGATCCCAGCTGCCAGTAAGAAAAAGAATGAATTTCACAAAGGAGACAAAGATGTGGGAGGGGTAGGACACCTCCCTTGCCCAACAGCATAGATTGCTGTGTTACCTGCACCTGGCCTAAATGGCTGTCTAGAGCTGTAGGACCAAGGTGCCAACTGTGTGTGGGGGTGTTCATGGCTCCCCGCATGCACCACCAGGTCAGCAAATTCAGCAGCACAGTAGCCATGGCATCAAAATAATTGGGAAGGTTGCCATCCAGACTGGAGGGGCAAACCACTACAGAAGTTTCAACAGAAACATCTCCCTTCAAAACAAGCAACATCTGTCCCTTTAAAGCTTCTGTAGTGAATTGCCATGGAATTGTAATGGGAAGCCATTGCTCCGGTGCTGCTGTACCACCAAAGTGATCCCCAGACTCTGCCACAAGTTGCCCACCCCCCCATTTTAACAGCCAGATAGGAACCAGGCACAGTATGGGAACCCCCTCCCCCATTATTTCATCTAGATGCTTTTGGCAAGCTTCACCTGATGACAATCTGACCACTAGCAGCTGCCAAAATTATAGCAGTCCTCCTGGAAAAAATGCTGTCCACCTCACAGGGATATTTTAGAAATATTGTTTTTCTTTCTTTCTTTCTTTTTCCTTGTTGGTAGCAAAAGGGATCAGTCTTGGAATTGTAGGCATAGAAAGACCTTCCCCAACCTGCTGTCTTCCAGATGCAAATTGCTTCATTCCCAGTTAGTGGAGGATGGGGGATGCAGTCCAAAAAATCTGGTGAGCACCAGCTTGAAAAGGGGACACAGATATCCTCAAGAGCAAGCTTCTGTTCATGAATCAAGAGAAGGAATTTAATCTGTGCCTAGAATTCTCTTTACCCCAGCTTTTATATGACATTTCTACCCAGGTACTAGGTTCTCCATGGTAAGCCAAAAAAGCTCAAGCCCTTCTCCAAAATAAAAGATAGCATATATTAAAAGCACATAACTAATTTCTATAATAAACAGGATCAGCTGTCAGGCATGGCTGAAATAGACCATCTTCTTGCGTTAATGCACACTCTCCTCCCTTCTCCATTTCTGCCCTAAAACCAGGAGCAGCTTTAGTTCCTGATACACTGAAGACATATGTGTCACTTCATTTTGCTTGGTGTGAGCAACTTCTCTGACTCTGAGGGCAGACACTTAGATTAATACTGCTGTTAGCGCTTCTTCCTTCCAGGAAGCCAGAAAGGTGTTCCTGGCCTTTCAGACCTAGAGAACACAGGAAGCTGGCAACCAGTGAGACATCTAGACTGATATTTGCAGTGTCTGGCAATTGCTCTCCAAGGTTTCAGTGAATACACTTTTGACACCCTGCTTGGAGATGCTGGGAAGTGAACTTGGGACTTTCTGGTTAAAAAGGGAGTGCTGTACTACCAAGCTACACCCTAATCATACTTCATTCTCATGGTGAACAACACTTTTCAAACTATCAGTTAAAGGACTCATTAATGAAATCTTGTCTTTGTTCAGAATCCTTCTCTCATCCTCATCTGAAAGCCATTAACATCTAAAACACACATCAGTTCCTAGTCCTGTATGCTGTCTGTCTTCTCATTAGCTGTGACCAACAGATATTTGAAACTCACCTTATCAAACCATGAATACATCATTTGTCTCTCTCTTTTTGGTTATATTCTTAAGTGTTTCATAGAAAACTGCCTTACACTGTTTAGTAGCACTGTCTACTCCACTCCAAGACAGCATCTCTCCAAGATCTTGTGCTGAATCATAGAATCATAGAACAGTGGGAGGGGCCAGAAGGCCATTGGGTCCAACCCCCTGCTATTCTAGGATACTGTTATACCGTCCCATTCAGATGACTGTCCAGTTGCTTTTTTACTGTCTCCAGCAAATTTGCAGATGATACAAAACTGGGTGGAATAGCAAACACCCTAGAAGACAGAATGAAGATCCAGGGCAATCTTAATAAACTTGAAAATTGGTTTGAAATGAGATTCAATACGGACAGATGCCAACCCCTCCACCCAGGAAAAAGAAACCAAATGCATCGATACAAGATGGGGAATACATGGCTCAACAGAACTGAAAAAGAAAAAGATCTCAGAGTAGTTGTGTACAATAGGCTACATATCAGCCAACAATGCAATGCAGCTGCTAAAAGGGCAAGTGCTATTTTGGGGTATGTTTACAAAAGTATTACTTCCAAATCATGAGAAGTAGTAGTTCCTCTGTACTCCTCACTAGTCAGACTTCATCTGGAATACTGTGTCTAGTTCTGGACCCCAATATTTAAGAATGATGCAGGAAAATTAGAAAGGGTCCAGAGGAGGGCAACAAAAATGATCTGGGGTTTGGAAACACTGCCCTGTGAGGAGAGACTGAGGGAACTGGGCATGTTCAGCCTTGAGAAGATAAGACTGAGGGGTACATGATATCCCTCTATAAGTACCTCAAAGGCTGTCACAAAGAAGGTCAAGATCTCTTCTTGCCGATACTAAAGCATAGGATAATCAATCGGGGTTGTCAAGCTTATCTATCCTGAATAGATAGATAAGCTCAGGATAGATATCAGGAAAAGCTTCCTCACTATCAGAGCAATACGATGGTGGAACCAGCTGCCTAGAGAGGGGGTGGGCTCTCCCACATTCAGAAAGAAACTGGACAGCCAGCTGAGTGGGATGGTGTAACTTGGTGTCCTGCAACAGCAGGGGGTTGGACTCAATGGCCTTCTTGGTCCCTTCCAAGTCTACTATTCTATGGATCTATGACTATATAACATTCAACTTATATTTGCTTAATTATTCATATTAGGAAATCATTTTTAATATGGTTGAGAGACACAGACAAGAAACACTAAATAGCAGAGATATGCTGGAACCTTCCCTCTCTTGATACAAGAACTGACAAGCCCGCTTGCTTTTACAGATCTCTCAGGCCACATCCAAATGGATATTTTGTTTTTCCAAAGTCAGTTAGCTTGGTCAGAAGTATGTGGTGGAGTAATCATGGAATGCAGTGATTTAGTGTCTATGCCAAAGAATATTACCTGCACAGTAGCTCTTTCCCACTATTTGCACATTCCATTATCCCATAGGCTCATATCTCATCTGGTGTTTAACAACAAAGTCACTTTGTTCCTTTTCAAGAGGAAGAGTTTTAAAAAATGGAGTGGGGTGTATGTTTTCCATGGAACTATTATTTTCATATTATACAAATCATTCTTTGAAAAAGTAGGTTTACATGCTGGCTGGAGAAGTCTTTTGGCAGACAGGCATTTGCTGTTGTAAAAACACACCTGCACTTCAGGATACCTTTGAATGAGAATGTTAAAACTGGCATTTCTGAAAGTCTGGCCAAATTTAGTGAAATACAGCAGGCCTCCTACACGCGTTTTCATTTCTCCCTGCAAAGAACATGTAGTCAAATCAGCGGGATGATGGCAGCTCTGTGCCGGGTGTTGGGGCACCTGGATAGCAGCCACAAGACAGGATAACCAGGTTCAGTCAGGAAAGGCCCCTTTCACCTTGAACCTCAGCAGTTTATTGAAAGATCACTCAGGCACCCTGCAGTTACTTACGATAGCATGCACCTGGGTAGTGGCTCCCACCGCCAACTACAAAATCATAGCCCATGTACAGACATTTTTTTAAATTTATTTATTAAAAGCTTTTGTATGCCATCCTATTACACAAGATCTTTATAACCTTCCAATCATGCACAGAGTATTAGGTTTTCAGATCATGTATTCCAATGGCATCTTGATGTCTTTAGGCATGATATAATGTTCTAAACCAATGAGAAATACTGGTAACAACAGTATGAAAAATATTACTGATAGATTTATTGACATGTCAATTCAGTTTTGGATCAGCCTCTGTGTGTGCTTAAACATGCAAATATGTCTGATTGAGGAACCATTCAGGAAAACTGGTTTGATAACTTCACTGCCTCTGTTGAACTAGATGATTTAAATGGGTCCATTCAGAAACAAATGGACACCCTTGTCTCTGCTCTCTGCAGCTGATGGGAACACCTGTATCTCCCCACTGGTACTGTTAGCCTACAGCAGCTTCTCAGTCCAGCTAATTCCATCTTCTTAAAGTAACCCCAATGCTAAGCAGTAACCTGGCTTGGGATTCTGCAGCTTTCTGAGAAAGGGACTTATGTTTGATTTTATAACACAAAGGCACATATAAGCAACCTTTTTCTTCCAGGATTTATTCTGGATTTACCCAACACAGGAAACCAGTACTGCTGCCATAAATTTACTGTGTGGGAAAACACAAACACTTCCTTGTCTGTATATTCCCACCCGAAACTGGGGGTTTTTTTCCAGGTTTGTTTTGTTTTGATTTGTTTCCCTAGAGGAGCCAATGTGAGTGGTTTCCAAAGGCGGTCTGGAGAAGGGACTGTTGGTGGGGAATGGCTCAAATCGTCTTGCTCCAATTTTAGTTCAAAATATTATTGTTCCACCAAAGGCTTCAATGTTGCCCTGCTTGGTGTACTCCCCCTGCTAATTCTGCTCCGAAGTTAAATCAGGTTATGTGCTTCAAAAGAGGACACTCCCTTGAAGGGTCATCTGTCTCTGTATCTTCAGACCAACCAGCCTTCCCCAACCTTGTGCCTTCCAGACATGCTTGGACTGCTACACCCAGAATTCTCAGTTAATGGCCTGCTGGATGGGAATTCTGGGAATTGCAGTCCTATTGCCTCTGAAGGCCACCAGGTTAGGGAAGGTGTGTTCTTGGGTATCGGAGCTCTTCTGCTACAGTGCAGTCCTAGAGCTTGTGCAGTGGAGAAGCAGGAAAGGAAACGTTCTTTGTACAGCTCAGCTCTCAATGCTGAGACAAAACCAAAAGCAAATACAATGATTTGATCTATGGCAAGAACATATTTCAGTTCTACAGACAGACTAGCCAAGTCCTGAGACGCTTGTAGTGGATGGTATATAAAAGCAATAAGTAAATAGATAAATAGTGCTGATGGGCTGGCTTCTAGCACTGAAACCTCCTTTCCCGATCCCTTAAGTAGTGTTGTAGGGTTTTCTTAAGTTTCCATTTTATTTCTTTGTAACATTTATATGCCATTCCACATCTGCATGAATTCCAGAGCAGTGAATAATAAAAGATGAAAATGATAAAGAATAAAATACATTATTAAAAACAGCAGATCAACAAGACCAGTGGCTAGTTAACTAAAGAAAGCTTCCTGAAGTAAAAATGTGTTAGGATGTGTTCTGCCTGCCCGACCTCCAGAGGCAAGGAGTGCCAGAGGAATGGGACTGCTGCATTTATGGGCAGACTCCAGTTGGGCCATCGGCCCATAGGGGGCCACTATGAACATGGCATCTGGTGACTTCAGTGGCCAGGCAGGATAATAAGGGAGCAAGTCCTCTCCTCAGTATCCTGGCCCCAAGTTCTTTAGAGCTTTGTACTCTCGTCCCAAAGCCTTATACCTGTCCCAGTAGCAAATAGGTGGCAAGTGCCATTCTCTCAGAAAAGAAGTAGCAAGCGGAAGAGGACAGCTGCTGATGACAGCCGAGGTGCCTCATTCTGCACTATTCCACTTCTGGACCAGCCTGAAGGGCAGGCCTACCCAGAGCTCACTGCAACAATCCAGTCTGGAGGCTAGTAGCACCTGCCCCACTGTGTGCAATCTATCCCTGACCAGGAGAGGCTGGTGCTGGCAAACCAGAAGAAGCTGGTAAAAGGCACTCTAGGCTGCTGTGGCCACTTGGGACTCCGGCAACCATGATGGATCTAGGAGTCCCCCAGGAAACGAAGCGGATTTTTCAAAGGCGGTGCAACCCACCCAAACCCACCGGCAATGACCCTACCTCCCAGACTCAGGAAATACTTGTCCACAGGACTCACATTGCAGGGTTCAGCTTTTGCTTACTGGCCCTCCTCCTGTCCATCACTGAGTCTAGACCCTGATCCAGGACCTGCAGAGCCTCACCTCATTCAGACAGCACAGGGAGAAAAAGCTGTGTGTCACCAGCATGCCAATGGCTAAATCTCCTAAGAGCCACTTCCAATGGCTTTACAGATGTTCAATAATAGAGGGGAAAGACTGTCCCCTGAAGAACGCCATGGCCCAATTGCCAGAGGTTGGTGGAACAGTCACCTAAGATTTGCCTCTGGAATTGCCACTCAGGTAAGACCAGAATTTCTGGAACATGGTGCCTCCACAAAGTTGATCCTGGAGAATACCATGGTCACTGGTATTAAAAGCCAATATGAGACTGAGCAGAATTATCAGAGTTGTACTCCCCCTGTCCTCACAATAAATTGTCCTTTCAATTTATTCCCATACAGATTGCTTTTCCTAGAAATTTTCCCCACCCCAGAAATCTCATACACACAATTATGCCAGCCATTGCTCTGCTAAAACCAGCATAACATAGTCTAGCTTTTATACTCCCTTTAGCAGCAGGCTAAAACACATAAAAATAGCATTAGAAACAGCAGCCGTTCCATCAGCATTGCAGCCAATCATAATATTGCCTGTTAGTAACCAGAACAGGAAGACAGACAGCATAAACCTGCTCTTCCCTGTACTGATGAGACATCATTTGAGTCCTGTGTTTTGGGAATCACAGAATACGCTGGAAAGCAAAACTGAGTAGCAGCACCTCCTCTGAAGTCATTTCTCAGACATCTGAAAGGTAAACACAGCAATTCTTTGCTGGGTACAAGAAAGCAAGCAAAGCGGTGTGTTGACAGCTCTTCCTTCTGAGCTTTGCCATGGCCACTCAAGGTCTCCAACCATGGCAAGGTTTCCTGACTCATCCCTTAACCCCAGAGAGGATCATCCAAGAACCAACAGATTGTTCAGCCAATGTTTGAAGGGCCACTCTTGTGATTACACCTATGGATGTGTTACCTGTAGGCATCTGGGATTCTGATCCAAATAAACCAACTGTATGGTACCACCATTTCAGTTCCATTTTTAACCATGTGTTTTGTTTTGTTTTCTTAAAACAAAAACTTTGCAGTGTCTAAGAACTAAAAAGGAATTCCTCTAGATCTTGTCCCCATTAGGTCAAAAGCTGAACTCCTGAAAATCTTGCCATGATAAATGGATGACCTCTTACTATTTGAGGAGCTCAACACTTCATCTCATCTTTTGAATAGCTTTATCATTTCAACAGGCTTGCTCTTTCCATACCATCTAACTGCCAAAATGATAAAATATTAAACAAAAGTGTCATATTTTCAAACCCACCCGGCTCTTAATCCTAACAATCTGCTTTTACAAATGCAGAACCAGGAAACTAATGGTACGTTCCACTTGGGAAAGATGATAAAGTGAATTCTAAATACTCCATTAGGGGATTATTTACTTTTTTCCATCTTTACCAGCACTTCAGTTCACAACCTTTTAAATGAATCTGGGCTTTGCATACTGTGGGCAACTACTGCAGCGTCCCTGCTTTCTCTCATAAGCATTTTTTTGCTTGGTGTTAAGGGATGGAAAATGCCAGTGGCAGCCCAAGGATGAAAAATGTCCAACAAGTGCTGGGCAGTGTGTGAACTCGGAGTCTTTCTGTGTGAATCTATCTCCTGACAATGTTATACGCCATGCTGTAGGCAGAGGCAGTGCTGGGCGGTTGCCCACTAGGCCTCGAGCCCCAAATCTGAGGGATGCCACCTATACCACCATCCAGTTGTCCAAGGGGCACCTGCTGGAATAAAGGTACAGACCAGGTTCTCACAACTGCGGAGGAAAAGGAGGCCACGGTGGCTTCCTGCCTCCCTTGCTCAGTCACGTACCACATGCCTGAGCAGCGTCACGGTGCGACACTCCCTCGAGGATCCAGTGGTAAGGTGTGTGGGGGTGGCAGCCTGCAAACCACCCAGAGCACATTGTGCAAGTTATATGGGAAGGGTAACAAGGGTAATTAGGGAAATCACACGGGGCCCACATGCAAAGAGCCCCCAGCCTAGCAGAAATGCACTGCCAAAACCTGCTGGACTTGCTCCTGGCCACCTGCGTGTTCATGTGCCTCACATACTGTCCCCGACCTCACCCCGAAAAACCCGGAGCTGGCACGGAGTTGCACCTGCCCCGATGCACTGAGGCCAGAAGCAACACACAGACGAGTCGCTCAACACGGAAGCAGCTCTGCTCTCGCCGGGGTCAAGCAGAACAGTCGGAGCAGATTGTGTAGACCTGGATACTAGAGCCAGTAAGCAGTGCAGAAGGGATGTGCAAACGGAAATGGAGTGAAAGCGCCCAGTGCATTAGAACGAAGTCCCAGTGAGATTTATTAGGATAGGATCAAGGACCCATAGCCCAAGAACCTGAAAACAAATCCATGAAGCTCCTACTGCTTCTTGACTGTTTCCAAGGACTGTGAGCTTCCTCTGCAAAAGCAAAAGAAGAGATGGAAGATGTACAGCAGTTGAGATGACTGGGCAGGCAACTTCACATGAAGATCAGCATGCACAAGAGGAACACTTTTTAATTGGGGCATCTCCTTTATAGGTCAGTAATAGAGGTCATATTCCACAGAGACATGCAGCACCCGCCTTGTTTTACCAAACTGCAACTGTAAAGGAATAACTAGAAGCAATTTATCTGTACACCAAGCATCCACCCCATGGCTTAGGTAAAGATCCAGCTGAAAGATCATGCCCATGCTTCATGGCTGGTTCACACAATGTGATGTGGTGCTGAGTGCCCCTCCGGAATGGCATCATTCTGCTGCCCGGAGAAGCATGGTCAGAACCTGAGGGGTTCTTCGCTGCTGCACATCCCCGAACAGCAAGCTCTTGGATCCACTCCAGTGGGCTGGGAGACCAGATTTTCAGCAGCACAGAGGACTGCGGGGAGAGAAATAAAGGAAAGCTCTGTCGTGCCAGGGGTTGTCTGCCAGCACTACACTGGATTTAACTCAATATGAGAATCCATCAAATAGATCAGTAGCCAGCAGCCACTGATGCTGCTCGATGGCAATTTCATTTTCTTATTTCCAGCAGACCCAGAAAGGGGGCAAAGCTTTCCGATTCCATTTTTTACTCTTAAGATTCACACTATAGGGCAGTAATGGTGAACCTTTTAGAGACTGAGTGCCCAAACTGCAAACCAAAACCCACTTATTTATCACAGAGTGCCAACACTGCAATAAAACCTGAATACTGAGGTTTTAGTTTAGAAAAAACAACTCACAGCCAGTCCAAGCATATGTATATGTATATCTCCTTAGTAGTGCACTGACCAGCCATGTGAAAGCTCGGATGAGTCGCAGCTAATGAGCCGTGGCTCATGACATCATCACCTGGCGCCACTACTCCTTTCTGTGCATGCGCATGGCCCCTATGTGCACTATTATCTGATGCTTGGCTGCTGGGGCAATGTTGGGGCGACTTGGCTCGCTTGCCAACAGAGGACTCTGTGCCCACTGTGGCACGAGTGCCATAGGTTTGCCACCACTGCTATAGGGAATTCCCTCCCCAATGGTACAAACCATAGCGATGAAGACCATTGTTTCTATCAAGAATCAAAAAATGGTAACACAGCATAATCCAGTGCTTAGCTTTCGTCTGATCCCTGCCCATAATTGCACAATCTGTTAATTCTGCTATTTCCATATTATTTAAGAGATCTTTGCTAAACATTCTCTAATCATGGGTTATATCATTTTAGGATTGTTCTCCGTCTCACAGCAACAATTTTTGTTTGCTGACATGAAAAGAGTTTGCATTAAAAATTGCTGCTCTTTCTTGGTTGAATGGTTAATGAACCCAAAATATATTTACAGACTTACATGGAATATTAGCCTGTTATGTTAATTGCTTAACCAACTCCTCCCCATGACCCAAGAATATATCTTCATGGACACTCACCATATCTCAATACAGTCAGCTTTTTGGATACTGAAATGCCAGCATATGCGATGGAAGGTGTCCACAACATGGTGCATCCAGTGCAGAAGGCTGTAATTACAGTGTAAGATTCATACTAGTTATTCATAAACTTGCACAATTTTCCTGGCAATTTTTGAAAAAGTGATGCCTCTGGATCCATAGCAAATATGAGTCTATTTTATCCACTGTTATGACATCACCAGTCATTTTCTTCCATTTGTTTACTTGAAGTTGTACTTTATTTTAGTGCAAGGTCAGCTGGGAAATATTTTTATAAGTCTGCTTTCACAATGTTACAGTCCATAATAATTGTTCAATTTTTGTCAAATTACTCAAGGTTTCTAGTCCCATTCCTTGCATTCATCAAAATGTAGTTCCTTAATTGAAAAGATAAAAACCACCGAATTTCATTATTATCTATCTTTAATCTAATTGCACTGAGGATCAAGCATCTGGCACCCTGTAAAGTATCATCTAACTTTGTTAGGCAATGATTTATTCAATTATGGTTATATCTGGATATAACAGAAAAACTTTCTTAAATCCAACAGTTTCTGATATCTGAGTTCTGTTTGGTTTTTATAAGAACTTTTGAAATTGATTTTTAAGAACTTTTGAAATTATTATAAAAGGATTTTATAGAAAGCAATGATCAGTTGTGGTCCTTAGTTAAAAGAGCAGTTCTCTAAAGCAAGGCTCCTCAAACTTTTTCAGCAGGGGGCCATTTGAAAGGTGCTAGTACTGGGTGCGGGCCGGAAAGGTGGTGCTGGCGGTGCACGCAGGCTGCCAGGGGGATGGTGTGTGCGGGTGCGCTGTGCGGTGAGGCGAGAGTGGGCACGCGCCGCGAGGCGGGTGCACGAGGCACCGGCTTGCTTGTTTGGAGATCGTTTTCTCCGAGTGAGCAAACCGCTGTCTCCCCGGGCTTGGGGCAAGGAGGGTGGCGGCAGGTGCGGGCGCATGCGCAGTGGGCCCAAATGGGCACGGCGGACCAGATAAATGGGCATGGCGGGTTTGAGGACCCGTGCTCTAAAGCAACTGCAGTTTTGCCGAGGACAGAAGAGTTGGCCGAGACAAGCCAGAGAGCCAGTGTAGCACGGTGAGCAGAGTGCTGCACTAAAAACCCAGGAGGGTCGGGTTCTAGTCCCCGCTTGGCCATGGGGTTCACTGGGTAACTTCAGGCAGGTCATCCGCCCTCAGTCTAGCCTACTTCACAGAAGAGCTGGTTGTGAGGATAAAACGGAGTAGAGGAAGAATATGCCGGCTGCCCTGGGTTCCTTGCAAGAGCAAAAAGCTGGGATATAAATGTGTTATGAGAATAATAATTGATGTAATAAATGTTTCCCTGCCTTTGAAAACAGTCTTCTCAACTGGCTGTCAAAGAAAGCAGAAGTAGTACATGACCAAAAAGGGGTAAAATACACCAATATGTTATCAGCTATGAAGGAAAAATACATATAAGAACTTAGGGGATGAGGGAAGAATAAGGAGCCAAATGTGAGGGGAAGAGGGAAGAATGAGGGGCCAAATGTGGCCCCAAGACCCATCCGGGCTGTGGATACCTCAGGTGAGGCCTCTCCTTGTAGTACCTTGACTGCATAGTCCATTCTCCTCTGAGAAAGACAACAACAGCAGAGGCTTGAAGGCCTCAATGGAAAGAAAACCCATGGAGGGGGCTGTGCCAAGGTCCATGTGTGTTTCCCCCACTGGTTAAATTCAAATAGCTACCTCTTCGTGCTATGCAAAGTGTCAGAGCAGGGTCAGTAAATAAAAGTTGGCACCTCTACTCATCACTGGGCCCAGTTTTAAAAAAAAGAAATGCAAAGTACGAGCGAACGGAGGACTTCTTGGCTGCTGCTAAAAATTGTCTGAGGATGCTTGGAGTCATTTACTCCAAACAACATTTGTAATACTGATGAAAGAAAGGAATGTTTTAGTGAACTATCTGTCAGGAGTTGTACCTTTGTAGAGCTTGCTTGCTTGCTAAAAGAACTGAAAGGTAATTTTGGTGGGGGAATACAGCGGTGCTTCTTACGAAGAGACTAAAACAAATAATGCCTCTTTTAAAGAGGCAGAAAAAGCTTTCAAGGCTCTGGGAACAAACAGCCCTCAAATGATCGCTGCATTTTTGGGTTACCTTGCTCAAAGTTGAACCAGGCCACTTGAAAATTATACTCACAGGGTTACTCTAGTCTTGGATTACAACTCAGTTTTCCGAACTGTCCCCTGGAAAATTTTTTAAGAATAAAGAAGTTCAAACGGTGTCCAATGCACAACCAGAGTACTCTCAAGGCTTCTGGGTCCACCATTAATGGCAGAGTTCCCTGAAGACATCTTCATATTTGTCCAATAGGAACTTCTGGATGCTTTCAAATGCTTGGAACAACCTTAAACAATTCAGTACATAGCATTGTAATGAGAGGGTAACGTGACATCAAAGAGGAATGCATAGGATGTGCCTTGGGCAAATGATTGCAGATGAGTTACAGGACTACTGCATGTGGGCAGCCGCACCAGTCAGGTCTAGCAGCCCGAGTGTTGGACGAGGACTCTGGCAATCTGGATTCTAGCTTCCACTCCCACATGAAACGCACTGGGTGACTTTGGGCCAGTCACCGGCCCCCAGCCTATGCACAGGGCTGTTGTGAGCAGGAGCATCGAGTAAGAGGCCTGGGGCCCTTGGAATAGGGACAAATGATAATAACGATGCATAAGAAGCAGTGAAATAAACAGACAATGACAGTATAAAGGGGAAGCTAAGCAGTTAAAAGAATACATTAAGGAATTGCGTCAGCACAAAAATCAGGCCTATTAATTGGGCAGGAAGAAGTTTCAGTCAGCGGCTATTCTTGTCAGTGCATTAAGGCTACAATCCTATACCCACCCTTACTTCTGAAAAATATATACTATTGCACTGCAAGTTGATAGGAATAATGGCTGCAAAATGCTTCCCTGATAGCCAGTTATTTAGTTTGAGAAGTGTCAGATGGTGACAAGTTTTCTTCTAAAGGTAGCCCAGACTCAAACACTCAACATCCAATTTTCCATCTGTAATTACATTGCATCATCCGTTTCCCACTCTTCCTTCTTTTACTATCTTACCTGTTCCTTTCCTTCTGCTCCATTTTCTTACCTAATTAAACATGTGTTCATTCCATTTTAATGTCCTAGAACTCTAAGGATAGAAATGCCATTTTGCACATGAACCAATGGCTGAATCATTAACCCAAGGAAATTCCAAGGGTTCGAGTGGGGGCAGAAAGCCTGAATATCCAAAAGGTGAGCTAGACGAAGGGAAACAAGGCGAGTCAGCTGAGCCAACCATGAAGTAGGTGGACTTTTGCTGCCACCTGCTGCTGAAACACAAGAACAACAAATTTATACTTTGCTGTATCAAGAACTTCCAGCCAGTGTTTATCCTTCAGAAAAGTATCAACACAACCTGCTCCACTGGCAGGAGGTAGGCAGCCATTTTGCCTGTGAAATATCCTTTGGCTTGGCGTGTATGACTTGGCCGTAGTTTTTTCCCCCACACCTCTGAAGCTGAAGGAGGTAGAATGGGTTAGAGACACGTCTGAAAGGAAATGCTGGCTTGAAGCACTCCTGACCCGGACAGGTGCAGCTGCGCTTTCATTCCTCTGGCCTCCTGCTGGGCTGCCATGTTGTTCAGCAGCAGCACTGGCAGGTTCAGAGCAGTGCTGTGCGCTCGGCACTGTGGATTTCCAGTGTCAGTGCAGGAAATCTCAGGGGACAAAAAGTTCCCTTTCTGGAACGTGTTGTTGGTAGTCGTACTTGTTTACGGCTTAATATAGTAACATCGTAACTGGTTTCCAGGGTCTCAAAACAGAGGGTCCCTCCCATCACCTGCTGTGACCTTATTCTTCTGCATCAGAGATGCCATGGCCCAGGACCTTTTGCAATGCTCTACTGTTAAGCTAAGGAGTTATCCACTATAAATATTGTAATGCATAGACAATATTATGTATAAAATGAGAGAAGTACAAGCCCCATTTTGAGGCTTACTCCCAAATAAACTCCTGGAGGAGAAGAAATAATAAGCAGAGATATTTCTCAGATATTCAAATCATTGTAACTCATGTATAAATATCCATAAACCATGTCTTACAACATACACACAATGAAGTGAGATATGAACTTGTGTATTTACACAGTATTATGGTAGCACTGATATTTTCAATAAAATACTTTAAAATACAAAAACTTAAGGTAGAGAATCTTACTCTTTTCCATCTGGTCTTTCCAGGTAATGATAAAAAATAGTGTGTGGGGAAGTTTTCATTACACAAGGAAACAGATGAACAGGCCAAACCAGTCCATGTTTACTCAAAAGTGTCTCTGAGTCCATGGAATTTAGCTCCAACTAAGTGTGTATAGGACTGCAGCCACCTTTGATTAAAAGAGAGCACATTCATGAATGGAGGGGGATTCTTTAAGGGGGAGGAATTTGCTATTTGACTTTCCGTGCTAGAGTTGGAAATATGAAAATGTTCAGCCGAGAGAGCCCAAGGTGCCTTCGTATTCATCGGCACAGTGAGAGCAGCTGTTGGACGGAATCCCACACATTCAGCACAGGATTTGCAAGACCTAAAAACAGAAACTATGCCTGTTAAGAAGCTAAATTTGTTTGAGCTCACTCAAGACAGAAGATGTTTGGAGCCCATGCAATAAATATATCCAATAACAAGGCGCATGCTTTCTTCAAGCTTTTAAATTTCTTATGCACTTTCACAGTTTTGCCACAATAATAATGATCAACTCCTCCATTTTGTCAAGCCTACGTTTAACCACAGTACACTACAACTAAAAGAACTGCTCAAGCCTTTTAACTGAAAGGCACTCCCATGTTTCAAGGAGGGATAACCAGAAACAAAAACAAAATCGCCCCCATCCAGAAGGGTTCACATTTGTTTTACATTTGTCCGTTCCTGTGTTAGGTTTTTATTCAGACGCCATTTTCAACCATCTGCCCCAAATGGCCTTTTGCTGCAAAAGGGCAGGATTTGAAACATTACTTTTGTGCCCCAATGAAAGTGAATGGAGAAACTCCCACCTCACTGAACAGCCTGTTTTCTCCCATTGTCCTTTATCAAGTCCACTGGGATAGATGGGGACAACAAACCTGGAGGGAGCACTACGAGGGCCAGCCTCACCGTGAGGTGGGACTGGGCGTCTGTCCCAAGTGGACTGTCTTGGTTTGAGCAGCAGCAGTGCGACATTGGAGAACAGAGTTCACTGAACCACACAGCTTGCCCTGCATCCCCTAAACAAGCCTGCTGCCTTCAGATGCATTGTCTGCTAGCAGCATTGATGCGTGTATGAGCAGAGGCCAGTTGGCTTCTTTATATAGCCTTTATACAGGGGGACCATGTTACCCTTCTCCTTTCTATATACTGTGGCCAGTTCTGGGTACCAAGATTTAAGAAAGATGCAGGAAAATTAGAAAGTGTCCAGCGGAGGGCAACAAAAATGATCCAGGGTTTGGAAACACTGCCATATGAGGAGAAACTGAGGGAACTGGGCATGTTCCACCTTAAGAAGATAAGACTGAGGGGGGACATGATATTCCTGTATAAGTACCTCAAAGGCTGTCACAAAGAGGAAGGTCAAGATCTCTTCATGCTGATGCCAGAGTATAGGACACGGAATAATCAATTCAAGTTGCTACAACCCGGATTCAGGCTAGATATCAGGAAAAGTTTCCTCTCTGTCAGAACAATATGATAGTGGAACCAGCTGCCTAGAGAGGTGGTGGGCTCTCCCACACTAGAGACATCCAAATGGAAACTGGAAGCCATTTGAGCGGGATGGTGTAACTTGGTGTCCTGCAACTGAAGGGGGTTGGACTGATGGCCTTCTTGGCCTCTTCCAAGTCTACTATTCTATGTTTCCTGTTTACAGAGGACAGCCCTTCAAATCAAGGACACTTTCAAACATAGGACTGTGGTCTGTAAAATAGGACCACACTCTTCCACTCGCATAGGTCTATTTAGATAAATGGTATCTTCAGTTGTAATAATTCCCAAATATGGACTCAAGTAAAATATATTGGCTTCAGCAACAAGGATAAAATGTAGATCTTGCTGGATAAGAGTATGGACATTGATGGAACCAGAGAATTAGCAAAGGAAAGCCTAGAATGACTTTGGTACTGGGGACAGAGGTGCAGAGTTTCAGCTCTTTCAGCGCACTCACAAAATATTAAAAATAGATGCCAAATGTTATGAGTATCATCAACTAAAGCAACTAAATGGAAAACAGGCACCTTTCCAAAATGCAGCTGCTTCCACTGCATCTCCACTGACTGAGATTTCTGTGCACTGCATATATGGGAGCAGATGAAAGAATACAGATGATCTATGGTTAAAGGGAAGTCTTCTGGAATAATCCCCAACAGGTGCAAATAACTGCAAGGTATTTTTCCTCATTAATGCTTTTTTTCACAAAGTGACAGCAAGTATGAGACTAATTCTAGACATTTCCTTTGAAAAAACACTCACAAAGATGGGGCATGAGTCAGATCAATGGGGAAATAACTGGAAATGATCCTGTTAAAGCTGGGCATTTTAAAGCTTCATTGATGCAATGGGAGAATTTAAGAATGGCCTTAGCTTGCCTCCTGCTGATAGCTGTGGGACATTAACAGGCATAGAATTGCCTAGATTATGTTTAGGCTCAGATTTCAAAATGGGCCTGAAGAGGCCAGATGTGCCACTGCCTGTTCCATCACTCTGCTTAGCTACTTTGATCCATGAGTAACAGGATCCACTTAGCCCAAATCAAAAAAGGAAACACATGAAACGGACATAGTCCCATATTTTTTCCCTTCCTCTCCTTCCTCCATTTCCCCACCACCCCAAGTAGAATTTTAGGTCGTGCTCCTTGGCGCAGAGACCTGCCCATGCAGCTCTTTCAGTGGTCCGGTTGTCTTCCCCTGGCAAGCAAGTCTCTCAGCTCATCACCTTGTGTCGGGGCCTGGGGCCTGGGCAGCAGGACTCAAGACAGGACAGCGTCTAAACACTGTCCTGAGTCTGCAAGTTGGGCCAGAGGCAGAATCATGGTCAAGAAACAGGCCAAAGTCCAGAACTGGGAGCGCATATCCAACCAAGACAAGGGCATGGGTGGGAGCAAGCCAAAGGCGAGCCAAAGCAGGAAGGCTAGCAGAGCAAAGAGGCAGCTCTCTGAGTCTGGGCAAACCAGGCAGGATTCAGGGGTAGCAAGAAGGTACAGCAGCCTAGCCAGGATAGGAGCTGCCACTCGCTACCATAAACAGGAAGACCCATGTCTACCAGTGGAGGGAGGAGGTTGCTCTTATGTAGCTTTTCCCCCAGGTCTCCCAGCAGGTGCTCATCAGGGGCCTGAGAACTCCGCCACGGTCTGAGACCAAATATTGTGGTGGCCATTCTAGTTCTGGCCACCAGATGGAGCCCTGGAGCTGCCCAAATCCTGACACCTTAAAGAGGAGGGTTGTTGGTGGGCCTTCCAAGAAAGTTCATCAGTCATTACTGATTAGTTATTGACAAGCCTGGATAACCTTCTAAGGAGCCTTCCAAGGGTTCCCAGATGAGAATTTTTGAAAGGTCATGCCACTGTCCACGTACTTTCTCAGGAAAGTTTTCCTTGAACTCAATAGGATTTATTTTATGTAAAGAAGCAGAAAGCCAAATACACTTAGTCCACCACCAGCTCTGGCTGTGTCACCCATCCTGAAGGCTGGAATATAAGGTGACCATGTATGGCCTTGGGGTCTGTGTGGGACACCCCTGTTTTACAAGCACCCATTGTGAACATGTTAAATCTGCACTGCGCATCGTGAAGAGCATACATCGTGGGGAACCTTTCAGCATACTGTAAGTGGACACTTTTGGGATTTTGGGAGAGCGTGGTTGGCGATCTGGCTACCATATTACATGCATCGAGCTGGACATGCCAAAGCCTGGGAGGTTAAATTTGTCCCAGGAAACTTCACCTAGTTCTCTCTAGTACAAAGAGCAGCTCATGGAAAGCAGGAACATATAAGGAGCGTATTTCCCAGGGTGTAGATTATAGAAAGAAAGAATCCTGTTTGGACGGGTTCGTTTTTGGTTTTTGCAAATATGCTAATACAGGCAGAACTGAAGGAAATATTGTTGCGCACACTATTGAAGGTGCTGTGATTGAATAACCAAGTGCTGTTGCTGTGGATTGGCGAGCAGCCATGCATGTTCCAGCCGTTCTCAAATTAGCAGCAGGTATTTGTACACATCTTGGGTTGGCATTAGTTTAAACGACCACAGGAAATGTATGAGATAGGTGAAAATGCTTGCACTTCAGCATAGCCTGTATATAAAGCAGAAACTGCTTGTGAGGCTGCCAGAAAGCATGTTTGTCAGATCATTTAGTTAGCTGGAAGTAAAGGTGCTAACCGAACTGCTAGAATAGCTTTGCAAGGAAGTAGCCCTTAAAGGGCTGGAACCCCCAACCACAGCCGGGTGGGCTGCAGCTTCAACTGGGCAGTTAACTTCTGTGGTCACGGAGACTGCACGGCACCTCCTGGCTATGGCCAGAAACCTCAGGCTCACCAGTCTTGTCTCCACTGGCACTGCCACCTCCATCCTTGCCTTCTGATGTCCTATTAATTTCTATGGTATTTGCTTTCAGCCAATCACAGAGTCTTAAGCAAAGGAAATTTACTTTTTGTCCAAGGGGAAACCACAGTGAATCAGGAAATGGAAGGGAAGGCAGAAGAGGAGAAGCCCAGGCCAGAGAGCTCTTGCTGTCCACTCCTGAAGAGACCTTCAGCCGGCTGGACTGTATATTTGAGCGGTTGGGGTACATGAGTGGGATTTTGTTTGCCTGGTATAATACTTAAACACTGCAAATGCCAACCATGATGGGGGCCTTGGCAGAGAGGCGGTACAGACATGCATTAAATGTCTTAAAATGTTGTGAACCCCCCAGAAAGCTTCAGCTACAGATGATACAGAAATGTAATGTAGTAATTAAAAGGATAATTAAATCAACAATAATTCTAAAGAAAGGCTCTTTATCTTGATTTATTCCCTGGGCTGGAGAGAGGGAAGGAGACCGTCATACCTATGAAAAGCAAGGAGTCTGCTGTTTCCTCCTGAAGGCTGGTCCTTCTGGGCACAACCCCCTACTCAGGATCCACTGACGGAAGGACTAACCCAGGGGCCAGGGGCCTCCCCCTGGCAGGGCTCTTTTGACTGAAAGGCCAGGCTTTCCTCACATTTGCCCGCTTCCTCTGTTGTCCTGATCCTTCGGTGGCAATGCTGGGAGGAGTGAAAAATGTTTTCTGCTTTCAGATGTTTTGGACAGTGATCCTGGTAGCAGAAACTGGCTATTCCAAAATCATAACCCACTTGGGAGTTAGTCAATAAACAAGGTCTATGAGAACAGGGGGAAATTCCCACATGTAGCTTTACACCACTAATTCTGGCAGTGTGTGTGAATGTGTGTGTGTACATTCGCAGAGACTGTTGCAGGGTTTTCTTGCCTCTTGCTGCTGCCTGATTGTGTTTCCTCAGTGGGGTGGCAGGGAAGGTGAAAATGCTTTGTCCTTGGAGGAATCACACCAGTCTTTCTCCAAGCATGCCATGTTATTTGCTTGGCTTTGCTTGGCTTTGGCCACTGCCTCTGGCCTGGTTCCCTGCACTTCTTGCATGTTGGGAGTGTGATGAGATTACAAGCATGGTCCCAGCTCAGACCATGTGGATTGGCTCCCTCTGTGTCCATGTGACCTGTTGACAGCATAGCTGGCAAGGCCCCTGATTGGTGGTCTGATTGGTGGTTGTTTCTAAGGGAACCAGGGATGTGTCTGTCATATTTCCCCCATATCTGTATTTTCAGTTTGTGTGTTTTCCTTTCCTCTCTTGACTGAGCACACAATGGATATTAACTGGCACACCACCTCCAATCCCAGTATAAAATTAGGACAGAAGGCTTCATCTGGAAAAATGTTAAGCTGAGTTGTAACACATCCATGCTGAAGGGCCCTGGCTTGTTGATATCAATTAAAGCCAGCTAAGGAGCTCCTTGAAAACATGAAAACATATTGCCATTCAAAAATGCCCATATGCACACATCTTTCAGAACAAAACTGTATGTCCATCACAAATGGCTAATGCAATGTCATATTTTTTATTTTTCTTCTTTTGAAGATTACGTACCTTCCTTTAAACAGGTTGTATTTTCCAGAGGCATTCTTGATCTAAAAGTATAATTTAATGAAGAAAAGGCAAGGCCATAAAAAGGAGGCGGGGTAAAGAAAAGCCTCAAATATCTCGACTCAAAGCCAGCTGTTTTCTACTTCTTTACCCAGTGAAACATTAGCAATAGCTTGCATAGTTGTTCTTTTCTTACCATCCTTGCATTCAAGTCGATGTCAAAAGTTCACTGTGTAATTAGGATGCCAAGAGATGGATAATGGTTGACATTCCTTGCACCAGACTCGCCTGCCACAGGATCCGAGTGAATCCTGTTGACTTCAATTACTGCCCTTACTGCCCAGGAAAGGGGATGAGTCTTTGGAGTGAAGCTTCCATTCATCCAAGCTCTCCAGTCAAGCATGAGAAATCATTCAAGGGGCTAAAATCAGGCAACCGCATCCCCAAGGAAGCAGCTGCAACTCACACTTGACATCCATGGGTCATGTTCAGTCGTGACAAATGTTGGTATAAGTTACTGATGATATGCACACGCTGTCTGGAAAGCATGTAATTTAGCAAGTCGTGGTAATTTAGGAAGTCATCGGCTGATGTTTGACTAGGGTAGATGTGTGCAGTGAGGAGCAGGGTAGAATAGGCTTGTGAGGGTGGCTGGAAAGAAGGTGTGATTCAGTCAAAGGAAATCCTTGGAGGGACGCAATGGGGAAAATAGCCAGTGACCAACACAAGTAGGGACAGAGCACTGACGACAAGATTGATCTTATGGAAGGATTACTGCAAACTTTTAAAAGTCTTGTACATTTTTTCAGTGTGCTCTCAGAAGGCTGTCAGTGGAGATGGGTGAAATGCTTCATTTCTAAAGAGAGGTGCTGAGACCCAGGCCTGGATGGAAGCCATGCCATCTGTCCCGGAAAGGATTAACTCTAAGTCCAGGGGGATGAGCTGCAGTTGCTCCATAGTCAAGGAAAAGGGTGACTATCCATCCTTAGAGACACTTTATTCCTTCAGATCATACTTCATGGCCAAAGATGGCAGAGAGCAGTGCTAACCTGCTCTGAGCAAAGGAAGATGAATGGGTTTATCGGAACAAAGGCAGTAATCACAAGAACAGTGTGATTTCCTTGCAGCACTGGCAGTGGTGAAAATGACCTTTACTTCCTGCTGAAACTATGGCAGCAGACCCATACAGAGTTCCCATCAGATCAGATATTTTGTCTTTCTCCTCCATCCCTGCCCTGAAATAAATAGAAATGTGGACAGTTTTGTAGAAACAAATGCAGGTAGTAGGGACTACTCTCCTTTTCTTTACTTAATCCATCAATTCATTTTCATAGAATAGAAGAGTTGGAAGGGGCCATGAAGGCCATCGAGTCCAACCCCCCTGCTCTTGCTGGACACCAGGTTACACCGTCCCACTCAGCTGGCTGCCCAGTTTCTTTCTGAATGTCTCTAGTGTGGGAGAGCCCACCGCCTCTCTAGGCAGCTGGTTCCACTGTCGTATTGCTCTGACAGTGAAGAAGTTTTGGCAGTGATGTTCTGCAGAACAATACTGCTGGGCAGAACTAAGGATGGAGAATTCTGGGGGCTTCCAAGTTGTTCTGTGCTTGAGACTCCGGTAATGCTTTTTCTATACTCCATGTAAAATTCCACTTAGAAGGATAACATGTCTATTCACACAGCATACATGTGTGGGGGGGAGTGTATATTCCATTCCCATGAATATATGCTGGAGGGCCACGTACAAAAGGAAACATGGTGTAACAGCACTGCAGGGCTCCTGCTCCAAGCTGGCTGGAGCCTCAGAACTATTCCTGTTAGAGGCTGGAGACACTCTGCAATATCTTGTTAAGATTTATTATTACACCATCAGCATCACTGATGGTCCCAGTTTGCATTTCTTTCATTCCATTATCTGATCACCCAGCTGGGCCAGAATGTCACTCCCCTCTTGCCCTGGTGCGTCTCGCTCTCCTAAAAGCTGAGCGGGTTGGGTTGTTCTGTGGCCATGCCCATGGCGGCAGCATCTGTAATAGCAAGTGTACGAAGGAGCCGTTTTCTTGGCATTGCTCGTGGGCTTTGCAAAGGCATGTGATTGGCCACTATAAGAAACAGGACACTGTGCTAGATAGGTCTTTGGTCTGATGCAGCAGGACCCTTCTTATGTTACTAATTATAATTTGACTATCATCAATGAAAAAACACTTGGGTGCTTTGAAGAGGCTGCCTGTCAAGAACTAGTCTCTCTCTTTCCTGCACCTTTCTTTGGCAGGTTAAGCAAGCAGCTTCTAACAACAGTATTTTATTACGTACAGCTGCCCAGCCAAGAACTGGCTTTGTAATACAAAACAAAAGCAATTTGTTTGTTTATCATTAAACTTATATTCATCATTATTAGCCAGAGACCTCTCTAAGCAGATGTAAAGGTCATCAGCAAATATAAAGGTCATTAGCAAAAAATATCCATCAAGTTAATGGTCCCACTGATTGTATAGTTAGTTCTGCTCATTTGAGAAAGTTGATTCCAGATTAAATTCCCCTCTTTCCTTCCTCACCAAACAGAGTTGGCTCCACCCTCAGTGAAGTTCATGCTACTCATGGGCCAGAGAACATTGGACATTACTTAATTGGCCCACTTGTTTGATCTGGCATCAAACCAGCGGGCTGATTAAGTGACATCTCTTCCCCTCTGGCACCACCCCCAACCCATTCCACAGTCTTCTCCCAGACCAGAGACAGTCTGGTTCTCACTAGCCACTTAGCTTATCCCACAGCTCATTGGCCTCAGAAGTTCAGGGAAGCATTACAACTCCATCTCTTCTTCCAGTTCAGATGTGAGTCTGAAGTATCCACCTTGGAATGCTATAGCTTGGGAGAATTAGGGCCAATCACTCCACTATCAGTAGTCATCAACACAGGGATTGTGAGAGCCAACTGTCAAAATACTTTTGCCATCTCCAAATAAAGGGGGGAAGGAGGGGGCAAAAGCCATGATGAGGCTAAAATCATTGCAGTGGGGAATGGACAGGTAAGACCGTTCTCCTACGGTTCCCTGAGGTTACCCATAGGAAGATTGAGCAGGAAGGAGAGAGGAAAGGGGACAAAATCCCTAGTGTAACCCACCCAGGGAGCCTTATAGCTAATGGGGTTGGATAAAAATCTAATTAATAAATAAGTGTGAGCTTGATCCACTGTCAGGCACATCAGGGGTTCTTTGCACAACAACAAATGGGCTTGTATTTGTTGGGTCATCATTCACCCAGTGAAAGCAAATAGACTGCTCCTGACTGTAATGCAAATGATGAAATGCAGGTGACCAGCTCTGATTAATGAAAGCTTTCTCTCTATTCCCTGATCAAGCTATTAATTGGTAAACCACCAGCCATCAACCGGTGCGTTTAGCCCTAATATAATAGGATGCACAGTAAATGTTGTTCAGCATTATGTTGTTATGGTATCACTGAACATGCAACAATTCTAAGTAGAGAAAAGTAACTAAGAGCAAGTTTTTCTTTGACCAAACAAGTTTTTTTTCCGCTTCCATTGCCTCCTCACAATGCCGTCCGGCGGAGCTTTTTCGAGTGGTGCAAGGCCTGGTTCGCCCGGGTCCTAAGGAAGATCCGATGCCACCCTCAAAGGCCCGCTGTGACGACTTTGCCAGGCATTTCAGGGAGAAAATCGCTCAGATTCGTCACGAGCTGGACTCCACTAATGAATCGGAGGTCTCTGAGGAGTCACCAATGCTACCGTCTGGTCCAAAATTATTGGAGGAATTTCGATTATTGCGGCCCGATGATGTGGACAAGGTGCTTGGACGAGTACGTCCCACCACTTGCCTATTGGATCCTTGCCCGTCTTGGTTAATAAATAACTCCAAGCACGGGATTGGGACCTGGATCTTGGAAGTGGTTAACGCTTCTCTGAGGGAGGGTCGAGTGCCTGCCCCTTTAAAGGAGGCGGTAATATGACTGGTCCTGAAGAAAGCGTCACTGGATCCAGAGATGGCCACTAACTATAGACCTGTGGCCAACATCCCGTTTCTGGGCAAGGTGTTGGAGCGAGTGGTGGCGGGACAACTCCAAGCACTCTTGGATGAAACTGATTATCTGGATCCTTTTCAGTCCGGCTTCAGACCCGGGTACAGTACTGAATCTGCCTTGGGCGCCCTGTACGATGACCTGTGCAGGGAGAAGGACAGGGGGAGTACATCCCTGTTGGTTCTTCTGGACCTCTCGGCGGCTTTCGATACCATCGACCATGGTATCCTTCTGGATAGACTTGCGGGATTGGGGGTTGGAGGCACTGCTCTGCAGTGGTTCTGCTCCTATCTCAACGGTTGATTCCAGAAGGTAGTGCTGGGGGACCATGTCTCTAAGTCATGGCAGCTATGCCATGGAGTACCACAGGGCTCCATTCTATCCCCTCTGCTATTTAACATCTATATGAAACCGCTGGGAGAGGTCATCAGGAGGTGTGGGCTGCGGAATCATCAATATGCTGATGATACCCAGCTTTACCTCTCGTTTTCCACTAATCCAGGTGAGGCAGTGGCTGTGCTGAACCGGTGCTTGGCCGAGGTAAGGGAATGGATGAGGGCAAATAAACTGAAACTCAACCCAGACAAGACGGAGGTCCTGTTGGTTGGCGGATCGGGTTTCGGAGAGGGTGGATTTGACCTGGTCCTGAATGGTGCAACACTCCCTCTTAGGGATAAGGTCCGCAGCTTAGGAGTACTCCTCGACCCGGAGCTTTCTTTGGAAGCTCAGGTGACAGCGGTGGCGAGGAACGCCTTCCTTCAGCTTCGGCTGATTAATCAGCTGCGCCCCTACCTGGAGTACGACTGCCTGGCGACGGTGACACACGCGCTGGTGACTTCCCGCCTAGACTTCTGTAATGCGCTTTACGTGGGGCTTCCCCTGAAGACAGTCCAAACACTTCAATTGGTGCAAAATAGAGCTGCCAGGTTGCTGACGGGGATGGGGCGTTATGCTCACATGACTCCAGTCCTCCGTCAGCTTCACTGGCTTCCCATTGAAGCCCGGGCCCAATTCAAGGTGTTGATTATGACCTATAAAGCCCTAAACGGCTTGGGTCCTGGCTACCTGAACGAGCGCTTACGTCCGTATATGCCCGACCGCCCTTTGAGATCTGCGGGAGAGTCCCTTCTCCGGGAACCCTCCATGAAAGAAATTAAGAGAGTAAGTACTCGGAGGAGGGCTTTCTCTGCGGTGGCACCCAACCTATGGAATTCACTCCCCAAAGAGGTCCGCCTAGCACCGTCGTTACTGGTTTTTCGGCGCCAGGTAAAGACCTTTTTATTTAAACATCATTTTAATTGTTAAAACATATGATCTGGCCAGGGCAACTTCTTCTTCCTTCTCTTTCTCCTCCTATATTTTTATTTACTTAATTTATACTGATAATTTTAATCTTATATTTGTAAATCAATGTATTTTTTGTATTTTGTATTTAATGGTAATTTATTATGTGCTATTGTATTTCATTGTATTTTATCGTGTTGTAAGCCACCCCGAGGTTTCGGCTAGGGGCGGCATAGAAATGTTATAATCATCATCATCATCATCATCATCATCATCATCAATTACTAATAGCACAACATCTCAGTTGGGATGCTGGCATCTCTGATGCTGTTTGCCATCATTGCTAGGGGATTTCAAGGGCTAAATCACTTTTAGTTCATTACTCACTCACAGTTTCAATTTAGTGGGGACTAGTTAGACACTGAAGATTTTACAAAAGCCATTAAAAACATCTGTTGCATTGGGCCTGGGATGGCAAAGGTTTCATGCTGCTTGCAATGTCATAGGTACAGGCCAATACTTGCTTATAATAAAGTTCTATTGAATAATTCCATGTAACAAAATAGCAAGGTGGCTTTTTGGAGAATGTGGGGGGAAACACACACACATGGTGGGGGTGGGGGAGATTCCTGAGCTGAGAGGATGTGATCTGGAGCTCACATAAGACTGTAGCAACCAAACCGCAGGTCCCTGTGCAACACTTGCGCTGCAGGATGTAGAAAGGGCCATCTTTTCCCAGCAGTCATGAAACATTCCTGCTACATTCTTCCATGATGAGAAGACCATTCTGAGTTGCCTTACCTTCCAAAGAGAATGTCTGCACACAGCAGGGCCCAGCTCCCCTCTTTAAGGGGGGATGAATTGGATTAATCTACTTTCCGCTTACCCATTTCTTTTGCAGCTGGGAAGCTCTTGGGTATCACTTTCAGTGCTTAACCTAAATTAACATGCACATTTTTGGCTCTGTGAAAGAACAGCTACTGTGAATCATTACAAATAGATAAACTTTTGGCAACTGCTTATATTTCCAGTTGCAGGAATTTCACCCAGCAGAGTGAACAGAACAAATTGCTTTAATTTAACCCCATACAGCTGACATTCCTGCCATACCATAACTCATGAACAGGGATGCATACATTAGAAATTTAGAAGCCCTTCTCACTAGACCACTGAGACAGACGAGAATCTGGAGCTTCAGGAAATAGCTTTCTGTTTAAATGAGACTTCCAGCTTTGATAGGTGAGTTGTGATTTCTGCTGATTTCAGCCAATACAGCATTTTCTTAAGATTTTCAGTGCTCCAAATAAAACCCATAGATGTGATTAGGCTTTTACATTTGCATGGAATAAAATGCATCAATGTTGCCAATCTTTATTTCCAGGCACGCATTATCCTAGCTACCTTTTATGTGGTAAGGAAAGGGAGATTTAACTCTCCAGTGAAGCGTTTCTTGTTTTGGAAAAGGGGGCAATCCAATCCTTAGCGTTTATCAGCAGAAACGTGCTTTGATTCCACATTGTTAACATATAGTACAGCCAGAGCCAGAAGATTCAAGCCACTCCTGGCCCACTTCCGATAGCTGTCTTATGCCAAGCCTGATTCAGCAGGCTGCTTCTAACCCCAGGTCTGGTTCTAATTGTGGGATCTCAATTTCTGACAGACCTGAATCTACTGCAACTACGATCAACATTGGAGGCCCTCCTGCGAGCATCACCTCAATGGTGGCAATGAGGGGGAGGGGCTTCTCCGTGGTGGCCCCCTGTCCGATTATGAAGAGGGTGCCAACTCTAATATCTTTTCAGCACCAGGTTAAAACTCTCCTTTTTTAAGAAGGATTTGATAAGGGCCAATGGGGAGGAGGGTGGGGATTTATGTCATTCTAGATCAGGGTTGTCCAACATGTGGCCCCCGAGGCCTCGTTCTGCAGCCCTCTTGCCACTCAAAGCTCCCACTGTTCCGCCCCGGTCCAGATCCCAGTGATGGCACGGGCACGACTGTGGCGATCCAGGACCGGGAAGATAGTGGGTTGGGCCGGTGGCCTCAGGCGAGCTCGCCCCAGCATGCCTTGCACTGCTCAGCTGACGAGTGCAAAGGCGCTGAGGAGCTGAGTGTCTTTGCATTCATCAGCAAGAGTAGGTGGCCCATGCTGTGGGGGGGGGGGGTTCGTTGGCTCAAGTACAAGAGGCTCAGCCAATTCCAAGAGGAAGGAGGGGCTGGAAGGGGTCACATGGGAGGGTTTCTGGGTGGGACAAACGGGGAAGAAAGGGACAGACCACCCCAGAGAAGCAGTTGTTGTGCTTGGGCTGTGGGTGGAGAAGGAGCTGCCTGTGATCTCTGCAGAGTCCTGAACTCACAAAGGAAGTGAGATCTCGTTATGTCAACTTCTCCTTTGTGTCTTCCTCCCTGTTTTCCAGCACACAGATGGTTTTGCTTTTTCAAACACACAGGGAAAAAGCCAACTCTAAGACCTCATATTAGTTTTCTCCCTTGTTTAATGGTTAATTAAATATATTAATTGTGCATATTAAATTAAATAAATATAGTGCTAACACTTTAATACGATATGGAAATGTAATTCATTGTGTGGCCCTAGGTTCCATGTCAAAGTCCTCATGCAGCTTTCAAGGTAGAAAAAGTTGGACCACCCTGGTCTATATATACTGGAAAAACTGTTTTGCTGCTTAAATCATTAAAAAATATGTTTTAAAGTGTGTATATTGAAAACCATACACCATTTTTATTTTATGGCAAATTTTGTATTTTTTATCAATTGTTGTGAACCATCCAGAGAGCTTCAGCTGTTGGGTGACATAGCGATGATGATGATGATGATGCCCCCGCCACCTCTTAGGAGAAGAGAATGTAGGTAAGGGTTCCTTGGTACAACCTGTACTGGGAGAGATCAATTTATTCCAGTGGTACAAGGACCAGTGCAAACAAGTCGAAAAGAAATCAAGCAGCAAAGCTACCGAACCGAGAGTACTCTCATTGATTATTTCTACTGAGGGCATGGCCCAGATCCTGTGATCTTCTCCCAACATAGGCCAGCAGTAGCCTTTGGCAGCAGGACCACTTGTCAGATTTTCTGGATGGGGCAATAAGTCAAGGAAGGGAAGGGACACTCCCACTTCGGGCAAGTGGTTTGGGGGACTCGCCAGGCCATCAGCATTAGCTCTGGGCTCCTGCTGCAGTGATTATCTCCTCCTGGAGATAATCTCTACAACACAGCACTGCAGCCATATGGATGTTTTAAGAGGGCGACACAACCCTCCAGCAATGGCCTACAGTCTGGTTAAGCCATTAGGGAAAAGAGGTAGAAAGTGCTTCCCTTGTTTTGTAATGCAGAGGCCAATTTCTACACCTTACGAGTACTTCTGAGAACAATCCATACATTTACTGTGCTTTAAAAGCCATGATGTTATGCCAGTGGTTGACTTTGGGATGAAGACAAAGCTCCACATCAGGCTGTGCAAAGTAGAGGCATACAATGACCGCCAGACTCAACTTGGATCCCCGTCTGCTGCTTCAGAAAATGGCTCAGTTCTACTCCAACCAGTTGGGAGGCTGCCCACTTTTTGCCTGGATACTGAAAAGCGTTTTCAGCCAAAAGGTTTTTGTAGACTATCATGGGAAATGACAAGCAGCTATAAAGTTTTCCTCCTTGTCAAAATCTGATCATATTCTTAGATATAGTAGCCCCTTAGAAGAGACCTCTCTAGAGAGGTCCGCCTGGTGCCATCATTATATGTTTTTCGGCGCCAGGTCAAGACCTTTTTACTTGGCCAATATTTTAACATATAGTAATTTTAATTGTGTAAGACTTATTTATTTTAAAGAATGCTCAGTGTGGAATAGTTGACTTATCTTATTTTACTGAAGATTGAAACGTTGAAAGCCATCCAGAGACGACAGTAATGGATGGCCTACAATTTTTAAAAATAAATAAAAAAAATAAATAAAATGACGCTTCTGTTTTATACCAAAAGATTTCACAAATCTCTGTATATAACATGTACATCTGTATATTTTGTTAATTTTAAATCAATGCATTTATAAATTGGTCACCATTTGGAGGATTATCCCCACCAAATGTCTGAAAAATAGATGCAGTGGTGTGCTCTCCATGCTTTAATGCATTGCTTTTTTAAAAAAGGAACTGCCAATAATTTTATTACTTCTTGGGAGAATTGGATAAAATTTGCAATGGTACTTGCCCATTCCCAGGGAATTCAGCCTACCAAGGTTTGAGTGAATAGGTATAGGGATTTTCATGGAAGAATACCCTTGAAATCTTGAGGGTATCCCAAAGGAGACAAGCTTATAGGAGACAAGCTTATCTTCCCATGTTCCTTGTGATCCTCTGTTTTGAAAATGATGGAGGTGTTGCAGAGTTTCAGAAGAATACATACAGCAGTTCATGTGAAAGAAGAGTTTGGAAGCGGTGGTGGTGTAAGTGATATTCTTCCTTTTTCTCTGGCTTTTTGGGCAATTTGTATCAAAATGTTATATATGGCAAAGATGTCTTTTAGCAAGAAACCTGCAGAGTTTCAGAAGGAGAATTGCAGGGCATTAAAGCAATTGAACATTTTAAAGGGTTTTTTCATTGTGATGCTGAGCGATATTGGAAGAATAGCCACTTCGCAGTTCCAGTCTTGCCCTTCCCCATAAGCACAGTGATTGGAGCCCCTAGTAAAATATGCCCTAGGATTTGAAGGCAGTGCTGCCAGTCGCTTATCTGCACTCCCTCCCTCCCGCTTCTTTACCTTTCCTCCATTTATCAGCACTTTGGAGAAATAATGAAACCAGAAGACACTGACTGGGTTCAGACAACACAGTAACTCACACTTAGGCCTTGAACATAGGTTGAGCATGAGTTGTTGCTGAAATATGGATTATGTTGTCTAAACCCAGCCACACTAACGCCATCATAGTGAACAACCTACAGTTCATCACCCAGCAATCCATGGGTTGTTCATGGTGAACAAGCCATTATGTCTTAGTACTGTTGGGTTCAGACTAGGGATGTGCAAGGAATCCATCTTGTGTGGAAGATCTGCCAGTTCCCTGGTTTCTGCTTCCTGGACTCCAGTCCACTTTACAGCAGCCCACAGTCCGAGTCCCTGACAAGGTCACCCAGGGCTCACAGGGCGCTCGCCAGGAATCAAGCCCCATGCGCTGCACAAGCAGTGCCATTTTTCCACACCCACTGCTGCCCTTTTTGTGTGCGCACTGTCAGCAAGCAGGGAAAGGAGTTGGCTGCTGGAAATGGTGGCTGGTGAAGGGCCTGTGAGCATTTGCAGTCTCCTTCTTGGCTCAGCTTGGTTTGCAGGACTGGTCCAAGCACCAAAGGAAGTCTCTGGATTCTGGAGGGACAGATTCCAAAAGGGTGCATCTCAACCCTAGTTCAGACACCATGATAATACCCTTGTCAGCCACAAGCCTTGTTCCAATGACACCCCACACTCAGCTCATACTCAACCCTTGAGTATGGGTTGTGTAGTCTGTACCTGGAAGAAAAAGAGGAAGTGGAATATCTGTGTCACAAGCATGAAATGGTAATGAAACCTCCAGCCAAGCTTCGGTAAAGCAAACAGCCAACTTCACACTCCTTGAAACCATCCCAAGGAGTCCAGATCTGTTCAGGCTCTTGGGCTTGGTCAGCATCTGATAAGACATTCCTATCACAAAGATTTTAAAAACTGACACAGTGATCAGCAATATGAGTTGGCAAAAAATTATTAGTTTATTAGTATGTTTATATCCCACATACCTGCCATCATGAAACTCGAAACAGCATACCTGGAGTTCTCAGGTCATCTCCCAACTAGGAACAGATCACTCTAGACCTTCTTAGCTTCAACAAGAGACTGCATTGTGTGCACTCAGTTTATCCTGGAGCCTATTCTAGGTAGGCCTGGAGAACCCAAAGCGACTACATCCAGGGGCTGGATTGCTCCTTACCCATCTTCCATGATTTTTACCAATATTATCAATCAATGTTATCAATAGGATGGCAACATTAGCTATTGGTGTGCCGAAGCCATTTTAAAGGGAACAGAAGTTATATCCTCCATGGCATACCCCACATTTATGAAAACATTTCTCCTCAGAGAGAGTTCAAACAGGAATATTTTCCATAGATGTGTTAGCTCTAATGGCTAGATAGATCATTTTAACTCCAGTGTTTTTAGACACTCTAATTTTGCTTTTAGTCCCAAGATAGAAATCTGGGAAAATTATTTTAATTTAAGTTCTAATCCTAAACAAATTTAACAGGTATAAAACCTCACAAACACAATAAAACTTAACCTCTGCACTGTCTCTGACTTTTGCATTATACACCTGTCAACTCTTACACATAGCTTTTGCTGCCATATATTTGCATATAGGGCCCGTGGGACCTTCTTGCCACAGAACTGGATATGCTTTCCTATTAAGACACACTGTGCTATTGCTGGTAGCAGTGTTATGAAACCTTCAGTACTCAAAATTCCTTAACGTAAGAATACAGATCCAAAACCATAATTACATTTTAGTCAAGAGGGCTTTGGAATAAATTCATGAAATTACGATTTGGATGTCCCATTTACTTCCTGCATCTGCACTTGTAGGCAAATCAATGAAGAACGGTGTGAATGTGTTTCTTCCTTATGTGCTGCTTCTCTTCAAATAGAGTTTGGCTTGCCGTGCGCCTAGCTGCTGGTCTTATGCATGATTATGCTGATGTCACACGTTCTGTTTACAGACCGTGTCACTCTTCCTTGTGTATGAAATTGCTCAACCATCACTTTCAGGCAATGACAGTGCAGGCCCTACCAAGTCATCTTGAGTCAGCTGACAAAAAGGCAGAAACTTGAGCATACCGTGAGATCACTTCCTTGGTTTATCCCTAAGTGATTACAGTGACACTGAGTAGCAGAAGGGTCTCCCAACAGCTTAGCCTCAGCTCACGGAAGGCCACCTTTTAAACACTTTTGAGGTGCGATTTGCATGCAACATTTTTCAAGGAGACAGATGAGTCTCACCAGGGACACTCAAGTTTGCACTGTAAAGTTTTTCCCGAAAGATATATGACCAGGCTCTGTTTTACTGCTTATTAAAAACACGAACAGGTATGTAAACAGCATGTAATTTAATCATTGGGCTAAATATATATATAAAACAATCACATCTTTGTGATTATGATTTCAGCCCTTTCTGGGGCTTGATAGTGGGAGGGTGTTGTTCACCATTCATGTATAACGAGGAGGTTGTGTTGCTCTCGTTTGCTTGATCAGGCGCAATGGCAGCTCGTCTAAACAGCCAGAGCACTGCTTTCAAGCTTGCATTCGTGTCGAAAGAGAGACATCTGCTTTCACATTGCGCTTGAGCTGCTTGACAGGCTAGTAGATTTATACACCATCAGCTGCTTCTATATTAAATGCTAAACACATAGTTAAAATTAGAAATTAACGGCATCAGGTTTCCAAGGGTGGATTCTGCTATACGTCCCACAGACAGGGCAGGCCCCATGGCCTGGGCTTCCCAGCACTAATGGACGGACCCTCTGGCGGGCGCACGGACCAGTGCTGCAGTATGTGGCTCATCCCAAAAATCCACATCCCGCCCCCTCTGCTATCAAAACACCTAATTAGCTTTGATGCATTTCTGGCATATTTTGAGGCACCACTGTTCTCTGCTAAAGAAAAATACCTCCCAGAGAGATAGGGCCTGGTAAAAGACCAAGCAAAAGGGCTACAATTTGCCTTTATGAAAGACAGCCACCATTTTTATATACCTCAGTGTGTGGCATCCCTAGCAAAATACTTTTGACTTTAAAACTAGACTCAGGGTTTCCTGTGAAGGAAAAAATGGAGGAAAGCAGCTGATTCAAGGAGATATGCATGTGTCATTATTCTTTTACAATGACATGAACTATCTGTACCTTTTCAAGGGACGAAATGAAGGGCCAAGTTATAGATCTAGTTTGCTCCCAATTCAATGGGCAGACTTTTCTATTTGCAATCTGAGATTCTTAATTCAAAGCTTTTGCTAATAAGGGGCTTTATTCTGGGCACACTTCATGGCTGGGCACACAGGGAAGCCTGGCACAGGGTTTCAGGCGGCCTTCTTCTCCAGCCCCACGCTTGCCCAGAGTGCACACATACAGCAGAGCACCCCGCTTGAGAGAGGACAGTCTTTTCAGCCCCCCCCCAAAGACCCATCTGGCTGTCATGCTATGCCTCTGAGCCGTGTTCTTCAAATTTCACAAACCCCACATGGAGGTGTAGCATGCCATGTTCTATCAACTTTTAAAAAATGTTTTTCATCTTGTTATTCCCAAATGGCACTGCATGGGAAAGTCCAGTGTCTTTATTTCTCAGTGTGCGTATGTCACATATATCTCATTGCATGTACTGAAAATGTTGTCTATCCATCTTACTGTAACTTCGGAGGCCAGCTCTGTTTATAAGCGCATGGGTCAGACAGGGCTGGTTATGTCTCCATTTAGGGGATTTCAGTTGATGTGTGATTAGTAACTTGGAAAGCATCCCAACTGAAGCACAGTTGGGGACAGCTGAACAAGTGGATTAGAGTGGTTGAGGAAAAACATTTCTTCCAATTTAAGGAGAAATCTGATAAACCATCTTTCCTGAGAGTACGTTTATAGCGGCAAATTCTGCCACAGGGCAGTGGCTGGACATAACTCGTGAAGACAACTTCCACTGAGCCGAGACGGAGGATCGTTTCCCGTGCTCTTGCAGAGGGTCTGCATCTGCAAGGGGCCCTGGATTATAGCCTTAAGACATGATCTCTTGTAGAGTATCCGCACAAGATTCTGGTTGCTGAAAAAGATTTGCTGTATGTTTCAGTGGCCATAAGTCCCTTTGCACTTGGTGGAATGATAACGAGAATTTCTTTCAGGTTCAGCACTTTCCCCAGCCCTGTGAAAAGGCAGATAGTATTACTGCAATGTGCTGGGTACAGTGCCACCCTTGAAGACTTCTTGGAAGCTACAGCAGATGCAGCTCGCTCTAGTTTAGCCAGTGTTTGTTGTTGCAACCGTATTACTAAACGTCTTCCAAAAGAAGTGATATTGGCCTCCTCATTTCTTCTGGATTAGGTTCAAGCTGCTGCAGCATTAGAAAGCCATATATGGCTTGAATCTTAATTCCTGGAAGTCCATGTTCTCAGTGAACTAAGCTAATGGTTAAAAAATGTGGCTGAAATATTTGCAAGGCCTGAAGTTTGATGCATATAGCCAGTGCTTCCAAACAGGCCCTACCAATATGGCATGTAAGACTTTCCAACTTGGAGATAGCGTGGTGCAGGGCAGAAATTTGCAAGATGGAGTACCGGATGGCTCCTAATCCAAGATAATTCAATTGATGGCAATTTGGGAATCAATATAATCCCCAGATATAGGGAAGGTTCATGCGAAAATCAGAACTGCCTTAGAGAGAGCGTTGGTCCATCGTTCTCACTTAGTGCCCTCAACGGAGAATGTTAGCAGCTCTCCCAGACTGCAGACATTGTGGATATGGCAAGGAGTGTAAAGTGTGAACTTCCTCAATGAATAATTCAGTTTCCCCATGCAACAGCAACACACCCTTTTTAGGGTAATACTGTTGCATCTCTTTTACATCAAACTGGTAAAATTGTTATCTGGCAGTATTACCCATCTGTACTGGGAACAAACTGTCCCGCACACTTGTAGAACAGAAACAAAACCATGCAAGTGGTCTCAGCAGCATTAAAATTACAATTGTGTCTATCTGCTCCATCAGGCATACCCTTTCCTAGAATACCCCATTCCACCTCACCTCCATGGTTTCCAGCCTCCTGACTGGGTACGCTCAGTCTTCATCAAACTGTAATTTTGGGTTCCCCCTTAAGGTATGGTGATTTGGGAAGGTTGTTTGTTGTTCTTCATTGAGAGTGTTTCTGCAAACTTTGCAATTCCCTACGCTCCCTGTGGCTTCCTCTGTGTGTATGAATGGTCCTGTTTGGACTTCATAAGGATCAGTACTTGGAGAAGGAGCTTGTCCTTCAGGATTTGGGTCAATGGAGGCCTCCCCCTGATGCAAATAGGGCCTGGAGGAGGGCACCCTCAGGACCATGAAAGGAGTGTTGAATTCCCCACTTCAGCATATGTATCAGTATGAAAGAGGTACAGGATTTGGCCTGGATGGGCTGTACTTCTTGGGAAGCACCAGGAATTGGCCTGCTGCTGGCCTGAGAGAGCACTGCCCGAAAGCCATCAGTGAAAGGCTTCAAATAAGGCAGGGTTTGTCTGGAAGGCGGAGTCTTTGGGTGCAGTCCACCAGCGCTGAACCATGATAGCAGGGTGACTGAATCCTAGACAGAAGAATAACAAACAAGAATAACAACAAGAGTTGACCAAACAAAGAAGCCCCATGAGAGAAAGAAAGGCTGAAAATGGGCTTCGAAACAATCGCAACCCCCGCTGCAACTAATGAAAATTTTAAACACCATGAGCTCATCCATGCAATTGACGTTAGTCCTCATTGGGCCCAAAGCGTTGCAGAAGTGCTGTGATGTTTGTATCAAATGTTGCAGGGCTGTGTGTAGGACAGCGAAGGGGCACCTTGTCCCAGAATAGCAGGCACACTGAATCATGCTCACAATCAGTGCACGCAGTGTTTGCCATGTCCCCTGAAGTGACACATTGACCGCCAATGACGGGCTGGTTCAGATGGGGGAGTCCCCCCTCCAGCAATGCCTCTCTGTTTGGAGATCTGCTGCTTAAGGTGAGGGTTTCCCCAAACTTCTTCAAAAGGGGCAGGGAGGTCCTTTGTGGTTTCAAAGTAATTAGAACAATTCCTTAATCCTGTGAAACTGCTTCCTAGACACCTACAGGCAGAGAACATTTTCAGGATTGTAGCAGACCAAGGGAAACCTGTTTCCGATGCTATGTTGAGCACAGATTTTGTGTGTGTGTGCGTGCACGATTTCTACATCATTTTAAGAACATAGCACTGGAAAATGCCTATGCTTCCGGTAGTAATCAGCAATGAAAACAAACAAGATCCAGGCAGCACAATTAAGGGTATCAGCTAACTGGATCCCAGGAAGCCTCCAGACTCAGAGGATTATGGGCACCCTGCCTTTTGGCCATCTAGCTGCAGCACTTCAGATCTGGGGGGGGGGGGGGGGGGGGGAAACCCTCCAGAATACATGCCCCCTCTTCTCCTCCCCTTTCTACCCTCTTTACTCCTTCTCAGAAGTCACTTGTACGAGAAGCGGGAAACAGAGAGCAGTTCTTCCTGTGTTGGCTGCAAGGAGGGGAAGAGCGGCCCAAGCACAGATTCCAGGCGATGTCGGCCCTCTCTTCTGACCTTGGAATCTGAAGCATCCTGTGATCCTCTGGATGCTGCCTAGGGGCTGGGAATCGCTTGCCTGAAGCTTTAGAAAATAATTTGCGCACACAGAGGGGGCTGTCTTCCTTTTAGCTTAACAGATGCACCCACTAAATAAAACCCCGTTATGGCCCCGTTGGTACAACATAAAAAACCTGAATTAGTTTTTCCGTCATCCATGTTCTCTCCCCCTGAATTTGGCCTGGCTCTGTTTGTCCTGGCGAGATGCATTGACTGGATGTTGACTCTTCTAACCTGATGTGGGCAAACACGCATCAGTGCCCTCTCCTCCCTCTTGCTACCAATGTGAGTGAATCCCCTCCACCTGCAAGGGAATGTGCTGCAGGGCCTCTCCTTACATCCCTGGGGAATGCCCTGCCTCTCCTTACCTGGGCAAAGCTATACAGGGGGAGGACACTGAGCAGCTACTGGCTAAAAAAAAGAAACATCTTCATTTGCCCTTGAGATAAAAGATGGGTGGGGGAGATTAGTGTCATGCCTCAGACTCAGCCCATAGATCCCATATTGTATTAGTCTTGCACTAGCATGAATTTCTGGAAAGGGAAGTTTTACAGGCAGGTGCCTCTGGGCCAAGACCCTCGTCCATCTAATTTCTGATACAAGAGCATAGCTGGCAAAAAGGGGCTTTCCTACATCACGTATTTATTGTGCGCTCACATTTCCTTACTTGTGGTTGTTCACAGGATCTTTAGATGAAGTTGTGTTCCTCCAGTTTGATTTCCTTTTCAAAAGTGTCTCCGGAGTACTTTCCCAGGTTTAGAAGAGGAAAATGAGACATTAAATTACAATGGGGAAGAGGGCGTGCTTTTGCCCAATGTATTTGCAGGATTCTGCAGTGGCACAGCGCTGCATAGAGGTCAAGTAGCAGGAAAGCGGGGAAGGATGAACATTTTGTGTAAAGCTCAGGTCTCAGTGCTGGAACAAAACCAGAAGCTGATACAGTAGAAAAACTAAAGGAAGAGCTTTCTGCTCTTGTTCCTATTTTGCTAATCAATGAGGCCTGGGCTGTTTTGCAGTTTGCAAGAAATGCGCTGCAAACATATGTGGCTCCATAAAGTCATCCAGAGACTTACCTTATGTCTGGGTGCTGGTCTTCATTAGGACTCCCTGTCCTCTCTTTCTCATCTCAATCCTTCCCATTTTTCTCCTCTCAAATATCAAAGAGAGAGTTTCTTCTTTATCTTATTCTTAAAAACATATGGACAGCCCAGTTGGCTAGTTGTGAGTTGGTAGAGCCACGCAGCTCCCAGTTTATCACTTAAGAATCTTAAGTTTCCAATTAAAATCCAGAACAAGAATTATGAGGATGCAAAGCACGTACAGACAGCTAGTGTGCTGAGTGTGGGACTGGGAGCCAGGAGTTCTGGTTTTTAGTCCCTACTTGGCCACGGAAGTATCTGGGTGACTTTGGGCCAGCCACACTCTCAGCCCAAACTACGTCACCAGCCAGTTGTGTGAATAAGATTGAGAGGAGGAGGAGGAGAGTTATGTATACTGCCTTGAGGTCCTTGAAAGAAAAGAAGGCCGGATATAAGTATAATAAATAAATAGTAAACAAAGTGCTTCAAAAGTGCTAACAGGGTGGACAGAACTGCTGTACACCATGCTGAGGATTTGCAGTTGACAGACACAGGCTACCAGTTAAAAAACTGTAAGAAAGCCATGATAAAGATGCCCAAAGAAAAATCAATTCCAAACCACATCCATCATTTCCATTCGGGGTTTCCCCTCTGCTGTTGAATGACTTTCATAGATCTGCAAAAAGCTGAGTGTGTTGCCACTAGGACGCTCCTGAAGAAAAACTTTTGGGGGAAAGTACTTATATTCTTTATTAAGAACAGCCCAGATTATGGGAAACCTCAACCTTCCCAAAATAAAGACACTATTATTTCTGTACTAAGAAAACCCTCCACTTCTGTGTATAGCAACTTCCTATTATCACCAGACTTCCTGCAACATTTGTCCATACAGTCTCAATAGGAACAAACCTTCAGCGAAGCAGCATTTCCGAACAGAATGTGCATCATACAGGGACTGTTAGAAGGCTATGTTTGCAGTTCTCCTACCCTGCAGATTCAGAATTGCCAGTTCCTGACTGTCAAATATAATGAGGATTCTCTTATTCTTAATTGATTAAGAATAAATGGGAGGCAGGTTTTTAGTTAGTGCCTGTGCTGGAAGCAAAAAGTGATTTCTCCACAAACAGGGCAATCGCTTTTTTTTTTTAAAGAAATGTGTTTAATAATTTTCAGCTGGTGCTGTTTTCTGTTTTAAAAAAAGATGGTTCAAATGTCTATTGGAAAAGCTGAAACTAGAGACCTTATGCACTGAATTCTTCAACCATTTAATGCATCTCTGTGCTACATACACAAGACTCTCCCAGACTAGCATTTAACACACATTTGAGGAAATAGGTAGAGTCCATGGGCGCTATCCAATCAGGACCTAACTCAAACAGTGTTCACAAAGCTCTGCTGATTCTTTCTGCGGCACAAGGGTTTGCACCAGCATGATGTGCAACTGGTCTTGTCCAAACAGTCCTTCCCTACACACCTGCCCAAGTCTTACATTCTTCCACTGAGGTCCTTCCCTGGGGACCCACTTTGAAGATCAGAAGAGTAGCTACTCAGAGAAGGGCCTTTTCTGTGGCAGCACCCCAACTCTGGAATCTGCTCCCCATAGGGGCGTGCCTGGTGCCTAGACTTTATTTATTTCAGCGCCAAGCCAAAGTCCATTTTTTACCTGGTATTTTAAGACTGAATGGAATTTAATGGTAGGGTTTTATTATATGTTTTCAGATTGTATTTTAATTGTGCTGTTCTGTTGTAAGCCATCTTGAGATCTGTTGGTATAGACAGGTTATAAATGGTTTAAATAAATAAGTAAACAAGCAAGCAAGCCATCGCTTTAGCTGGCTTCTCCTCTGTGCAGGTGCTTTTCTTTCTTGCTCTTTAAACTCTTATCCTAAGTAAAACGATCAGATAACCAAATTCCTTTTTTGAACTGAAATCTTCATTTTATAGAACTGATTTCCCCATGAAACCCCCTTAGCCACCAGGTGATTTTTTAGAGCTGATATGTTATCAGTATTGAGCTCTACCGGAAAGGCTGAACATGCTCTTAGCATCCTCCCTTTCGAACTGGCGAGTGCTTCCGAATGAGCCGTCTGCAGTGCCACTGCTGTGCCGCATCTACCAAATTTCAGCAGGGGTTCAGCGCCATCTTCCACTCACTGCACCTCCCCACTTTCCCACCACTGCGCCTGCCGCCTTTTCTCTTACCGCAGACAATCTGTTAAAGAGAATCGCTTCACAATGCCCTCCCATTGCTAGTGCTGGGAGCCCTCCATCTGGGAGGATTCTGATATGGACCACGACCAAAAAGCACCTAGAGAGAGAAAGAGAGAGATGAAATGACATGACCACTTCATTCCTAGAATGTGTCTTGCATTGTTAGACACCTGCTCTGATAAGGCTGTTTGCCACACACTGTGTAGAAAACGTCAAATGTGTGCTTTTCCCAAGCCAGCGCATATACCAAATTGGCCACAAATGATGGTAGAGGATGCTGCAGCTCATTTTTAATGGCAGTGCATTGGATGCAATTGCCTTGCATTTGGGATTTTAAAAAAAAATCAAAAGTGAAAGAAACAAGCGAGTAGAGGGGTCAGTTCATATTCATAGAAGTTCATAAAAGTCAGTAACAACGTTCCCATTTAATTCTGCTTTCAAATTAATCATCTCCATTTATCTTTTTCACTTTTGCACTCATTTTTTCATGAATTTGATTTGATAAATTGTGCAAGGTTTTCTTGAAAATGGGTCTTGTGCATACTGAAGAGCCCACCTCTTTCTATATCTATATCTATATCTATATCTATATCTATATCTATATCTATATCTATATATCTATAGATTCCACAGTTTGCAAAATACTACAGGAGCCACTAGTCTTACCAAGTAACACCCACATTCTCTCAAATAAAGCTATCTATTTTTCCTGCCAGATTCTCCTTCTGTAAGCAAATAAACAACCTGATCTCTTTCAGGTAAATCAAAGATTAGGTACATTAGCCTTAAGGCATCTAACAATCCCAGACTTTCTTCTATCATACTACTTCCCCAAAAGTATCCCCTTCTCATAATCATTTGAATCCAGGAATAAGACTCCAAAAAGAACCTCATAAAGCCAAATTTAAGAGCCCAAATCAGATTTTTAAAGCTTGTACCTTCATATAAATGCTCAGCACACAGACAGTCTTCATGATGAAATCCGCAATACTACTACTACTGTGTTTGAAAGAGGTTTGCTGATTTTTTTGCCCTTGATATTAGTGGAAGACTTTACGGATGGACCGTATTTATGCAACAGTGCCAGACACGTCCATGCATTAGAAGGAAGCCTGTCTTACCTCTTTACCCGGAGGTTTCAGATACTCCTTTCCCCACCCCACACCCCACCAGAAAAAATGTTTGTTTCTAAAACAGGTTTAATAAACTGTCTACTTTCCAGATCTCTGGCAAAGTGTTCCACAGAGCCTTCATCATATTTTCCTAACCCTCACTCGACTACATTTGTCCTTGTAGCAGAGATAGCATAATTGTGCAAACATCTGAGCCATTCAGGTAGTCGTCATTATTGTTCGTATCAACAGCATGATCAGTATGTACCTTATAATATTCCTGGTGTTTGGTTGCAAAGGTCCCTCGATCTTCATCTGGCAGAATCTAATTCCGTCATCTTCACTGAGATCTAGAATTACACCGAGTAAAGGTTGCCATTTACGTGGAACACTGAGGTTGCTAAAATGACTCCCTTAGGTATAGTCTGTGGTATTTCTTCTTTCAAGGACACAGTCAGTACAATACAGACGTTTTTGCCAAGGCAAATTAGGCTCTTGCTGGGCAGTTGTATGGAAAGAAGCACCTGTTTTGTTTCTCCGAGTTTGTATGAAATATGCTTGGTACAACTGTATGGATAAGGGTGCATTTACATGAGGTCTTGAGTCAACTGGTGGCAAGCTGATTAAACTTCCGTTGCCTTATTTGTTAATAAGAAATTAATTGCTAAAATTAGCCATTGACAACTGGCTTGAAGCCACACACAGAGAAACCTTGTAAACCTTTTCCAAATGTATGGAGTAGGCTGAGATTTTCCAGTGGGAATGGAAATGCCTTTCTGTACATGCTCAGAGGAATTCATTACAGCTATTTGATCTCTTCCAAGCATACTCACTTTCATCTGGGTCCTACTTCTTTAGCACAATAAGAGACACTAATTTGGCAGTTTAGCTAACTTACATCATTTCTGTGGGAAGCTGCGGTGCCAGCCATGAGCTGTGCTGGGCGGGGGGGGGGGGGGGCTTTTTGTAGGGTATAATGGGATCAAGTAGAATGAAAATTGATGACATGCTTTCCTTCCAGAACTCTAGACCAAAGCCTGTTCATACAGTACCTAGCATGCTTCAAAGCAGCCATTTTATCCTTATAATCCATAACTTACAATGTTTATTTTGGCATTTATTTGCAATGCTTGCATCCCTTGATATGATACGATTTTGTAATATTGTTTTTTATGATTGGTTTATTTTGATCTTGCTCTTTCCATTAGCCATTTTGAACAACATTTCATTTGGCAGAAAGGCAGAGCAGAAATAAAATAAAATTGATTAATCAGTTTTGCCTAGACTCCACACAACCTTTTCTTCAGCACTGGAGAACTTGCTATTTTCACAGACCAAGAGAGAGGATCTAAGAAAAGTATCCTTCTCTTGTGGGAGAACCAGCTTTGCAGCAATTTTACTGCAAAACTACCAAATCAACTGAAAACAGAAAATGGCCCTGTTATAATCCTGCCACAATGAACAGAAAAGGCACTAGGAAGGTAAAAGTAAAATCTGAAACAAGAAAAATAAATAAATCAAGAAAAATAAATGAAAGAATTTGTTCTTTAAGAAATTGTTTATTTTACAAAAGTGCCAAAATGTTCACAGAGTCAGTGTCTTCTTTTTGACATCCAAGCTGGCATTTAGTGAGGCTCTCCTAAATTCATACTTTAGATGCAACTGGACCTTATCCCCAGGTGCCAATGCAGCATCGCTTACCTTCTTTTTAATTACTAAAACACTTCTCTTAGAAGATATTGCTTCACTGAGATTCATAAACCCAATTCAGATTATCTGAGGGTACCTCTATGGCTTGCTCTCTAAGAAAAGTAGCATAAATTTAGAGAGATGACCTGATGAGCTTTGAGTATGCAGACCTCAAATTTTACTCCCTAGAAATGAGTCTAAAACAATTTCTCAGCAACTCAGCTATCCTGATTTCCAAACTAAGCTAGCCTGATTTCATAACTAAGATCCATACTTTCATTTTAGTGTCAGCATTTTTGTAACTTCTATGACTATTATCACTTGTAAGATCCTTTGTCCTTTTCTTTGCTACTGGAGTAGCTACCTTCCTTTCCTCCTATTAAATCTTAGTACTAAAGGGGCTTACACTTTTTTCCAGATCTCAGTCCTAAGGATACTTACCAGGAAGTCAATTCCATTGGATTCAGTGGGAGTTACTTAAGAGTAAGCATACTTAGGATTCTGTCAGTAAGATTTTGTAGTGACTATTTTAGCTAGATACTACCAAACAGTATAATGTCAGAAGCAGCTGAAACAGTAAGAGGTTTGGATAGTTCAAAAGAAATGAACCAAAATATCATAAGATATTGTAAGTCATCCAGAGATGCTCGGTGATTGGATGGGTTAGAAATATCCCAAATAAATAAATAAATAAATAAAATAAGGAAAAGGCGCCCATGGGTCAGTTTTGAAAGGTGATCCATAAATATTATGATTACATATGCAAAGGATTACACTCTTAGAAAAATGTTCAACAATGGCTCGTTATATGTTCAACAATGGCTGGAATAGTAGGTTTTTGTCTAAACATGCATACAAGTACGTCCAAAACATCTTCATCCTTTAAGTACATTTACCCCCATGGTATCAGCACAGAGGCCAGGTAATCCTGGCATGCCTTATGCTCTGGCCTGCCTTAAAAAATAGCAATTCATCTTTTCTCTCTTGCCAGATTTAGTTGATTATATATCTACCAGCATTATTAATTATAGGTTATGTTTTCATTATTTTTGCTTTGTCTGAAAGAGGTCTTCATTCATTATAGCAAATATTCATTCATGCGTCTTGAATGCATGTTCAGATGGTTGTGATAATCTGGTGTTAAGGAACACCTCACGTGGCAGCCAGATGGGAAAGTGAGCTACAGTTCACTACATCCTTCAACTGTAACCTCCCTGTCCTGATGGGGAAGGTCTGAATCAGAAGTAAGTTTGATTGAACATGGTTCAGAGCTCTATACAATTATGCAGCATCCTGCCTTATCATGGCTCCTGATGGCAAGTGATCTATACCTATCTTCACCTGATGGTGGGCATGTCGTGAGCAAAGCCGGCTGGTGCCGGAGGTCAGACTAGATGGCCAGGGAGACCCCTTCTGACTCGCTCTGTTTCTATGTTTCTGATCATGGTTACTTTTCTGATTCAGTCTTCCTCATTTGCAATACTTATAACACCTTAGCATGAACAAATAACTTTCCAGAATGCACAGGTCTATGCAAACCCCACTTGACACACTAGTATACTCATGCATAGAAGATGAGCAGTACTTTTATGAGCATTTTTTCAAAGCAATGCATTTACTCAATATCCCCAAATTCTCTATTTCTATTGTTTGGCAACCAAGAAGCTTCAATGCTGTGACAGCCATCTATCATATTCTTCTAGCTGAAAGGAAGCTCCTCAAAGGAGACTGAGTACTCATCCAGAAACTGCTGTATGTACACACCAATGCAGTTTACGGATCAGTATTGTGTACACTGATTTTCTGTGTCCACTTGCATAGTCTTACAACTGATGCAATCTGTGAGCACACTTTCAGTCTTACAGCTTTTCTACACAAGGCATTTATTGCACACTTATGATTGTTTCTGCATTCTTTAGGTGATTACATGATCCTCCAGATTTGCTGGAGGTTTTTTGTTTGTTTGTTTGCTTAAGAGCAGGGGAAATGGAGTATTATTAATGAAAGTGAAAGGAAACTTCTGTATTTGTTCTATTCTGCTATGCCACAGCTCCACCTGGAGGTTATTTAGTGGAAAAGCACTTGGCAGAGAGCTGGGATCTCAATGCTCAAACAAAATCAAAAGTAGATAAAAGATTGACAGCCTCATCTAGAAAAGCTTTCTCACAGGTTATACAAAGCTTCTTCACCTTTTCTCTTCCAAGTCCCTCTCCTTTTGTTTGCATCTAGTTGACATGTTTTGTGTGTCAATACTAGATGATGAATGCTGGCATCCTGTATCTGGAAAGTAATAGCTATAACGTGAAGCTAACTGAATGGTTAAAAGTTACATCACCGCCCTCAATGAGCAGTGTTATTTCTCAGCAACACCACATCACATGCAAGAGCCTTACACCGTTTACACAAGCTGAATAGGCCTGAGCGAGGCACAGAACTGAATTTAAGGTTGTGACATTTACAGGAGTGACAAGACTTAGTTGGAGGGTCCCAATCCAGTCTTCTGATGATCCCCACATCCCTCTCCTTTTTTCCAACCACTGATCACCTGGTGGTTTCCTGTCTTTTGTGCACCCCCATTCTAAAAAAACCCAAAAGCCCCCCCCCCCACCAAGACTGAGTTACTGTTCATAAAGAGCTTTAAGCTAAAACATGCTGGTAATTTTGGGAATTTTGCTTGTCATTTGCCCATCCATCCACATCCTCCACAACTTCTCTGAAACTGAAATTGACACTTGCTGAAAGATGCTCCCTCCCTTGACACAGAGAATCCACCAACACTTTTTTAAGAGCAGCAGGACAATAAGTTCCATCAGGCATCGTTTAAAGACTGTGGTGAGACAACACAACACAACACAAGCACGAAAAATTTCCACCAGGCAGTTATGTTTCTCTACTGCAGCAAAAGCACAACATATTGTAGCATCATAACAACTAAATTGATTCTGGCACAGGCATCTGTGGACTGGAGCCAACTCCATCAGATGCATGGAATACAGTGGAGAATTATAGGTTTACACAGAATCTCTTGGTTGCGGTCAGGGGGGAACAGGAGGGGAACGGTAAGGTCAGGGAGAACTTAATTGCAGAAAGTGCTGATCACATTATCGGTAAAGACACACACAGTGCACTTACTGCTGGTAGTGACCATCCCAGCACTTGGTACGCCAGTTTCTGAAATATTAGACACTGGAGCCCTCTTCAAGTCAGGAGCTGCTAGCTGTGGTCACATCTAGATATACTTCTGAGCCAGAATTTTCCAGTATTGTCAGTGCTAGAATGAAAGACATTACAAATGTTCACATACAGCACTCACTACTATGCAGAAGAGGCATGTTGCTTTTCCACATCTACCTGTGCCCAAATAGTGCTAAGCTGGGCTCAACACGGTCCCTTCCATGACATGCTGTCCACCTGCCACTTCAGTGTTCACTTCATCTGCTACACTTATTTGTTTTCTTCCAGAAAGAAGATAATTCATTTTTATATTTCCTGTAGGTTTATAAAGAAATCTTGACCAAGCCCTTCCCCGTGAGCACCAGCAAACTGGCTAGACCAGAGGAATGTCACAGTAAGTGCCGAGATTGCTCCATTGTACATAATTGCCTAATGAGATGCCTGTCTCTCCAAATGAGTCACGCTTATTGCCTGTTTGGGTTTATTCCCCACTTAGGACCCAGAGGAAAACTACCAGCTTATCTCTGGCCATTGGTTCTTCAGCCAGTGAAGACTTTAGCAGCAGCAGCAAAAAACATCACAGTTATTCCACTTCGATTCCGCCAGTATCCGTCGACTCTCAAAGAGTAGGTTAAACATTTGCATCTCCTCTTTGCATCAATTTTGTCTTGATGCAAAAAAAATTTGCAAAAAATAAACACACACACACATATTGAGCCAAACGCTGATATTCCAGGTTTGTCTTCATTGGTTTATTCCTCTTCCCATTTAATCCTTGTCCCATTTAAACTGTGTCTGGCTTGAGTTTTGGCATCAATCAGTGGGAGGATTAGGAGCAGTCATGTGGCTACCCTGCAGCTTAGCCATTTGTCATATTCTTCCAAAGACATTTAAGAAAGGACAGTTGGATCAAAGCAGCTACTTAGTATAGAGATGGAGAATTCAAAACATCCAGGGATTTAAATGCCTTTCAAGTGGTTGGGGAGAAGTGTAAGGAAAGATTACATAGGCTTCTTTTTATAAGATTATGCTAAAGCAAAATAGAAGTGTATTTCCAGAAATGCCAATTGATATTGTTGTGCGCTTCATTAAGCACTAGGAAGTTTCAGACAGCCTGTGCACGGACGGGAGAATTTACAGTGTCTCTGCAATATCCATTTACAAATAGACAGGTTGAGGATGGGATGCGGGCAAGCTCCAGACACTGTGAGCAGCACTGGGTGGATCCCCAAAGCAAGGCACCCATGACCTTGGCACCCCCAAGCCTTCCTCCCAGTTCCCACTCAAAGGGTGTGTGGCCTCCAGACACTAGAAACCTTAGAGCAAGATTCTTCTAGGCACCAGTACTCAGTGGGTAAGGCTAAACAAAAGCTTGGCACAGTAGTATTCAAGATACAAAATATTTTACCACTGTTCTGTACCACTACATTCAAACAAAAGTCACTAGTGCTTTCTTCCTGATCACCATAGGTAATACATACTCAAGTACAGTTTTAAACTTTTTACAATATGCTGTTGATCTTATTAGTCACTATGTAGCCTCAAAGGTTTGAATTTAACTTGTAAACGAGATACATTTAATTTCCATAGCATTAGAGAATGGTTTTCCACATAGTGTCACTGATGAGTAAGATTTCAGGAAGTTTTGGGCATTCCACAGACTGCATTCTGCACCAGGAGTTGGCGGCGGGGGGGGGATTGGGCCCTGGAGTGTGCTCACCTGTAGTGCAAATGGACCCCAAATTTAGAACACTTAAGCCCTTTCCTTCAGAGTAGTTGGCACTAAATGGTTTAGCAATTCCACTGTAGATGGTTTTTAAAATGTTCAGCAAAGAATGAAAGTGAATTCTGTTACAAATAATAACTCAAGTAGTCACTTCTGCAAATATTTATATAGCACATTTGGCATATGTAGCTCTTGCAGCATTGATTTCACAGTGATTTATACATTCACTCCCTTTGTTCCCATTTTATAGATGTAAAAGTGAGAGGTTGTGTCTTTGTGATCCTCCTAAATCATCTACAGATTCAGTGGGATTTAAGGGTACAGTACTATACATTTTTAGGCATAAAAATGTCCTGCAGCTCCCAGCATTTCTCAGCCAGCGTGTGACAAAGAACTGTGGCAACTGTAGTACAACGTATTTGGTAGTTGCCATGTTAGGGAAGGCTGACCTAAAATCACCATATACCAGTTGCTGCTATACTATTGCTTTCTTGCAAATCATTTTGTGTACTAACTGAACAGATGTTCCCCCAGAGTACTTGAATTGTGCTTCATCCTAATACAAAGCCCAGATAATGAAATGTTGAAGATTTTCTTTACTCTTGTAACTGGAGAAGAAAAGAGATATGCTGTCAACAAGGTTCTGCATTCAGGATACCATGATGGCGATGTATCTCTTCCTTTAATGTATAGATGCAAAGTCCAACAAACCTCCAGACCGGACTGACCTATGAAGCAGCCCCTGTCTTCACAAAGGTAAGCACATAATCTCCTCATGGGGCCTTGGTTCCAAGGCACAGGGATGGTTAGAGACTCTCCGTCCCATCAACAAACCATGGCTCCTTGTTGGGTTAACTGGGATTTGTTTATCCCATAAAAGACCAAGAGTTTCCAGGTTCACAAACAAACCAGGATTGTTAATGAAAAGAAATGAGCACTCTACTTGCACACTCTGGTCATTCCCACAATTCCTGCGATAAATAACCCAGGAACTGCTGCTGAAACTTCTAAGTCAAGTTAATACGTGTCTGCAGGGAACATGGAGAAATGGGGCCAATATCCCAGACAGAAAACATACAAAAATATAGAGCTACTTGGGGAGCCAAGTCGGATGTGAAACAGGACACTGCTATGCAGAGTGCCATGCCACTTATCACTGGTTAAGTACAGCCAATTCCCACATACCTGGCTGAGCATCCAAGCCAGCATATGAAATGTCTAGGCAGGTTTAATGGCGAGCACCTTGCTTCTTATGAATTAGCTATCACTGGAACAGCACCATCAGTACCCCAAACATGTGTCCCTGTTATTCCTAGGAGAGTCAGATAACAGGGGGCAGGGCCTCAGCACCTCTAATAGCCGAGAGGAAGAGGGACTTTCAGCAGGCACAGCCAGAGTGACCATTTCCTGTCATCTCGTGCATCTGAAAGAGCACAAGCATGAGAACAAAACCCCAACATTATGCCGTGTTTGTTCTGCACTTAAGAAGAGTGATTCTGCTCCTTTGTAAATGTTTGCCTTGTCTGATATACCCCTTCCAGTCATGTTCATCTTTGATATGCCAGAAGAAGGGAAAGGACAAAGCAGAGTGCAGAAAGGGAAATCTTTAGACATCAAGTTAATTCAACAGACCGCCCTTCATCCAACTCTTCTGGGACTAGTTAAAACATTTCTGTCAGATGGTTCAAAAGGATGATATCCTAGAATTTTATTCCTTCAACTTGACTGCCTACATTTGCGAAAGAATCAGCCATTAGACTGTACAGTCACGTTTGCTTTTATCCTAAATAACTCACGCTTTCTAAACTGCATTGATTCCCTATTTCCCTCTCAAAAAGAATGCTCAGCATGAATGTGTAAAACTTGGTTGCACATATCCAAGTTACAATCTGTTTTAATCCTTCAGGGTCTACAAAACATTTTTGCTACCAAAGGCCAGCTAGTGGTTTTTGAATGTCGGATACGAGCATCACCCACTCCTGAAGTACGTTGGTTCAGAGAGTTCAATCAAATAATTGACTCAGCAGACTTCCGAATATTAAGAAAAAGTAGGTACTGTTATTTTTAAAGTTCAGTGTGTGTGAAGTTGGAAGCTACAGAGGTGCCCGTCTGTACAAGGGAAGGAAATGGAAGTCACTTGCCTGCCCCAGTCACTTCTCATAGGAACAAGGAAGGTGAATCAGATCCTTAATTCATCTAGTCCAGCAATGTTAACACTGACTGCCAGTGGCTGTCCAGGGTTTGGGGCAAGAGATTTTCCCAGCCCTACCTTGAGAAGCTAGAGATTTAATTTAGGACCTTCTACCACTTTGCTATCCCCCCCCCCCCCCCCCAATTGTAAGAGTTTGCCCTCTCCTCCTGAGTGCATTGGAGCTCCATAAAGATGCCTGAGTAGTTTTCCCTTTGATGACCCTCCAGCATCCTCCAGGCGATTCAGCAGATGAAGGTGGCATGTTAAAGGGGTTGCTGAGTCTCATTGGCCAGTTTGGTATCTTTCATTCTAAGGACTGGTTCAGATAGTTGCTCTGGTGGGGGAGGAATAGGCTTGTAGTCCTAGTCACAAAACATGTGACACAATGGTACTTGGAACAACCCCACATATGCAATTCCTCCTCCCAAAGGGGGAAAAGGTTCAGACCAGGCATTTGTACATACAGGTCCCGCTCTATGGATGCATGGGGAGGAGAGCCATGTCCCTGCTCTTCCCCTACCACAAAACTGCCAGTACCTAGGTCAGTGTCCGAACTGGAGCACAACCAGGTCTTGTGCTCCCTGATGCTGGTATAATCCTGGCTTAAGTCCCCGATCCTGCCCATTGAGGGTTGTGACGCTAAAGCACGTGCCAAAAAGATGGCATGCAGCAGACTCACCTGGCCTGGTGCCCTCCAGATGTTTAGAACGATAGCTGCCAGGATCCCCGGCCACTGAACATGCTATGGAGGGGTACTGCTCACTGGAGTGCAAACATCTGGAGAACACAAGATTTGGGAAGACTGGCAGAAGCGTTTTCTCTGACTATTGCTCTAAAGGATCTTGCTGTTCTCATGGTTTCATTTCCTTTTCCCCCAAATTATATTGCCTTCAGCCAGCATTCCAGTTCCCATGAAACCCTCCTCACCCTTGAACTCCATGGATTTTCACTCCTAAACATTTATTTACATATGTAGACTAGGCTATAACTATGATAAGCCTTGGCATGGAATTTGGAGTAAACTTCTGCAAACATACCACCACATTTTGTTTTTAATTTTGTTTTTCTGCACATCTACAGAATGAGCAGCTTTTCTGAAGGTCTGAATCAGCTCTGTTACCCCAGTTTGTCTTTTATCACACCTATATAATTCTGCATGAGCTGACAAAAAAATGGGAACCCAGTCAAACATTCACAAAACTGGCCCAGACATTTTAGTTTTGCTGATTTTTCACCATGTTTAATTGGAAATATATTCCACTCAATTCAATGGGGCTTAATTTTCCTTAGACATATATTTGCTCCCAGAACAGGATGCCTTGTAAAACTTTAGGGCTGCTTTCAAATAAAGCATCTTTGGGTACTTGCAAGATGTTCGTATGTATTTGCTATCAAAAGACTAATCAGAGAACCCATTTCAATGTCAGTATCAAATGCCTTTGAAATTGTGTTGTCATTTTTTGCCAGCCCTAATAGTAGCAGCTAGATTTTAACATGGCAAGCAACCAATTGCTTGACAATACAAACTTGAAAGTTTAATTGCACTTTGTTCAACAAGTGGATTATTAATGATTAATCCCTAATGCTACAATCCCATACCGGGCTAGGCCTTTTATATCCCATTAAAATCAACAGGGATTTAAGCAGCCCAAGTCTGAGCTGCTAAGTTTATTTTGAAATTCCCCACTCTAATTAGGCTCAAACCACCACCCTCTGCTTCTTCCTCTCATTACATGAAGAACTAGGCATAGCCAAACTCTTAGGTCCTGGGTTCTTCCTACCAATCTGGGCTCCAAATGCTTCCAGGCCGCTTCTGATGAGGTTCTGACTGTGACCTATTGTTGCTACTGCCATGCTGGGGCTGGGCCGGACACTCATGCATCTTCATCATAAGATCTAGAAAAAGAACATGATTTTGCTGTATTTTGCATTTTCCCACTCCTTGCAAATACGTGTCAATGAATCAAAGCAGGAATATGCAGAATACAGTGCTTAATGAAATAATGAAATGTTGCGCTTTCCCGGAGGAAGCTTTTATTGTGTATTCATCCTACCTCAATCATGGTTGTTTGCAGATGCTTTAGATGTCATCAACATCCAGTTTCACTTCCAGATTTTAAAGACAATTTCACAAGGTCCTTTTGAAGTGGAGAAAATCCAGTATTACTTATGAAAGGAATACAAAGCCCTTGTCTCCACTGGTGTAGTTGTGTTATTCTGTAGGGATGGATGCATTCACGCCCTGCTTGTAAGTTTCCCATTAGATAGTTCTTTGGACTGATCCAGCATGGTTATTCTTATACTCGTATGTTCAATGATATTCGCATATATTCTGGAAGATGGACTGATCTGAATTCCCCGTCTATTGGATCAGCAGGTGAGCTCAACGATCCTATCATTCCTCTGTGTGTTGGGGTTTCCACTGCACACTGCCAGAAACTGGCCATCCATTCACATAATGCATCTTGTGGTCTCACAGGGGCTTCAGGCCCATCATCTGGGCAGTAGTGAATTATCCTCCATTTAGGATCAACTACTCATTACCCACAGCTATGTGTACTTTTTTGGCTCCACTGAATTGGATGCTATTTCTGGTTAACAAAAAAGCGAAGGTAAGAGAGAAGATAAAAACACTGTGTGTAATGTGTAGCATGCTATCCATTCTTTCAAGACATCACAGATGGTGAAACAGGATAGCCAGATGTAAAGGAGGACAAAGCTCGAGCCACTTCTGTTTGCTTAGTAATAGTCAAGAAACTAGTACAATTAAACAGCTCTCTCTCTCCTCCTTCTCTCTGCAGAGGCTTGCTCATCCTTGGTCCCTGGTAAGTAATTTTAAGTAAGCAGGCAAGCAGTATAGAACTAGGCACAGGAAGCCATTAGAGTTAGTAGAGTAAATGTTCAGTCTAACCTGCATTAAGACACATCCAGGTAGTATAGCAGTGCACAGACTGGCACCTTGCCAATAATGTTCAGCAACTTACATGTATATGTTGAATGGGAAATTAATCATCCCATGTGAAGGTGCAAAACAAGGAATAAAGTCACCAAGCAGTTGGGGTCTTATAGAAGAGTTACAGTTGAGTGAGTTCTATCACGCTATTCCAATCCTGTGGAGGTTTACGTGGATGTCAGCCCCATCCGTTCGAATGAGCTCACTCTTATAAGTGTGTGCACATGGTACTAAAATGGCATTTGCAAATAATCCAGTGTCATGGGTTTTCAGAAGTTTGAAGACAGACTGTTCTGTATACTTCACCTCAGAGTTCAAACCAATCTTCAAATTTGAGTGGGATTAATGATTACAAAGGAATTTTACTGCTTTAAAATGAAATATTTCATGCTACGAAGTTTTGAAGTTTGATTAGACACCCTGACCATCAACTTCATTTTGCTGAATTTGAACAGTTGCCACAGCAAATTGGATTTTTGTAAATTGCCCTGGAAAACATTATGGCAGAAAGGTGGTCTATTAAATCTGATAAATACACTCACAGGAGAATCAGGTTAAAACTGTCACATTCACTTACACTGGGCTGGATCCAACTTTGATTCCACCAGCAGGAGAGGACTTCCTCTTAGAGCTGTCCTACTGGTTGAAGGGGAGGTGAACTTATCAGATTCCACATTCCTTCAGACATTAGCATCACCTCTTCTGCAGTTCCAGGGTGTCCCCCAACCCTTGACAGTGGATTTTCAGGGGACAGAGGGCAGTGTGGGTTGGGGGGAATCAACAAAGATGGGTCCTCCTCTCCTCCTGCCAGCAGGACTTCTCTGCTGGATCAGAAGCCTCTTCTGGAGGCTTTCTTCCATGGAAGGCTTCTGCTAAATTCAACTCACTGAAAAAGGGGTGCACAGAAAGAATAAAGCCCCACACCAGTGTTCTTAATAGCTTTACTCCAGGAGTGCACAAACTATTCAGCTGTGACCCCGTGATGTTCTTCCTGGGTTTGGGAGGTGCATACCTGCTTAGGTGTATACCCTAATGATCCTGGACCATGGAGAAAGATCAGTCTATGTCAGAACTGATGAGGGGAAGACCTAGAGTAGTTTTAAAAATGCATTCTAATTCTGTGGAAAATTAGGGAAACTCCTACTGATGTCATGGGCAGGGCGATGGTAGGACAATCTACCTGCAAACTTCTTAAGTGCCAGTCATTCAGTTATATTCTCCTTTCAGAGGAAGTTTGCACCTTGGTGATTACAGAAGCTTTTCCTGAAGATTCTGGAACGTTTAAATGCATTGCTGCAAATGAGTTTGGAGCAGTGGTATCCAGTGCCTCCCTTTTGGTTACCCAAGGTAATGCAGATTCTTCTCTTTCATCACTTCCCCATTCTGGAGAGCAAGGATGCGGTCCTATTAATTGTGCCCTGATGTTCATAAGCCCCTGGATCCAGTGCAGACCAGAAGTGTGGAGGCAACCTCTTCCTCTTTGTTCGTCCCGCTCTACATTTCCACTAGACAGGCATTTTTGCACCTCTAGCCGCAGTCCATCTCAAAGGAGGTGGGACCAAGGCTGCAGTGGGTCCAGGATAACTTGGAATGCCCCCTTTACCCCTTCTCCACAGCCCATATCCTGATGTCAGAGAAGCACCCAGCAAGTTTCTTTCCATGCTGGCTGAGAGAAATGGAGAAAGATCAGAGTGTGGAATTCCAACACCAAGGCTTTGTCTCCAACCCCAGATCAGGGAATCCAAATTATCCTGTAGTCTCCCAGATGATGTCAGCAGAACAATGGATCTCTAAGCTGTTTCAGCTTATTTTTTGAAGCCTAGTTTAAGTTTGGAAAATAAGAGTCCTGTTCTGTGTTGCACATCGAATGCACAGCAGAGCACTGGATCAGACAAGTATAATGGGAGCACTGAAAAAGATTGTGTTAAGTAAATTCTACAAAGTTTTGGATACTCAATTTACTTGGGTTTGAAGGCACCCTCTGAAAGTTGCGACCAGGACAGGGCATTGGGGTGGGAGACCAGGGCTCCACTCAGCAGAATGAATTGGAGGGTGTGAAAATGGAGCAGGACTGGCTTACCACCAAGGCAGAGCACGTTAACATTTTACGTCCCCAGACCTATTAAGTCCACCAAGTGCAGAATCTAACGTAACTTATCTACACCAGTTGAGTGTTGGTGCTCAGAGACTCAGCAGAGGGTTCTTGATGCTGTTACGTCACACACCTTAAGCAAACCTCACATTGCTCAATGCTTTGATGGAAAGCTAAGAGGTTCACACAAGCTGTTTTGTTTCCAAAGAAAAATAAGTATAATTCATTTTTATTATACAAGTGTAATTAATTAAGAGGCATAGACATCAGGTTTCAGATTTGTGGAATACCTAGCCATTTTGAAGATTTGAGTCAAATCTAGGTTAAGTACTATTTCAAAAACAGTGCAGGGGTTTTTTTAATGTTAAAAAAATCCTAAAATAAACCTTTGAAGAAATGAAGGCCTGATTTTATTGCTCCATTATTGTACTGGATTCCACAGGGATCCTTGGCTCCTGTGTCTTAAAATTTTAAAGTGTCAATTTCTAAACAGTTGTACAACAATTTTGCTTTTTTTTACTTCTTTTTTACTGTTGCTTTTTACTGCTGAGTTTCACCTAAACAAAACAAAAAAAAGCTTTTCATCAGGAGAATGAAGAAATTTCACTATGTTGAGTAAAGAGATTGCCAGTTTAGAGAAAGTTCCCATATGGCTTTTTGAAATCAGCTTCCAAATCCAAACAGGTTAATGATATATGGCGTTGAGTCACTACTCTGGTTTTATTTCTTCTTATGCCACCGTCTGTGCTTTTCAGGAACAGAAGAGACCGAAGGTTTTAATGCGGCTCCCTGGCTGTCAGATACGACAACCACAATGAACATCAGCTCTGCACCTAACAACCCATATGTGGTCCTGGGAAAAGATGAAGGATACGAACCTTCCAGTGTTATGCCACAAAATCCCTCTGACTTTGCAACTCAAGTGGCGCATGACAGCTCCTGGCCACAGACTTACGGTGATGAAAGTGAGAATTTTCATGGCATGTATGAAAAACCTTCAGATAATTCATTTCACTGGTAAGTCAGAGAAAAGATCTCATTCTCTTCAATCTAGTTACAACTGCTTTTGCTAGAAATGGCTTTTGCAAACAGTATCTAACAACAAAACGAAAAGCATTCTGCCTTGTATGACGTGTGGATTTTGAAAGTCCTGTTCCTTGCTGCTCTGTCTGCAGGCTGTATGTATGTTAAATTGACCTGGAAGTCTTGCAATGCTACTGCACAAGATGCTTTGTGCTACCGCCTCTCAATTTAGACCAGCTGGCCACAAAAGACAGGTGGATTGTCGATTATGGGCCTTCAACACAATTGTAGGACACAAGGCAGCCACTGCAGTAAGGTCTGCCACAAATGTGCTTGACTGGACACAGATTTGCCCAAAGTCGTATTATTCAAGTAATTCCTCATTGCTGAAATAATATTTACATTATTTACATAATAATGTTAATGTAATTGTAATAGTTACAAACAGCTCTATGCATGTTTACTCAGAAGTAGGTCTCACTGAATGCTGTGGGACTTTCTCTTAGGTAAATCGCAATAGGATTGCAGCCACTTAGTCAACAAGATTGACTGTGCAATTGTTAAGGAGCAAACCAAAAACACAACAGGGAAACTATTCTTTACTAAACCTAAACCAATTCCTGAATCCTTGCCAAGGTTGCTAAATACTTAATCCTGCATTATAACAGTGCATTTGTACTAAGCACCATCAACTTTCTGTGATGAAAAGCAACATGTAGCTGAGTGGAGTTGATTATGCTATTTCTGGATTTGGTAATCAACATTCTAAACAAAATTAGCTGTTTTGAACACACTGCTATAAACAAGCTGTAAGAGGGCTAGATTTTAATTTGGCCGTTCTTTGATTAGACCTCTACAAAGTAATTTTAATAACAGAGCTCTCTGCAAAATGATTCAGCCCCCTAGGAAAACTTCAACTTCTTCCCACAGTTTGGAAGTAAGGGATGTTTTATTTTAATACTCAAACCGATTGCTGCTTTCATCAAACCTTTAAATATTAAACAATTACAATTGGATGTTGTCAAAATCCTACAGAAGAGGGTGTGTCTCTGTCCAGTGTAGTGTCTTTAAGTATATAAGCTCATCAGTTTAAACCTATAAGTACTTTTCTCAGTACTGGAGCACCCACTGACACCTTTCTAGGAGTAATAGCAATATGGGAGGTGGGGGAGCAATTTGGGCAGTACTGTGGGTTGTGGAGGGATTTGAATTGGAAAGTTTTCCAGTGATTTATTTTCAGTTTGCATCAGAAAATGTTCTAGAGCAGGGTGGACAACTTTTGGCCTCCAGATGTTTTGGTCTACAAGTCCCATTGTTCACTGGCCAAAGCTGATGGGACCTGTAGGCCAAAATGTCTGGCGGGCTACAAGTTGGCTTCACCTGCCTTAGAAAGACCTAATCTAGTGTGTTTATTTTATTTAGTAAACCTCAAGGCTTTTGAAAAGTATCCCATGGTTTTGTTGGTGGTGATGGTCCCAATGCCACGCAAGTATGTAACCTACAGTGAGTTTAGACAGGAAAAAGAAACCTCACTGGATTTTGGTTGGGATCGTGGTAGGGGAGGGTGCTCCTACCTATGGCCGGTTGTTCCACTGAAATGTGTGTCTATGCAGGAGAAGACATGCCTATTACTAATATCTGGCATACTTGCTAATGATACATTTAGTATCAAGTCTACTTTGCAAGTCCCACTCTCTGTATTATTGTAACTTCTAACACAGGGTGACCAAAAGGCCAAAATGGGCAAAAGATGACACAGATTTCCAAGCAAATTTAGAAACTATAATTTATAATTTTAAACAGCAATGCAGTATATCTTGCCATAGCAGGAAGGGCTCTGAACAGGTGATACATGTACCTGCTCAATCTGCAATCCAGGCGCTAAATGTTGATGGATCTGACATGGCCTTAATCTCCTTTCTTGCATTTCTTCATCTTCACTCTTGGCTTAGACAGCCCTTCCTTTAGGGTACATTTTAAATTGGAGGACTGTCCACTGTACAGCAGGACACATGGCCACACTATTTCCAGGATCTCTGAAAGTACCAACAGGCTTGCCATGAGGTCACTTTCTTAAGGACAGATTTTGAAACCATTTCTTTATTCTGCCTTGAGCATCAAGATGTTTCAAGCCAGCCCTGTTCTGGTGTTCTATATTGTCCTACACTTTGAAAATGTTTTAAAGTGTGTGCTTTGGGGTTTTTTAATAAATACTGGACATTTATATTCTGGATACATACAGTGGGTAAATGATGACACACAAAAAGGCAAAGCTACACAACAGCCGATAGCTTTGCCTTTTAATGTCTCCTCATTTACCCACTGTATGTATCCAGAATACTATTACCATCTTGGACTCCCTTCACTATCCAAAATGTTGGCTATATCTTTCAGAAACTCCCTTGACACAGTGCAAATCAAACACCCCCAGCTCTGGGCAAGTTTCACATGCTTTTCCCCACATTGCAGGGACGTAGGTGCAGCTACCCAAAAATACAGCATCTATTTGTAGTGATCAAACCACACTGAATCTAAAGAGATTTTGCCTTAATAACAGGCTTGCTTGTTTCAAAGAAAAGACCTTATCCAGTCTAATTTAAATGCCCTTTTGATCCAATTGGGCAAGTCAAGAACAGACAAAACAACGTGGGATTAATTATTTCCTTTTCTCCCCAGTTCCGGTGCTGAAATTGGATTACATGGGGGTATGTCAGTAACTGTATGCATGGATGAAAATAGCATACTGCTATCTCCTGTGTTTGGAATTTGTTCCCAAAGGTGATGTCAGTTCCAGCATTACATTTTGCATCCCTGGAATACATACGCATGAAATCATTGCAGCAGAATTAGTCATTGCTGCAACTAGTTTAAAAGATGATTCCATGAACTGACTAGAACTGGAATCTAGAATCCAGTCTGGATCAGACTGCCTTTGAACAATAAATGACATTTGCTCGTATGTACTACAGAATAATTCCAAAATCCCTCTCTTCAATGCAAAATGCTACACTGGAACAAAATAGAAACAAATGGACAAGATTTTATAGACAGACCGCTGTGCAGATTTAGAATGTCCTTCGGAAAAAGCTGAACCCAAGCAAGCCACTTGATGTTGTTATCAGCTTTAGCCCTGTGTGGAAATGGGCCCAGTGTGTTCAATGAGATGTACGCCAAGCAAGTGTGCGCATGATATGGGGCTCATGCACATCTCGCTCTTGCTTTCGTTCCAAAAACTTGGCAAAGTTGCTCAGTGCTTTATAATATACTGTCAATAAATGTTACTATAAACATGCAGCTGGCAACAGCACATCATGTGGAGGTTTACGTTGAATTATACACCCTGCGTAAACTACAACTGTGCTTATATTATTCAGCCCCCAGGTTATTTTATGCTCTTACTTATATACTCCTAAAGGCATAATCCTATGCATGTTCAGACAGGAAAAAATGCTAGCATTCCCAGCACGCCCCAGCCAACACCCCTAAAGGGAAATTAAGATAAACAAGTGGAACCTGTTGGAAAGTGAAGTTCTGCTATTTAGGGTTCCCTGTTCTGCTGTTAGGGTTGCCTAATGCTTCTCTCAATATACTGCACCCTCTGAGCATGCTCAGTCCTCTTCAGCCTATTTTGTTTTTTTCCCATCCAAACCCAAAATAACCAAAATGGAGAAAGAAAAGCCCAAAATGTTTTTGGGATACAATGAGGTGAATGCACATGCCTAACCATGGCCACACTAACATCTTGAATTTCTTTATTGATGGTTATGAACATTAATCTTCCATTACTTGGGACATTTTAAAATTGCTTCTCAGAATGAAGCAGCAAATGATCTTTCTAGACAAAGTTTTTTCTACTGTTTTTATATAGGTCTGCAATTCCTCCTCTAACCTGGTTGTGAGGTTTTCTGATTCAAATGTGAAACCTTTGGGAGTTGTACCTGATGGCCTTCTGGCCCCTTCCAACTCTTCTGTTCTAGGATTCTGTAAACCTGGTATGACCAAAAATGACGATGTAACTTTTTGAATAGCTCTTTTGCACTCTCCTGTTCTATGGAGAAGGATCTAGAAAAGCCTTTTCCAAGTCTGCGTCCCCACTCCAACTTCTATCATTCCTGACCACTGACCATGCTGTCTGAGGAAGATTTTCGGAGTTACAGTCCAACTCTGGGAACTCACAATTGGGAAAAGCTGGTCAAATCCAGAAGGCAGCGTTGAGAAACTGCCCTTTCTCCGTGTCTCATGCATCCTGTATCATTTGTTCTTTGATACCTACATAAAACTCAGGAGAGGCTGTCTGTTGATTTAAGCCCAAAATAACTTCAAATACACCAGAGGTACAAAATATTGCTTTAGGTGCTCAGGGAGTAGCAGCATTCAAGAGCTTATTTTGGCAGCTTTGGCCAGTGCACCGGCTGTGTGTGTAGCTGACGAACAAGTCCAGGCCACAGTAGTTCAAGCTGCAGTTGCATCCAGATTATTGTTACAAGGCTCAGATGGGCCAGCCTGAAAAGTGCTTGGAAGCTTCATCCGGTTCCGAAAGCAGCAACCAGACTGGAGTGAGGCGGAAAGCAACCAGAAACGAGGGAAGTCGATCACCCCACTCTTTCCAGCAACACAGATGGCCAGTTTGCCCACAGTGTGTCCTAGCCAGCACTGTCTTTTCTACCCCAGGTTAAGACTTCTTTCTCCAAGGCTTTTAAAGAATTTTAGTAGCTTTAGGGATCAATCCTACAGCCCTGTTTTCAGGGAGTCCTACAATCCCCTACATGGCCCAGCCATAAACGATCCTGGCAAGGTCACACAGCAAGTTGTGTTGTAGGACTTTTTGGGGAGGGGAGTTGATAATAAAAAATAATAATAATGTATTATATTTGCACCCTAAGACAAATAACAGACAAGTCTCAGCATTCCCCAAGCAGCATGACTGACTGGAAAATGCTAGAAGTTGTAGGGCTTTCTTTTCTGATTTAAATATGCAATTTATGCAATTTAAAGATTTTCTCCTTGGGTGTTTAAGAGCCATGATTTTTAGTCCCTGCAGTGCACTTTTAAGTCTTATACATTTGGCTGGTTTTAGTTTTTGTGTCCATATTGTGTTGGTGTGTGTATTGGTTATTTAATATGTTACCATTTTAAACTTCATTATTCTCCAAATCCACATTGCTGCAGCCAAAAGATCACCAAAAGTGTGCACCATTTTGAAATCCCAGATCTTATAATCAGGCAAGAAGTTACAAAAGGCATGAGGGGGATAAACTCATATTCTCTGCAACTTCAAACTAGGCCAGAGATGTCCTGTGGGAGCCTGCAAGTATGCAACATAGTTTGACCTTGCAGGCATTTACTGTTCCTCTGGCCACTTTTTATTTCCCTCCCAAACCACCTGCTTGCAACCTGCTTTTAGCTTGTGCAAGTTTTTGGATGATCTTTTGGTTAGCCTTATAAAAGTACTATAGCAACATGGATTTGGGGAAATTTCTGTCTGGACATCACAGCTATGTTTGCTTTTAAAAACTATATTAGTTTAATAGTTTAAATTATGCCATGCCTATAAAAATTACTTTGTAAGACATTTAAAACATTACACAACAAGACCTCAGGTTAAGTGGGCTAAACTAAGTAGTAAGATTTTGGTGGCAGATCTTGGAAATAATGAAGAACTGGGTCGCTGTGGTGTGAGGCAAATTCCAGCCAAAATGACCGGAGAATTGAAGGGGCAGTATTAATCTCATTTTTTCATGCCTAGACTTGATGACTAGGTGATTCAAGAGGGGAGACCTCCAAAATCTTTCTTCAGGCGGTTTTCTTTTTTCTAGCCAAGTATTGGGACAACCATTCAGTTGAAAAGTTTGCACAGGCTCTCTTTAAGAGAGGAAGGGCAAAAGGGTGCTTGAATAGAAGGAGCGCCAGCAGGACTAGGTTGAAAGTACTGAAATCTGATCGTGTGCTACCCAATCGTCGCTTGCCGCTGCTTCACAATCAAAGTTCCCTCGACGGAGGGAGCCTCTATGCAAGGTTTCATTTCAAAGAGAACCACAGAAGGGAGCATCCGAGGCACGACTACCTGTTTTGCATCTTTTGACAGCGCTTTCCTGCACGCTTACTCAGACCTAAGTCCCACGGTGTTCAAAGAGTCTTGGTCCCAAGTAGGGATTGCAGCCTAAACCACTTTCTTTTCCCCTTTTTCTTTCGTGCACATTTTGCAATAAACAGGCGCTATTACTTTTGCATTTTAAATCCTAGCCGAATCACAAGCCCAGCTTCGACTACTGTAGTCGTACTTTGGCTCAGAAATGTATTCCAAAGTCCCCAGCATGCATCACTATAACCTAAATCTTAGGCATGTTTCCTCGGAAGCGTCCTATGGGACTTACTAACCGTCCGAAGAGCCTGTGCAAAAGCAGGTGCGCAGCATCTGCCCCGACCAGGCTGCAAGATCTGGGGACGCAGGAACGTAATTCCACTGCGGGTAGGTCGAGGCTAGTCCCGGCTCGCAGGGCTGTTGCTCAGCATTGCAGTCCTGCTGAAGGTTGGTGGGAGTGTTTCTTAGGAGACTCCGTGAAATAGCCGGCACCGTTGCATCGACTGTTGGGTGGAAAGTTCCGCACCGATTAAGGATGAGGATTTGGCACGGAACTTTTTCAGCTCTCCCATCAAACCAGCAGTTCCTGTACTTTCTTGTTTGGGTCGCCCCTCCCCCATCAAAAAGACCCGTTCGCACGGATATCACTAGCTAACTTTGTTCCTTGTAAGAAGTTTCGATTATGCTGCTGTTTCCCCCGTCCGGTATCCCTGCTGACACAGGCGCTCGGCCAATAAACTTGCAGCGCAGATTGCAAGCCTACTCGCGAGTAGCCCCACTAACTTGCTAAGATCTCCTCTCGAATATAGAGATGCACAATAGTGGGTTACGCAACCGAAGTGGCAATCCCGGATCCTTTTACTTGGGAGTAAATCCCAATTAACTCAGTGGGACTTTCTCCCGAGTAGGCATGTTCGGGATGGCGCTTTAGCAAGGCGGCGTTCTCTCCGTTTGTTTCACGTAGGTGATAGTGGTGCTCAGGCAGGACCGGGACTTTTATTTTGATACTCTAGCCTGGGTAGGTGGACAAGCGACTACACCAGATGTCATTATTTGGCAGCGGATAAAAGTCCCCGGTCATATTAATACTAAGCAGAGAGCTATGTTTGTAGTCTGTGTTAGTGAATGGCTAGCTTTCCCCCCCAACAGGTGATACCTTGCTTTGCTTATAGGTAAGATCCCTCTTTGTTTTTTCCCTTACTTCTTGTTTCACCTATAGTGCGGTTCACTGGTCTGCATCTGTAGTAAAGAGTATAAACCGGGCATTCTTTTGTAGCAATTCTTAGCGCTTTAGGGGATTGTTCAGTCGGTCCTTTTCAGCGTACCAGAAAAGCATTCTGATTCTGTAGCGCGCAGGTGTGTTAACTTGTACCCCGAGCGTATTTTACTACAGAAGGTTAAGACGGCGGGGTTAGTACTGGGATGCAAGGTGCACTGAAATCCTGGCTTTTAAAACGAGTTGCAGAGGAAACGTTCGGTTTTAATGTATATCTGTCCTCTTCGACACTCCTTAGCAGCATATGCATCTTTGGCAGGCCAATTAGATTGGGATCGCACTTCTTGATTCAGCCTTTGTGGGGGCCGAGAGACTTTTCCAACTTTTATGAGTGTGTTGGTGGTGGCGTTTTGTTTTAGAGAGGAGAGGTGATGTTAACTGAAGGGATGTTCCTCATGTTCTTCGTGCCAGTTTTTAGGTGATTCAAAGATCTTACTTTAGTTTCACTGTATGGGAATGCAGGCGGGTGGTGGAATAGGTGAATTCTGTTTTGTGGTGTTACTCTTTGGAGCACCTTATGTGCGACATGTCACAATTGTCCAAAGAAACGAAACTTTAAATTTCACTCCCTCCCCCTAATTTCTGTTACTATCTGGAAGGGTATGACCTCATGGAACCTACTTTAGCTTCTTCTGTGAAAGGAAGGCTGCACCTCACTTGGCAAAACAGCTGATCTGGAACCCTGCTGAGGAAAGCAGCTGGTGGAGGAGATTTTAAGCAGGGGAAGTTGCTGATAGAGCAAAACTCAAGCATCCCTTTTCATCTCCACTCTGCTGCTCAGCTTTGCCCCATCTTGGGGTATATAAACTCATGACCTGTAGAGTTTACTGGACTGTTGAAATCTTTCAAACACACAGGACAGAGTTTAATGTCATTCACCTTCAGGATGTTTGCTCCACTTCTGAATTTTTATCCTTTAAATTAGTTGACAAAGTATTGTTTACAACTGCCCTATGAAAGATCTTGGAGCTGATTTATACAAGAGATTTTTGTTCATGAAGACTCCCTGGCTGTTTGTGGGCAGGTATCTGTGTGGGCAATAGCTGATGGTAATACCATAATCACCATAGCTAGTAGACGTGTCACCACCACTGTGGGAATTGTAACATTTATCTATGTGAATGTGTGCTTGGAGACAATTAAGGCTGCTTTTACAGAGAAAGAATTTTGTGAACATAAATGCTACATAAACTTTAATTTGTAAGAGTTACTTAAAGGATGAGGTTGATTTTATTTTAAAATCTTTTTCTTTAGGGCTGCTCATTGGTTTCAGAAATACTATGGAAACTGCTTAGGAAACCATATTCTAATCTGAAGAATAGCTAGACATGGAAAATCTTCAGGCTTCAGAATGAATATGCTTAAATATGTGTATCTATGTGTTCAGTGTGTGTGAGTACAGTGTGTTCAGTGTGTGTGACAGACAGTTGTGTGTGTGCACATATATACTACACAAGATCTATCTCTGCAGATCTGTACACAATCCAGGGGGATGAAAATTCACATATCCCATTGTTTTCAGCTGGACAGATGTGCTCTTTTACTTGTTGGACCTTGTATCTGTAATTGTAAAGTTGGTTGTTGGAAGGCTAGCAGTACAGTTGGAAGAGCCATATTCTGCTAATCTTTATATAGTTTATTACATAACCATCAGCTTGAATCCTTTTAAGTGTGTTGCATTGGAACATTTTGTACATTTCTAATATTGTGTTTGATTTCTGGCTGGTGTACTTCTGTTAAAATATTGGAGGCTATTTTCTGACCTACGAAAACCAGAGGCTTACTTTGTAATGAAAGTTAGATTGGCTGTGAGCTCCTTGCCATCTGTTCATTATACATGTATTTTACTTCCACACAAATTATGATGCATCTGTGGAAAAATTGGACACAACTAGTTCAACAGTTGCTATCCGTGTTAAGTTTCCAGTACTATGTGTATAATCATGGTTGTTTGCAGAACCAAGATTTTACTTTGTTTTGAATGTGCCTATTAATAGTCCACTGTACTGTATGTTGAGCATTTAAGTCATTCCATGTGCAAATTGTTCTTTTAGTGGTAATTTTGTGTGTGATGTGGCAAAAGTGGTTGATTACAATGGACAAGGGCTTAGTATGTGCTTAATTGCCATGTAAGTTAATATGAGCAGCTTGAAAGGCAGTTTTAAAGTAAGGTTAGATACATGGAGTGGGAATGTTTAAAATGCAAGGGTACACTGACAGTCACTTTTAAATGCCTGTCAGCGTTCAGTGGTGTATTTGACTGTTTAAAGGTTCAAACAATTTGTAAAGAGGGTATAAGAAGAGAAGAAGAACTATATTTGACAATTTTGGGCCACATTTATCTATTGGTTCCCTTCTGTTTTTCTGAATCTACATAAACTTTACTAGTCCTTGTGGCATGCAATTTATTTTACTTTTATTTGTATTGTTTTCCTAAAGGGATTGTCATCATCAAGAGAGCCACTCTTTGCTGAGGCAGGGGTTCTATTCCAGCCAGGAACCTAGCCAAGAAAGGCCACAAAATTTATCGTCTAATTGGTTCCAGCCACCAATCCAAAGCCCATTTCCACCTTCTAAAACTCAGGACAATTGTGAAAGCGTCCCCATGAGTATCAGTAATCTCCCATCTGTGTCCTCTATGTACCAACCAAGTATGTTTAACTATGAGCGTCCAAAACACTTTATTCAGTCTCAAAATCCATACCAAGGGAAGCCACAGCCTCCAGGACCAGAAACCTCTGCTACTCTTCCAAGCAGGCCAATCAAGCAGTCTTCCATTCTAATCCAGCCTTGTAACCCTAATGAGAAGAAATTTTCTTCCTCTTCATCGCTGAGCTCGCCTATCTCGCTCTCCTCGCCTTCATGTAGCGCTTCATTTCCCGTAACACCCGCATCTGCGCAGTCTCCTGCTAGCTCATCATCTGGGCAGAGGATTTCATCCATGCATAACCAGTCCCCTGCAGCATTCCTTTGTTCCGTGTTGCCCTCTTCCCACTTTGATTGTAATAGCCAAGGCCCTTCCTCAGTGGACTCCAAGTAAGTATGTTCTTTCCCTTGCTTTGAATTGTGTGTGTACATATGGCTCTTGAAACCCTCGACATTGTTCATGCTATGTGCTCCATTCCAAGTATGTGGTACACAACGTAACTGTTGAGCACAGAGACAAACTGAGAGGGGAAAGCAAGAAAGGAAAGCTTGGGGTGCCCTTCCTTCTGCACAGTGCCCTTCCATTTAGCAAAGTCTGTTTGGCCTTTCAAATGCAAAGGGATGGGAGGTGTGTGGCCTGGGGCTTTCCAGTGCCTAATGTAAGGAGATGCAAGACCTGGCTGAAAAACAAAAATAGATGCAGAATGTCCGTCCTTCACATAACAGGTCCCAATTGCATGATATGTGAATGGTTTTCTCATCATCTTATTTTCACAGTTGGGCTGTTTTGTGGAGAAAGATGGAGCTGTTCAGTTGATAATAGCAAGAGTTATGTCTAATAAAGTGTCAGGGGGTTTTTAATGCAGTGGTGGGTAACCTTCAGCCTTCCAGTTGTTGTTAGACTCCAGTCTCCATCAGTCTTACCAGCCTGTCTATTTAGTCAGAAGTTATTAGTGCTCAAAGGATCATGGGAGTCATAGTCCAACATCTGGAAGAGTGCAGGTTCCCTAACCCCACTTTAATCTTAAGCCAAATATCCCTTGCATCTTTTGGGGGTGCAGGGGGTTCAAATCATACATTATGACTTTATCCTGTTTAAAAGAAAAGAGTTATAACTGCTATGGAGTGTGATTTATATTTCTATAGGCTTTAGTAGAACTATTTCGCAATTTGTCTGCAATTTGTCTGCAATGCAAACATACTAGGACAAACTCCATTTAATTCAGTGAGATTTACTTCTTTGAAAACATACTTACTGTTGTTTTAGTTTAATGATATAAGGATGTTTTGACAGAAAAATGTCCTACAACTCCCAGAATGCCCTGTGCTACCTGGGGAAATCTGGAAGTTGTAGGGCTATTTCTGTCCCACTATGCATACAATTGCACATTAAGACTCACTGTGTTCTGTGGGGTTTATGCCTTCTCACTAGGGAGTATCTAAGATTTCGGCCTTGGTAGTTCTTTCCCTTTGGCACCTCCTGCATCTGCTCTGTGCATCCAGACATTGAGCCACCGACTAGAACAGTTTCACTATTATGGGAACTTTGGGGAAATGCTGGTTGGAGTGTTGGATCGCAGACCCAGAAGGTCCAGGTTCTGTTCCCCACTTGGCCATGAAGCTTGCTGGACCTTGGGCCTATCACTCACTTTCAGCCTTGTGGTTAAGAGGATAAAGGAAGGGTGGAGGAGACCACGTAAGTGGAGTAAGCTGCCCTGAGTTCCTCATGCAGTGGGGGGAGCTGTGCAGTGATGGACACAATCCAGCTCTGAGGGGAGAATATTTGGGGAGTTCAGTGGAAGCAAGACGCTAATGTTTTTCAGTAGTATGTACTCTGAATATATCTTCTCTGACCTAAAGCAGCAGAATATACAATAGAGGTCTTGCAGAAGAAACGGGAAGAAGCATTTTCCCCACTTTAAAAAAATGAAATGTTTTTTGAAAGCCACCCAGAAACATTATCTAAATACACAGTATATATCCTGCTGTTTCCAGGATAAGAGACAGCTCCCTGGTATTTTGCACAGTGCAGAATGCTCATACTTTTCTGTCCCCCAAACCTTGTCCTACTGCAATGGTCCACATTCTACGAAACACCTAATGGGCACAAAGAACTAAAAGCTGAAGGAATGTTTCTTTAAAATAATAGGACTGAAGCACAGGTGATTAAGGAAGAAGTTTGTGCATAGCAATGCCATTGCTAAATCTGTTTAGAGAATTCATGTGTAAAGGGAAAACCGCATTCCTGAGGAAACCACAATAATACATTAAAGGAATCCAAGGTATTTTATGATGCCACTACTCTAGACCTCAACACCTCTTAAGCCAGGGAATCCTAATCCATCCCAAAGGCTACAACTGTAATCCTGAAACTTCTTACCAAGAGCTAAGTTCCATTGCAGTGGAACGCAAGTCAAAGTGTGTAGGAGTTGAGACGGGATTGTCAGTGAAAAGCCCCATAGTGGATTAATGTGGAAAACAGCACACAGATGCAGGAACAGATGCTTGGTGTCATCAATCCTGTTATTAAAAGTGGTAATCATCACAGTATACAATAGACATGCAATGATTACTGGTGGATTGCCAACAAGATATAAATTATACAAACAGTTTAAGGGCTTGGGGATTAATTTGGATGATTTAATCTTGAGTCTTCTTTCATAACATGAAAAAATTCTCTTGTATTTATGTGCTTAGAAACCTACAGCATCTCTAGGCAAAATATCTATTGTGAGCTCATGATTCATAACTCATAGTAGTTTGTATGTCCGTTACATGGCATCATCATACCTCAGTGCCAGTGCTTCTGCCATGCTTTCCACAACTTTATTTTTAGACTAAGGAAAGTGTAATATTATCTGGAAATGAGAGAATGCACCAGGAGAACCAGCTTGTGTATTTCTGCAATTCCACTGCACAGCATTGCCACCTTGTGGCCATGAAATAGTGCACAAAGAAACAGAAATGGTGAATCAGAAGAGGCCTTCTGGGCCATCTAGTCTGACCGCAGCTCACTTGTGACATGGAGGGCAGAGAAAGAATGCCCCCGCCCTGCTGCCACTGCTCAGGAAAATCAAGTGTAAAGGAACCAATTTGACTCCCACAAGAATCTGCAAGCAGAAGCACTTAGTAAAGTAGTGGGTTAAAAGCCTTATGCAGAAAATCTAAAATTCAGTCCTAACCTCCTGATGCAGTATTTCCATTGAGATAATATACTGTCTCCCTCTTCCTTTGTACTTTTTAACCTTAGTTGGGAGAGTACAACAGACAATCAGAATGCACCAAAAAGAATTCCAAGACCCAGTAATCTTTATTTCTTTTCTTGCACCTTAATTGCATGTCCTCTCATATGGCACTTTCCACAGGAACACAGTAAACCACACAGGGTAATATGAACGGTATTGATGGTGTTGTCCTTGCATATCAGTTGGCCAACAAAACAAACTTGGAATGGAGTTGTCTTCAGTACTATGCCTTACATCCAACTCCAAATAATGACCTGTTCCCACCCACCCCTTTTCCTTAAATTAGCAGTTACTCAAAGCCTATGTACAAGAAGCAAACCAGCAGCACCAAACAAGTGCAAAAGACTTCTGACAGAGAGATACAAGGAACAAAAGATGCTCTCATTCAAGACTTGGAAAGAAAGCTACGATGTAAAGATAACCTTCTTCATAATGGAAACCAAGTAAGAAGATGTCTATCGTACACAGAATGTTTCTGGCAGAGAGGAGCTATCAGGTTGATTGAGCTGAATGGCTCTGAGTGTGGCTTCCCTACAGTTTGATCTCCTTAAACCAATTTAATAAGCTAAGGCCCATTTATTGTGAATGCATATGAGAGTGAGAAGAGTTTGCAGTTGGATCATACATTTCTTCAAATGCCCCTCAAATTGTTCGATGCCAGTCAAGCACCTTCATTCTCCAAATTAATCCAGGAGTGCATTGAATACGGAGTGTGCCCATTCCAGAATCAAGATAATTCCACTGGCACGCTTGTCATCCAGAGCCATTGAGCTCTGGCAGTAGTGACTTCATGGGGATAAGGTGTCTCTTGAGCCACGAGAGCTTGCGTTTTCATCAACTGCACTTGTGGGTATAATCCTGTGATTTATGGTTGATGTCAGAATCTGGGGGCATAATCCATAAGCAAGGGTGTCAATGCAACCCTGTCAGACTATGCAATTAGAACAATTGGCTGCAAACAATACAGGGTGCCACTGAAAATTCCCCTCACATGCACACGTTCTCTTTTCCTTGGTGATGCCAAGTTCAGCTTACCTGTGTCCTGGCATTGTTGCCTTGCATTTCTTGGAGGCAGCCACCGATCGGGAAGGTTGAAGGAGAGGGGAGAAGGTGCATCTGATACTGGGACACTAGGTAGATTGAACCAGTCATTAAGAGTGAGAGAAAGGAACTCAGTGCAGGGCTGCAGCTTTCACTGGCAAGCCGCGTGTTCTTTGCACTAATTGTTCTACCTCATTTGTACATGAGGGGTGTTCACCCTGTTCACCTTGACCCTTTCAGTGGAGATGAAACTACAAAAGACAATACATTTTGAATTTGACCCTTTGTATCTTGAGGTTAGAGTGCTTGTATATACACATTCTCACTCCTACCTCATGTGTTGGTCCAGGCTGAACCTAGTTCAAATGAGTTAAGAACTACTCTTATGAAAGCTCATCTGTGAAATTAATTTGGCATTTCATTTGTGCATCGAGTAGCAATGACCAATGAGGAAAAGAGAATCATAGCTTTTTCCAAAGTGTGTGGTTGGATTGTGAAGCAAGATGTGTTTTGTGTATTAACAAGAAGTACTCCCTTAGACAGAAGCTCAAAGAGACATAGATGTGGCCAAACAGATTAACTTGTTTATTGAATTGGACGAAATGTAGTTTCAGTTTCAATCCCATACCTTCCATTTACTTAAGATTACAAGGAAGAAATAGCAATTATCTTAGTAAGTCAAATAATGGACTACTTCAAGGGCTGTTGAGCAGTACTTTGTGATGATGTAAGGTAGCTGGAAAGTTTATCCTTCTTTGGGAAAGAGAGACAGACATCCATGAGAAATCACACATGCATGCACACACAGGAACGAATGCAGGAGTACTATGTCCAAAATGATCTGGAAGCAGTGACTTGCTCTCTCCTTCCCTTAATGCATGGTGCCAGACTCTGCACATGAGATGCTCGTGCTATAAGCCATCACGCTGTGATATGTTGACCTGTATGCCCATATGGCTGCCCCTGTGGTATACCTTATTATAACTTAAATTGCTCCCTATTGGGTACAACTTGGTTTTACCTGCTATACAAGTACAACTGGTTTCTTTAAAAAGTGCCAGCTCCCTTGTTTCTAGCTTATGTGTGAGAGACTTCTGAGGGACAAGATGAACATGATCAAGCTTACAATGGTCTCCAGCTGCTATCACTCAGTCTGACAGACTTGGCCGCCAGCAAGTTCATATGGGCATGTGTTCCCTTATGGCTTTCCTTTAGTTCCACAGGGGCTCTTTTATTGGAACTGCCCTAGTGCGCATTACTGTTCCAGTTGTCTTAAATTTTGTCTGACCCTTACAGTGAAGGCAGATGTAACAAATGCCATGTTAGTGAAGGCAGAGGTACTGTTAGAATAGTGAGGCAAATTGAGAAACAGCCTCACTGTTCAAACACCTCCCCAAAATGTGAAAGAGTTGAATTGCAGCAAAAGCTAGCTGCTGTTACCTGTAGGATGACCAGAGCACTCCACCCTATATACTTTGAAGTACTCTTGCACAGCTAAACTTCTCTTTTTAAAGTAAACCACAAATGGATTAATAAATGCATGACTATTCACATGGCACTGTAAATATTGGACAGACCACTTGAAGTAGAGGAAGTGGCTGATGCAGAGGGCTGAGCAAGTGTGCAACTTCTCTGGCATGTATGTGTGTTTTCAGCTTTAGGGTACTTTCAGACAGGAGTCCTAGAAAGTATTTTCTAACTATTCAGTCTCTTTCTCCTTAGTGGACATTGCACAGTAAGAAAAAAGAGTGAAAAATGGTAGGAAAACATGGGAGTTCTTGGTTGGATCCCCCTAAAACTAAGTGAATCAGACAGGACCATGGTGAGATAAAAGCCTCATCTGGGAGCACCCTAAGGGTACTTCTGTCATCTTTCCCCCTCTTGGCTCTTTCAAAAAGCTTTTGCTTTAGTAGTTCCGCAGAAACCCAACAATAAAACTAGTGATTAAGCTATCACTTATGAGCCCTCTTCTACAAAAACAAGTGATCCCCATTTGAAAGTGTACTGTGGTGAGCTCTGTGATGCTGAAAGAGAATTAAAGCCCTAGTAAAAGAAGCAATGGCAGTCCCTGGTCTGTCTTAACTGATTTTTCTTTTCACTTTGGCCTCTGTTAAGCGTTTAAGCTACGAGGAGAGAATGGCTCGCAGGTTACTTGGACCAGAAAATGCTGCATCTGTGTTTGAACCTCAGAGTGAAGAAAATGCACAGGACACACATGTCAGTGGTTTGATTTTTTTTAATTGTCTATAAACAATCCAGAACACCTCTTGGGATTACCAAAAGGAACATATAGCTAGCTGGGAAGCAAGACTCTTTATGGATGTAAATTAGATATAAGAGAAGGTGCAGCAGTCTGAGTATCTATAGTTGCCATCCTTATAATGACATTAACATTTCAACTGCCTCTTATTAATACAGAACTGCGATGTATAATCAGTAGCATTGTTAGCATACCTACTTTGGACAAAATCCAGCAAGAAGCTTATTCCTCTGCCAATTCTCATGTTCCATTGATCCTGCTGTGCAAGCTGTGGGCTTCATTGCTGTGCTGAGTGGGACCCACTGCTTGCACAACAGAGATTCAGTGCTTATAAATATATAATTGATTAAATAAATATGTGAGCTCTGCTGACCTGCTCCATTTGAGAAATGAGCTGTTTTCACTCAATACTGGTTGCTGCCAAAGTTCTAGATATTTCTTCCACAAGCAGAGGGTGCTGCTTGTGGATGGGAATTGGCAGAGCATAAGGAAATGGTGGAAGCACTCCAATGCTTGTTGCAGTTTGCCTTTTGTTTCCAGAATGCGCACATATTAGTGTTCTCCAAGCTGTATTGGAGCTTCCTGATGTTCTGTTTCATGTGGCTGTTTCCACCAAGGAAGTGAAGTTCTTTTCTCTCATCATGAGGTGATTTCTCTCCTTCCCCAAGTCTTGTGACTCACACCTGTTTATAAAATAAAGCAAGCAGAGATAATATAAGGAAAATATTACAAAGCTAATTTTACTACTGTTTCATGCTTTTCAGGTTATGGGGGGGTGGGCAACAGAATGCTCACATAAATATGTATGGTCCACCTACGTATATTAATTATTCTCCTAGGACCAGATAAGTTCTTTTTCCATACAAGTAAATGGAACAATTGAATGTGTGACCACACTTCTCTGCATGGACAATAATGAAGCAGGGTTAGGGTTAAGGATATATGGCCCTACATAAGTAGTACTTGCTGCATCAAGGTATAGAAAACATGGGAAGGTCTTTAAATGACAAACCATTGATTGCTGGCTGTGGGGCAGTATGGAAGTTCACATCTGTAGCCATAAGTAAATACGAAACTGGTAATTACTGTTCTGGTGTGTGTTTTGCCTTAGAAGCTGTTGTCAGTGACCCATTCTTTTGTTAGGTTTGGAATTGCATAAAATAATTCTAGAAATGTGTGGGTTTTTTAAATGTATAAAATACTAATTAAAAAAAAACTCATCAAGGTTTAAGAAATTAGCACTCATATTAGTAGGTTGGTGTGCCCACACTTGTGTAAAATGTCTTCTAGACTATGAAACCAGTATTTTAAAATGTGATAAGCAGATGTGAAGAACTTGACACAGACATAGCACTGTGATGGATACAAAAATACCTAGAACTGCCAGTGCTGCATTTCCTATATTTAACTGTCCTCATTGCTAAAATGGTAGGAATACCATTGTGCCTGAATTATACCTTGTATTGAATTCAGTTACATCTGTTCTTCAGAATGTTAAAATGGATCTTTTAAGTGAGGGTATATAAAAAACCCCAGTTGTTTGGAAAGTCCATGTGATTTAGCTAAAGTTATTGGAAAACTTAGCTGGCTCCAGGGCTGTGATCTAACAAGGAAAGTATTTCAGCTTAAAATGTATTGATTGCCACTGGTACCCTTTTGTGAGCCTGCACAACACTTCTCTTGCCAATACTGTATTAAAGTGACTTGACTTCTATTTCTTGCTCCGCTGAAGGACACTGTGTCCCTAGCTCCCATTTCAGATATTCCAGTTGGCTAATTGTCCCCCTGCCCTCCTCTGACAAAGGCTACCTGATTGCCAAATGCTTCAAATCTGTGGAAGGAATGGTACCATTCCCTACAGCACATGAATCCTCAGGGAACTTCACACTGCTGATGATGGTGTATTAGAAGAAAACCAATGTTAATGATATGTTAATGTGTTTTGTTTGATTTGGGAATGGTTTTGGGATTTTAAAAAATGGAAAGCAGTATCTACATTTTCTGAAATAAGTAAGTTTTACTCTAGGTTGATCATTTTTATATTAAAACTGTTTTGATAAATTAACAAGTTTAAGCAATGGATGTTGAGCTCTTACTGTCATAAGATAAAGTAGTGAAAAGTTACTTCTTTTTGGCTTTCTCAGCAGCAGAACATGGAAAGCACACGGCTACAAGTTCCTACACCACAAGTAAGGTATGTGCTATGCACAACTTGAGCAGCAAGGAATCTTGCATGTAATTTGATGACATGAGACCTGATACAAACTGCAAAACACTGTGCTGCATTAGATCTAATGTATTCAGCTGAACCTTAAATAAATCCAGCAATAAAAGTTGTATTTAGTGAGGTGGCTGGGAAGATAGATATGCCCTCATCATTTAAGGCAGTGAGTAAAGTTGCATGTTCCGAAGTGAATACAAAAGGTGCTGGGTTCTGTGGAACTATTTAAAATGCATATTCAGCCTGATTGGAATTAAAAAATGGTAAGGGTTAAGTATTGGGTAAATGCCTTAAAGAAAAAGTTACGCATTGTCATGTGAAAAATGTACACGTTATCTCTCTTCAAAGTCATCCTGGATGATCTACTGCAATAGTGAAGGTACAAAAGTAGAAACACTTTTTCTTCCTCTAGGACAGGGTGTACTTGTATCCCTTCATATGTTTTTGTCTGCAGCACCCACCAGGCCTAGCCACTGGTGATGGATGATGGGAGTTGTAGGGCACAGGTTGCCCTCCCTTGTTGTAGGAACTGTCATCGGTGGACTACCATCAAAGTATATTGTTAGTGCACTTGAGTTGTGTGCAGGGTGAGGCAAGAAAGATTAGATTGGTTATATCCTTGCCTTGTCAATGGTGTGCTTGTAGGAGCAGACCATCTTCAAGAGGAGAGAGGAATGAGCAAGGGTCAATCCAGGAAAAGTTCTTTCAACCACGCTTCTTGCAAGTTCCTGAAGACGTAACAGTTGAAGAAGGGCGATTCTGCAGACTTGATTTCAAGGTAATAAATAATACATCATTCCACGCAGTTGCAACACAGTTGACATCGTAACTGTTCTGAATTGCTTTATGGGATCACAGTGAGTCCCAAACTAAACATTTGGTAAAGTGCACATGGCTTTCATGAATATTTATTTATTTTGGCCCTAAGGTCTATCAAAGCCACTCTAATTCTTTTGTGAACTTTGGCTCTGAGATGATCCCAAGTGCTCCCAAATGGAACTTGAAGATGATAGCAGCTCGCTTTTGTTTTTCCGAAGTATCTGACACTTAGAAAATCAGATTACGTCAAAGAGCCAGTGTGGTGTAGTGGTCAGGAGTGTGGGACAGGGTCTCAGGAGATCTGGGTTCAGCCATGTTACACATGGGGTGACTTTGGGCCAGTCACAGAAAACAGGGTTCATGTTGTGAGGGTAAAACTGAGGAGGAGGAGAAGAGTTATGTAAGCCTCCTTGAGCTTCTTGAAAGGAAAAAATGCCAGATATACATATAGTAAATAAAAATTCTGTAACATCCATACATCTGCCTACTCCCCCTTTAGAACCACCCATGCCATTAGCTATTACCATATCCCCCCACCGTCACTTAAAATGAACTCTGGATTATTTTTTAAAAAGCATGACAGTAAAATGTCTGGCATAATATGTCTTCTGTAGACTAGGTGGTTAGTGTAGTTCCAGTTTGTTGCTGTTAATAACCTCATGAAAAGGAGAACCTAGGTGGAATTCTATCAATGTTTTGTGTGTTTTCCCCCCTGGGTACTGACAGAAGCTGCTAATGAGCCAAAAGATCTGAAAGCTTTCACAGCCCAGTAAGCATTAAGCCAATAGAGCCAGCGATGTGACACAGACTTCCTTGCCCAGTCTGTTCAATCAGACATCATCCCATGTGCCCTAGTTTTATGGCATGCGATTTGGTTCACACGGCTAAGGTCACCTTATATCACTGTGTACTGTGCACACCTTTGTAGAACAGCCCCATTTGTGAGAACAGAAACCATTGCTTGTCTTAACTTTCTTCCTCCAAATGCTTTCTTTTTAAATTTATTTTAAGGCCTAGAAAACAGAATAGGCCAAAATTTAAACTCTAAAGCCATTACAACATGTCTGCATACATCATTCTTGAGTTGTATCACAAAATTAACTATCTACCAATGTTGTTTATGAACTTTACTCTGTTTGTTATGTTATAAAAGCAGATACATACCATACACTTACTGGTTGTAAAATGTGTAGTGATTCTTAATACATAGCAATTGTTGTGTACACTTATTAGAAAGCCATTATCTACCATGGTCCCCAAACACTGCAGTTTACATGGATGTAGGGCACAAATTCCTACAGAAAGTGCTTTGAGTAATTCATTTATATTTGGGTTGCATGTGCATGTGCCTTGCCACATTTATGCACAGCAATTTTGCAAAATACAAAAGAGATTTTCTCTAAGCCTCATTTAATATAAATAAGTTAACCAAAGTGATGCATACAAAATGATGGCTCATCTTGTAGATAGCCTTGAAGCATCTGGAGCAGAGGAAGGCTAGTGTCTCGTGCATGAACTGACTGTAAACCTAAATACAGGGTTACTCTTTCCATCGCAATACCACTTAAAGCAAGTGGTTGCAGGCATTGGTGCCAAGCTGATTCAGAACTCAGGTATGCAGCAATCTCCTTTTCTACATCCTGACATAATCAAACATACCTCAAAGCTGAGTAAATTAGTGGGACTCATGGGACTGGCTTCTATGCCACATTAGCTGTGGGAGATGAAAGTGTAAAGCATAAAATAGACAACTTGATGCCACTGCTTTTCTGATAATGCTACCCACACTAACTTCATGCTAGAGTGAGAAATGTGGGATTTAGACAGGAGAGACTAAGGTTCAAATCTTGACTGGCCACAAGCTCAATCCTTGGGCCAAACTCCCATCTCTTGACCCACCCCACCTGACAGAATTATCATGAAAAAAGAGGGAAGAGAAATAAGCCATCAAATCTTGCATGTGGACATTCCCTAGGACATAAACTGTAACACCATAATATGGTAACTGCCTCTTGAGTATCTGTTGCCTTTCCCCTTACAGGTCAGTGGGCTACCAACTCCAGATGTGGCATGGTTCTTAAATGGAAGACAAGTTCATCCAGATGACTTTCATAAAATGCTTGTATCTGAAAAAGGCTTCCATTCATTCATCTTTGAAGTTGTCCGGGTTTATGATGCAGGAACCTGGGAGTGTGTGGCTTTTAATCGTGCTGGAGAAGCTTCCTTTAGAGTAAAGCTAGATGTCATTGGTATGAAAGATCTTTGTCTACTTCAAAATTACACTTTTCTTCTTCAACTGATGTATTCTGTGTATTGTTGATTGGTGGGAGCTATCCATGAAGTAATTCTGTGTTTTGGGACATCCACCTTTACATGACAATGACAGGCAGAGAATAAGACTTAAATATCTTAATGTAATTTTCGAATGTCATCCAGGGTGGTGATAAGCCTTTGATTTCACTGAAGATAAGAAACCTCTTATTAGCCACAAGATGCATGTTGAATTCCTCCCCTGGAAAGTGTCGCTCTTTGTTCTAAACTTGTAAACAGCTCCAACTTGCAATATAAATCCATATGGATGAACCTGGTGACACTGAAGTAAATTACAAGCTTCATGTTAGCGTTCAGCTAGGTCACCTCCAGAGTTCAGAAAGCAGCTATGGAGCCAAGCTACCCATGAGTGCTACTCCTAAATATTGTCCAAGATATAGTTGTATTTGCTTTCACTTTTAGTTCTTCATGATTATACATGATTCTTTTCAGTTTTTTCCTTTCCTAAACAATGTAAACTTTTCTTTCCCCTCTTTTCCATTTCATTATAATCTCTAGCACGAGAACATCGGAAAGCCCCGGTTTTCATCTATAAACCACAAAGCACAAAAGTTTATGAGGGGGACTCTGCCAGGCTTGAATGCCAAGTGTCTGCTATCCCCCCACCACAGATCTACTGGAAAAGAAATAATGAAATGGTACAATTCAATACAGACAGAATCAGGTTGGTATCTCTCTGCTCTCAGCTTTCCAGAAATCTGGGTAGAATCAGTGTTGGTGAGTCTAGTTAAATTAGCCTTTCCCAACGTGGTATCCTCTAGATAGTTTGGATTTCAACTGCCATTATTCCCAGCCATCATGGCCAATAGGTAGGAATCCTGCAGCTGCATTCTAAAACATCTGGGTTAAAAGGTTGAAATACTTCTTTGATACTGTGTCTTTATTTGCATAAGAAAAAAGACTGATCTATAATAAGGTGACTTTTCATTTCTATTCTGCCTCCTCCTGAATAATCCAATCAGCATCTGAGGTCCTGTTCCAGATTCTGCTGCAATTAAAATTTGGGGGTAAATATAAATCAAGGTGGTCTTAATTGTGGCACTGAACTATGGCATACTCTTCCAAGCTTGCCACAACCCATGGTTACGTACCTTTTGCTAATTCATTAAAATGTGGCTTTTTAGGGAGTGTTTTGAAGAAGGTGATAGCTACTAGGTCCTTGCTCTCTGCTTTTACCAAGAATGGTTTCCTGTATTTTCTGTTGCTAATACTTTTGCTGGATTGATTGGTTGTTAGGAGTGCATTATTACTCTGCAAATAAAATCTTAATGTTTTACTGTAAGTTGCTTTGAGTTCTTTGTAAAGAAAACCAGGGTATCAAAATCTTATAATGCAGCTAAATAGCAAGAATTGTTATTGTACTAGAACACTCTCTTGTTCTATAAAAAGTGACTTTAGACTGCAGTATGGGATAACATGAGCTTGAAGAGATCTAAAATGAGATAGTGTTGATTCTGGAAAAAGTCCTCCATTCAATGCATCCCAGGACTTGGAAGCAGTGGGAAGGAATCCACACCATGAGGGTTTGCTTATGTGACCCGATACTGTCCAGTAGTGTCCTTGGGCACCAATCAATACCAGTCCAATAGAAGGTATTTGGCTCAGAAATGTCTGAGCCTGCTGGGGAAAAATATGGAGATGGTTTCTTCAAAACAGTAGTTGTGTCAGGTCAAGAAAATTTCATTTTCACCCCTCTCTTCCCCTTCCTAGTATGTTTCATGATACAGCTGGAAAGGTTTGCTTGCTGATCCACAATACAAATAAAAAAGATGCTGGTTGGTATACTGTGTCCGCTGTCAATGAAGCAGGAGTGGCAACATGTCATGCCAGACTGGATGTGGCTAGTAAGTAATACTGTATTTCTTTGATAAGTAAGAGTGCCAATTTGTTCATGCGTGTGACTTCCCTTAGCACTCCATGTAGTCACATCCTCAAGTATGTACCCATTCGGGGTAACTTATTTCCTCACTTGTGAATTAGCCGTTGCTTGCCGCCTTGTAAAATTAAATGAATGGCAATGCCTCCTCCTTCTGCATGTCTTCAGAAGTAGGTCTAGCATGATGGTTCCATTTCCTTAATGTGCAGTTAGGTGGACCCGACTCTATCGAAACCAGTGGGGTTATGGCAGGCCTACCTCTCCATAAGGTTGAACATGGGCAAGATAGGAGGCACTGATACACTCCTGAACATGCCTAGGTGGCATCGTTGCCCAAGCCCCTTCATGAATCTTATGCATACTCGGATGATCTTGCCTTTTGGTGCGGCAAACTCAAATGGGAGGAGCAGGGGGGTGGACTTCATCTGACTGCAGTTTTATTCTTCACCCCCTCCCAGGTTCTTTTTTAAACTACTCATTTTGTTTAACACTGTATTTCAGCTCACACATACAAGCCAATGCCAAACCCAAAGCCACTGAAAGTACGACCAACTTTTAGCAAATACTTGGCACTCAATGGTAAAGGTCTGAACGTGAAACAAGCTTTCTTACCTGATGAAGGAGAGTTTCAGCGTATGGCAGCACAGTCTGGACTCTATGAGAGTGATGAACTTTAACTGACAAGAATAGGGAAGAAAACTTCCATTGCTCCTGCAACAGACTTACAAAGAACACATAGATTCAGTTAAGTGGTGGTTGCACTGGTTAGCAAACATGCCTAATATATTTTTATTTATAATTTAACTTTTGCTCTTACTTCCTGCTGCTGTGGTTTTTATGGATGGTTGTGACTGTAGCAGAAGGAAATATCAATGTTTGTACTCCTAATGTTAAAGGACAAGAAATTAGGCTAATGGACGATCATGAAAGTACAGATGGCTTGAATGCATCTAGATTCAGTCACAAGGTTTTTATTTGTACCACTTTGTTAATATCAATCCCCATAATACTACAGTTTGTGCTGGCTGACTACTAAAACATAAACTTGAGTGTTTTTAATGAAAGTTTTATGTCCAATGCAAATAAAAGTTTTAAATATACGTTTTGCCATTTGTTTTATCTTTAGCACACAAGTGTGTGATAGGCATGCTTTTTTAATTATGTGAGCTTTGAATATTCTCTTTTCATTCAAGAAGTTCTCAATAGTGGCCTGAAAAGTTTTTAAACAAAGAAACAAGCATTCTGGTGTTTGGTTTTAAGTCAAATGAGTAATTTGTAATATTGGTATTTATAATCAAATGTTTATTAGAATCTTAAAACAGTAGTGGCAACTTGTAGGACAAACCATCTAGAGAGCTACAACTCCTGTGAGCTCTAGACAGCATAGCCAATGGTAAGGGATGATGGGACTTGTAGCACAAAACATCTGGAGGTCCATAAATTGTTCACTCCCTCTTTTAAAGAATCTTCAAACTATTGTTGCTTCATTTAAGGCTTCATGAAGCAGCCTTCTCAATTCTGCTACTATTATATTGTTAAGTGGTTTCTACTTGATTCGATGAATGTACCACAGAAGAGAAAATGTTGCCTTGAAGGGCTTAAATTCTAGTTTAAATCATTTATTGAGTGATTGATACTACATCTTCCAGCAATAAAGAGAACAAAACACTGTAAGGAAGCTGTTTCAGACTGTAATATAGAAGCAGAAATTTTGGGGAAGCTGAAAACTTCCTTAAACTGAAAATATTAATCCCAGTACATACTTAGAAACTTAATCAAGACAGGCCTGCAGAAAGAAAATAGAATTCAAAATATAAAGGGAAAATGGTCTTGTGGATAAGTTTGTAACTCACCCAGCACCATAATCATATTTATGAGTATTTTACTGGTCTCGCTGAATCTAAATGGCAGTTTATTTGCACATTTCAAGTCTAGGTGTCTGATGCAGTTATCAATCTGTAATGGTAATTTAAGAATTATATGTAAGATCACACTATATCTGCTCAGAAGTAAGTCCCACTGAGTTCAATAAGAGCTACTCAGGTAAGTGGTTATAGGATTGCACCCCAGGCCAGTTTCTAGACTAGACACAGTCGAACCTCTGCCAACAGCCCACATCCCAGCTGGATCCCACTGATAAGAGCCTCCGGAACTTACTCTCCCTTCTCCTCACCATTGCAACCTGCTTGATTACCTTGATGCTTCTTGAACTGGCCTAGAGAATGATGGTGGTGGTGCAGAGCAGCAGCAGCAGCAGCAGATGCCACTGCCAACTTGTCCATTAACTCTCCCAGTCAAGCAAGCAAGCAGTAGCAATAATAAGAGAAGCAGCAGCAACAATGGTAGTGAGAAGATTCTGGGTGAGGGGCAGCTGTGGGTGCCTTGCCCAAGGACCCTCCAGAACCTTGAACTTGTACCAACTGCAGTCCAAGCGGTTCAATACTACAAGTTCTCAGAACGCTTTATCTCATTTGGTGCAATGTGGCCTGGCTTGCAAGAAGTAAAGTTGCAATAGTTTAAAACAGTTTGTTCAAAATAGTCTCCTGTTCGTCCTTTCCATTTTATTCTCACAGCAACGTATGAAATAGGTTAAATGGCTGAGAGGCACTGGCTCAAAGTTACCCAATGAGTTTCATGGTCTAGAACGCAGATTTCCCAAATCCTAGCCTAACATTCTCACCACTGCACCACAGTGGCTCTTTGATTCTGAAACACGCAATTTCATTAACTTCACATTCAGGGTCAGCTCCAGGTTTTGGAGAGTCCTTGCGAAAGATACTCTAAGTGGGCCCACTCTCTCTGTCTACCTTCTTGCTGCTTTGTCACCAGTCACTATAGCTGCTCCATTCTCACCACTGCTGCCACTTTGCTCCTTTGCCAGGCAGAAATCCAGTGAGTAAGTAGGCAGTGGCATCTATTGCTTACCACCACCACCACTGTCCAACCAGAGGATAACAAGTGGGTGCAGTATGATGAGGCAGGGTCCAGGGGTCCCTTGTCAGTGAGCCCCTGCTGCACAGTGAACCGTCTGCAGGCAGAAACCCTCACTGCTAGCTGATGCTTCCCCTACTCATCCTCACAGAAGGAAAAATATTTAGTGAAAAGCAGTTTCTTTATTTTTTAAGGGAATTTCTTCTATGAAGTCATCTTAATCTTTACCATTTTCAGAGAACGTTTAGCAACACATATTTTGAAACCTTTCAAAGCAATGTGGCCCTTTCCACATGACTTTCCACCTGATTTTCAGTACCACTAACTGATTTCCTTGCAAATGGGTACTTTGGTGCCATTAGTTGCAATGGAATCTGCTAAATTAGCAGGTTTAGAACAAAGTCCCTATGTCTTGGAGTAAGCTACCACTGGCCACAGATCTGTGTAGCAAAACAATACTTCAAATGGCTATTAAACATTCAGAAAAGTTGTGTCTTCATTTCCATTTGGCCACTATATATAAACTCTCAATTTGTAATCCAAAATGACATGCGTATGTGTAAATCAAGGGTACACAATGTTTTCATCCCTGATGGCTGCATTCTGGCTCTGGGACTAAGGCACGCATGCCTGTACACACGCACGCACACACACAAGTTGGTTTTTTTTTAAAGAGTGGGGCACATATGAGGGGGGCTCGCATGTGAATTGGCCCACATCGACATCAGCACTGCTGCATTACTGCCAGTTCTTTTCCTTCAGAATCCCACTAACTTGAACTCCAGAAACCGAATGGAAAAAAGATCACAAAAGAAAACTGTACTGGCAGCAGTGCCCCTTTGTCATGACAGTATGGGGGACATGGTGGTTGCAGCTGGTAATGCTAATAGCAGCAGCCTAGCCCAACCAACCATAGTGTAGGGTCCTCAGCACAGCATACATAGGCATCGATGTACACACAGAGCCCTACCAGAGTTTCCCCCACTATTTAAGGGATCCCCAAATGAACAATCTACACAAATTGCAATGCAGACTGCTCTTTCCCCACCACTGCTAGCAGGAAATAATTAGCTGCATGAGGACATGGGGTGCGGGGACACATTTACCACCTTAGTGATCCATGTGGCCATAGGCCTTAGATTGTGGGCCCAGGGAGTAACTCATGTTTCTTCTCTATAAATTACACAGACAACAAATGGGGAAAAACAATGCATATACCATGCTGGCAAAAGCTATGATGGCTTATCCTCCCACAGATGCACATGTTTATGCTTTGGAAAGCCATTATAAAATATAAAATGTATGAAGCAGCCCTATCTGAAGGCTGGACCATAATTTTAACTGTTATTATTTGCAGGTATATTCTAATATATAGGTATGAGCCAAAATAAATTTCAACCACATCACACTATGCCAGACCCAAGTGGGTAAAGCAGCAGGCCTAGAAGAGGGAGATCCAAGCTCACATCTTTGCTCGCCAAACAACCTTGGGTCAGTTGGCCCTAATTTAGCTAACAAATTTATTGAGTTGGGATCCCCCCAAAAGTGCCACCTGAACTTGTTCGGAGAATGCAATGAGAAGAGAAAGTAGCCTTCATGTTCAGATACTTTCCAAATCCCAAAGAGAGTAACCAGATCCAAAGCAATCCAGACCTCCTGCAACCCTTTAACAGCAGGGTTAATTTAGCAGACAGGCAGTGCTCGCTAAAATTCCTACTTCTCCAGAACTCTGGAGAAAGTGACAAGTGTGTCTTCTGGACAGCAAGTCCCATTCAGCTTCTAGTAAAAGTGCTTAGAACCGGGCTGGAAAAGTACAAGGAAACGCGGCATCCAAGGCACCCGGTGGACTTCTTGCTCCTGCCCCTAAATCTTTTCAAGCTAACTTGCTCCAGCGTCCCTCTGGGTGAACGCGGCATAGCTGCGCTCCGGAGCGGAGCCGCCCCGAGCGCGACCCCGCGGCTTGTGCTGGCGAAGCGGCCTTCCCGGAGAGACCAGGCGAGACGCGCCGTCGCCACGTTCGGCGGGCCGGCGCAGGGCGTGCCGCGTCTCCCGCGTCCGCCCCCCTGCCCGCGGCGCGGCCGTTATTCGAAGCCGGCGGAGGGAAGCGCTGCCGCTGGGGTAGCCCATTCGCCAGCCCCCTCGCCGTACGTGGCCATGGCCTCGGCCAAGCCACTCACAGATACGTCCATGCTGGAGCGACGAGGCAGCCTCGGTGGGTATGGCTCCCTGGAGGGGCAGCCTCGATCTTAGCCTCGGCGCGCCGGCCGTTCTTGGGCCTCGCTCTGCAGCCCGGCAAGCCTGGCTCGGCAGCACTTTTCTGCACGACGGTCATCTTTCTGCTCAAGTCTTCCTTCTTATAGGTGCCGGCCGAGTTATCCTCCGGGGACGCTTTGAAGGCGAGGGATAAGGAGATGTTTCCCGAAGTAAAAACACCCCCCAGAATGCCATTAGCGCTGTTTAAAACGCGTAGCCACATCTGTATCCATCGTTTTGACATCACGATATATCATTTTGACATCTTTCCTGGAAGAAAATCGCGTTGGTGTCAATGTACCTTTATTCAGAATGGAATGTACTTGACACTCTATTTTGAAAGTGTACGTTTTATAGCTCATTGAATCTGCGACTGGCCATCAGTTCCCATGTAGCGCTGTAATTTTTTGAGGCTGGATTTCTGGCAAAAGCTACAGCAATACGTACATGCCCCTTACGGAGTATCACTGCTCCTCCAGTCTTTGATACGCAGAACGTTATGGATAAAAAAAGTACTTTGCAGGAGACCTTTAGGAAAGAAATACTTCTCTCCGCATTGCCTAGCAACACTGTCCTATACATATTTACCCAGAGATAAGCCTTATTATGTTCAATGAGAGCCACTCCCAAGGAAATGTACATAGTATTGTGCTGTAAATGAGAAAGACAAGGAAAGAAAAAGCAAGCGCAGCACAAGCTTGCTCCCATCATTGTTGTGACTACACTTCACAAAGAGTTCTTTGCAAGGTGCTCTGCATTGACCTGGTTTGCAAAATGAGTTGCAGTCCCCCAATTCTCAACTGGAAATTGTAATAACTCACATAAACCTGGATGACCTCATTCAGGCTACAGGACAATTCCTCAAGTGGGATTTGAATATTCAAAACACAGTCTTCACTTTTTACAGTGGGCTGCCCTATCATGCAAACCAGCCTATGGACACCTAGGTTTTGCAAGAGAACATAAGAAATCAGTAAGGGATCTTGTGGATTACACTAGGCTTTCCCAGCCTAGTTCCTCATTTCCCCAGGTTCCTAGCATCCCTGACCATTGACTGTACTACCTAGGGTTAGTGATAAATGAAGCTCAAAACATTGGGAGAACAGCAGGTTAATGAAAGGGTAGATTACACCAAGCTGCATTCTCTTTCCCACAGTAGTTGGCTAGATGCTTCCCTCAAAGTATGCAGCCAAGAATGCATTCACTCAACATCTGCTATTCAGAATTAGACTGCCATTGAAAATAAAGATGTCACCTATTTCACTACCATGATTGTACTCTGGTGAAGTCTTTTAAATGCTGTCCACATTAGCAGTTATTACATCTTCTGTCAGTGAACTCCATAACAACTGCTAGCAGCTAACTTGGTTGTATTCTGTGCAGTTAGAAACCAGTTAATAAGTGTTGGGTGTGCCTTTTTCTTTTCCCACAGTCCACAAATAACAGAGATTTTGTTTGCAAAACAAACTTATTATGCCTGATTGGGTCTGAGAATTTAGATCTTTTAGGATGCAATCCTTCAGGCAGAAAAGGTCCTCCAATTTTCAGAATAACTGGTTGAGGAATGCTGGGAGTTTTAGAGCTTTTTTCTCTTGAAACATGTATCATATTACACCATTAGTTAGTCTCTCATACTCCCTTTGTGTTCTTTTGAAAATCATACATTATAGGTAGTGTGAAACCTCGACTGACTCACAACAGAGAGCCAGAAATGAAAACTACCCTTCAGGAATTACTGATCTACATAATTTTCCTCACAGATCTATGTATATGTAAGTCCATCACCTTGAGAAAACAGATCAATGATCAGAATGATCAAGCGATACCATTGATCGCTTTCCTGCAATTTTCTGTGTATTACAAAGAAATAATTACATATGTTCAAGCTGCATTTAGAAAATCATGTTCACAAACAGTTATTAACTTAGGATATTCTGTTTATTGAGGTCAGTTTTCCTGGTTTGTTAAGTAGCAACCAAGCAGAGAGGAGTAAAATGAGAATGCATGAGCTTCATATACTAATTTATATGTATTTTGTTCTGTGCAAATGCAGCTGTGTATAGTGAGTATGTGTAAAAGTCAGAAATTTTATTTATTTATTTATTTAACATTTTTGTATCCTGCCCTTTACAATGTCTCAAAGCACTGATAAATAAGACACAGCATCACAATAATATATTAAATCAACAGTAAAAATGATACTAACTTTTAACATGCTGGGAAAATTAAAAGGCTGCCTGTCTACTCCCTGTGCACCAGAATGTCACCTTAAAATCTCTTCAACAACATATTTTGTGGTTGCTTTGAGGGTTCAGGGGAGGGAGTGGATTCCAACATCTCCCTTCCAAGTGCTTCTGGTCTTGGAGACTTTGACAAATTCTGTGGTCCCCTGGATTCTCTTTTCTGCTTTTCTGAGCATTTGAAAGGTATGCTGTGATTTTAGCCTAGCTTTCACACATGCAAAATTGCCTCTTTATCCACTATGGTTTAATGTGTGTTTTTATGAACATGAGGCTTCTTTGTGTAGCATTGCCTTACAAAATCTATATATTTTTTACATAGCAGAGGTGATAATTGCTTGTTTCTTCCCTCTGACATTTTGTTTGTCCTATTAAATGGTTCAGAAAGCATTTTAATTCTGGGGTCCCATTTATAAACATGGTACATGGGTTGACTAATCTGAATAATCTCATTTCATTTTGTTACATAGTATTTCTCCCTGATTTCTTCCTTTTTAGTGACTTTCGGAATGGTGAGCACAGATATGTATCACCTGAACAGAGTTATGTCAAACCTTTTCCTGGAAACCCCTTTGTCTGATAAAGATAAAACTGACTTCACATCCATGGCTAGCATTATTGACTTTTGGCAGGTATCTTATTTTGCACTTTTGCTATTTTAGGAAGGGCATTTATTTAAGATAGGTGCTTTATAGCTATGTAGAATTTGGTCAGTTTTATAAACCAGTCTTTCTTCATGTTTTATTGAGACATCTCATAAAAAGTGTGTGCCTTTGTTCAGGACCTTCCATTAATTCATATCCTTTATTTAGAAAGGTAACTCTCTTGAATTAGAGTGTTTCCAGCAACACTTCCATTGGCCATAGTCACCCTTTATTGCAAGAGGGCTAGAAGCAATGCAACATTGCTCCTCTTACTTGATTTCTTTGTGGCTTTTGATACCATTGACGATGGACTGCATACCCTCCTGGACTGCGGTTTGGAATGGGTATCAGTGTCATAGTTCCTCCCTATTGGGTCAGTCTCAGAAAGTGCTATTGGAGAAGTGGCTTCAGTTCCTGGCTCTTATACTGTTCTATCCCCACTACTACTTGACATTTCTAGGACCCTGTTGGGAGACTTCATTTGGAGATTTGGAACAAGTTGTTATCAGTGTACAGTTGACACTCAATTCTGTTGCTCTCTAAAGTCTGAATCAAGCTATGGCTGTGCAGGCTCTGGTCTGGCTTGACCACAATGCTGGTAAGGTCAAAGTGCTCTGGGTGGGTGGGATATGCATCCTGGAGATAGATTGATTCCTTGTGCTGGATGGAATCGCACTTTCTCTGAAGGAATGGGTACATAGTTTTGTGGTGCTTTTGGATTCTTCATTGTCACTGGAGACTCAGGTGGGTTGAGTGGCTTCTAGAGAAAGCTCTGGCTTGATTTGATCTAGGACCCATTTGATCATCTTTCTGTCAGTCCAGGGTATTTGCAAAACTCTACTCCAGCACCATGATTTGAAAGCATCAATTTTCTTCCTCTCACCTTTCTTCACTTTCCAGTTTTCACACCCATATATAGTGAACTGCTGGCTCTCACTCTGGTTTTATCCCAGCAATCTGCAACCTCTCTGGACCTGAGGGTACATTTAGGAATTTGAAAAATTGCTGTGGGTACTACCACAAAATGGCTCCCACAGAGGATGTGGCTATTCACATCATCACTGATGTGGAGCTCCTGCTTGTCAAAGGACAAGTAATTCACCCAAGCAACCGAGTACAAGAGAAGAAAGGATCTGAACCTGAAAGTCAATCCAAATATTTCACCTCACAGAAGCACAACAAAATACACATTTAAGATTGCAATCCTATATATGCTTACATGGAACCTAGTGGAAATTGCTTCTTATAATAAGAAGAAATATCCTTCCAATTTCTCCTCTGATGTCTCCCATAGTTGCATATTATGATAAGCATTTAGGGAGAAACAATTATTTTATAATATATGGAGATATGCTTGAACAAGGAGAAATCAAGCCTTGGCAAAAAATAAAAGATGAAGGAAAAGGGATAGAAAGGTTCCTTTACTACAAAATGATTTCAAGATTGAAAAGAGAAATTCAAACAGGAAAAGGCACTATAAGAGATCTGACAGAATTTGAAAAGTTTGATTACACAGCAAAAATAATTTGAAAAGTTTGATTACAGGGCTGGGAAAGAAGGTGAAATAGAGAAAATGAAAACAGATGAAAATGAGAGAAAGAGCAAGGCTAGAGGCTAGGAAAGGGGAGAAACAGTGAGGTGAAGAAGTATACGGGGGAAAGAGAAAAGTAAGGACTGTGAGGGAAAATAAAGCAAAAGGGTAAAGGGGAGAGAAAGTAGGCTGAGAAAGGCTGAGAAAGGGAGTGAAATAACAAGGGCAGGGGCTCTGAGCAGGACAAGGAGTAGAAAAATTTGTAGCACCATTGGAAGCTACATTGTGAACCCCCGTTTATACTGTAGTTTTAAATGTACATAATGGGTTTTTCATTCTATATCATGGGTCCTCAAACTATGGCCCGGGGGCCGGATCTGGTCCACCATGCCCATTTATCCGGCCTGCTATGCCCGTTCGGGCCTGGTATGTGTGCGTGGGCACCCACACCCACCTCGCCCTGCATGTGGGGAGGCAGCAGTTTGCTTGCTCAGAGAAAACAATCTCCAAGCAAGCAAGCTGCTGCCTCATGAGCCTACCTCACAATGTGTGCCCACCACCAACCGCGCCTCCCCTCCCCTTGCCGCACGTCCCACCCCCGCCTCAGCATGTGTCCTGCCTCAGCGCATGCGCCCACATGCACCGCCCCTGCACTGGCCCGCATACACCGCCGGCACCGGCTTTCCGGCACGCGCACCAATAGCACGTTTCAACTGGCCCCCTGGTGAAAAAGTTTGAGGACCCCTGTTCTATACTTTTCTCAGATATGTACTTTGTCTTCTTTTCTATTCCCAACTCTCCTCCATTGTTGAAAGTAGGATTTATTCCTCATATATCAGCATTTTATGCATCCTGAATCATCCTGGGATATCTACACATGAACATCTAATACCGTGCGAAAAAGGCACGAAAGTAGATATGTGGTTTCTGGAACACATTGCTTTATTGTCACCAGACTTTTTCAAACAACTCCTTAAAAATAAGGATAGTGTTGAAACCCCCAAATATCCAGCCTGGTTTCTGGAAGGGGCATAAGAAAAGGTTGGAGATACTTTGGAGTTCCAAGTCCAGAAAAGCAAGGCTTCAATGACTTGCTTACACAATTTTCACCTCACTGGCATTGCCATTTGCTGTTGGAACTAGAAAAGATAATCAGGTGTAAGCTCATTTTACTGGAGCCCAAGGTCAAGGTCATCCAAACTATTGTATTCCTAATCACACTGTCAAGAAGCAACAGTGAGAATTGGACACGGAACCACTGATTGGTTCAAAATTGAGAAAGGAGTTCGGCAAGGCTGTATACTGTCGCCCTGTCTATGTAACTTATATGCAAAGCACATCATGAGAAAGGCGGGGCTAGATGAATCACCAGTTGGAATTAAGATTGCCAGGAGAAATATCAACAACCTCAGATATGCAGATGATACCACTCTCACGGCAGAAAGTGAAGAGGAACTAAAGAGCCTCTTGATGCGGGTGAAGGAAGAGAGTGCAAAAGTTGGCTTGAAACTCAACATTAAGAAAACTAAGATCATGGCATCTGGTCCTATCACTTCCTGGCAGATAGATGGGGAGAGAATGGAGGTAGTGACAGATTTTATTTTCCTGGGCTCCAAGATCACCGCAGACGGGGACTGCAGCCAAGAAATTAAAAGACGCTTGCTCCTGGGGAGGAAAGCTATGGCAAATCTAGACAGCATACTAAAAAGCAGAGACATCACCCTGCCAACAAAAGTGCGTATAGTCAAGGCTATGGTTTTCCCAGTTGCAATGTATGGCTGTGAAAGCTGGACCATAAGGAAGGCTGAGTGCCAAAGGATTGAAGCCTTTGAATTGTGGGGCTGGAGGAGACTCCTGTGAGTCCCTTGGACCGCAAGGCAATCAAACCGGTCAGTCCTAGAGGAGATCAACCCTGACTGCTCTTTAGAAAGCCAGATCCTGAAGATGAAACTCAAATACTTTGGCCACCTAATGAGAAGGAAGGACTCCCTGGAGAAGAGTCTAATGCTGGGAACAATAGATGGCAAAAGAAGAAGGGGAAGGCAGAGGATGAGGTGGCTCAATGGAGTCACTGAGGCAGTTGGTGTGAGCTTAAGTGGACTCCAGGAGATGGTGGAGGACAGGAAGGCCTGGAGGAATGTTGTCCATGGGGTCGCGATGGGTCGGACACGACTTTGCGACTAACAACAACAACAACCTCACTGTAAAGGTGGACAGTGAAAGGTCCACCTGGGTGGACAGTGAAAAAAGCTGACAGGAAGAAAAATGATGCATTCAAAACATGGTTCTGAGCTTTATGAATACATTAGACCAACAGAAAGATGAACAAGTAGATCCTAGATCAAATCAAGCCAGAGCTTTCCCTAGAAGCAAAAAGGACAAAATTGAAGCTGTCATACTTTGGACACATCATGAGAAGGCAAGACTCCCTGGAGAAGACAGTCATGCTAGGGAAAGTCAAAGGCAGAAGATGAAAAGGAAGACCAAATATAAGATGGATTGAGTCTAAAAAGGGAGCCACAGCCTTGAACCTGGATGAACTGAATGGAACTGTCATGGGCAGGACATTTTGGAGGGCTTTCATTCATAGGGTTGCCATAAGTTGGAGACAACATGATGGGTTTAACTGTCCTGCTTACTCTGGCACAGCCACCATCTATTTCATAAAGTTTTTCCCCAATTACTTCATGTATGCTATCTAATCCTTACAGTAGTTCTGTAAAGTAAATCCTTGTGAGGAGGTGCTGCATGCAGCCAGCTGTCTATATAAGAAGAGGTTTGTTTGAAATTTATTCCTGCTGTGGGCAAAGCTGCCACATGATTATGTGCTTTTTGCCATCCTTCACATGAGTTCTGAAATGCTTAATCAGTGCTGAGATGAATGTGTCATCAACTGGTCTCTGAAGAAAGATGAGATTCCAGAAAAGTCATTGTTATACTTCTCAGCTTGGAATTTACTTCATATAACAAAAAGTTTTTGAACACAACCCAGTGGTATTTCTGCTCATGCAGAGATTCTGATTTATTTTGATTTATACTGAGTTCTGCATGCACAGTTTTTGTGCTGTTTTATATACATGGGGAATTTCCCTTAATTTTTTACAGAAACAAGAGGTAGCTGCATTTGTGGAACTTTAGATCATAGACAGTGATTTTAAGTCTGCAATTCTATGCTCAGTTTAGGGAGCAAATCCCAAATTATTCTGAGTAGACATATACAGGATTACTCCAAAGCGAGAATTCAGGATGCCATTAAAATAATTACTGTTGAAGGACATGATATTTCTTACTATGCCAGGTGAAATCTATTGATTTTGTTACAGTTGCTTAGGTAAGTTGGATGAACTAAAAAAAGATGAAACAAAAAAAGCAAAACATTTTACAAAACATTCCATCTGGTGGGTTTACAATTGTAACTATAGAATTTCAAACCATTTTAGATATCAAGTTAAAGAATTTCAAAAGGTGAATTTGTTTGGTCAAACAAAACCTTAATCTCTGCTTGTTTTGTGTGATATAGTTTCTGGAAGGACCACTTCTGGATGGCCTTTATTGGAACACATGGTACAGTGAAAATTCCACATCCATCCACAAAAACAGTAGCCATATCTACTATGAGAACTTACTGTTAGGAGTACCTCAAATTCGGCAACTCAAAATCCGTAACAACACATGTTCTATCTATCCATCTTTCCGGGCGTTTATGAAAGGGTGCTATGGTCAATACCACTATATTAATGAGGATAAAAAAAGTTTTGGCTTTATGAATGACACTGAGTAAGTATAGAGACATTTAACTGTTCTTGTTTAATCTGAATACATTTTAGACAAATTTTAGAAAACTAAGTTAACGCTGAGATTTGACATTCTTAGAAATTACTGGGAAATTCCATTATTTCATGTCTATTCTTTAAGTAATCAGAAGTCTGAAAAAGTGTCAGTGACTTCAAATAGTTGCATCTTACTAATTACATATTAACATCTATTTCTTCCATTTCACAGTGAGCCACTTACTGTTTGGCCAAGATATGTATGAGCGTAATGTTCATTCTGCCCCTTCCCACCTTGCTTTTCAGCACACTACAGTTGAAGATTCCCTGGGTTAATTAACCATGGCTTCCCATTATGTCTCAATCAGGAAACTATAGTTATTGAGATCAGAACAAGCAAGGATTTGAAGTCAGCTCAAATCCTTGTATTTTTTTTAATTAGAAAACAAATTATAATGGCGCATTTAGAAGATTTTACTGATGCATATTTGCTTTGGGTGTTTAACATTTTTCCTGAATTTCTCTTATTACAATATTTCCTTTCGGCATTGGCTTTCATGGGTATGGAAATAGAAAAAGGAAGTATACCTTTTAAAAACTTAAATCTATGATTTGTCTTCACGTGCAGAGGTAGGGCAGTAGGCTGTTACAGGCCATATGCATCCCCGTCCTGCCTTTCACTCTTTTCAGTAAAGTTGTGTGAGCTGATAAGAGAGCTATAGACAGACTTTCCATTCCACAGACAATTGTGGCACACTGCCTCTGCCACACTGCCTAAGAAGGATCCCAGTTGTTTTCCAAAGGCTGGGCTAAAGTAGTTGAGATGCCATTCATGCATTTTGCCAAAGGTGTTTTTCAAGGCATTAGCAGGAATGTAGGACTGATCTGGATTGGGACCCTAAAAGGAACTTAAGGGATTAGGAACTTTAACCCTTTGTCCCCTGCTGAAGTTCTAACCTAGACTGGGGAGGGGTCAAATTGCTATATGCAGCAGAAGAAAAGATTCCATTAGCACAAGTACTTATTTTCCTTCTAGTGCAAATAGCAGGTGTTCAGTGGATCAAATTCCACTACTTTTTTTAAGCCTTCATAAAGCTAAGAGCAACTGAATAAAACATGTGCATGGGAAAAGAGTGCTTTTATGAGCTGATATGTGCCATTCCTTTCTCTCCAACAGGTGGCACTATTCTACTTCTAAAGCATTCTCTCCATGGCATTGGGGCCTTATTGGGCTATACAGTAGTGGAGGATTTATGTTCACCTTGCCCAAGTCAAAAGAAAAAAGTTCAGAGAAGTTGGCTTATCTCAAGAGAAATAACTGGATCACCAGAGGAACAAGGGTTGTCTTCATCGACTTTTCCATGTATAATGCTAATGTAAACCTCTTCTGCATAGTCAGGCAAGTGCTTCCATTTGTTGCCCTAGAAATCCTATTTTCAATAGGAAGCTACTGGGATACTGGCCCTCTCAAGGCTTTTCTAAGGGATCTCCTTATCATAAAGCTCTATGAAAAGGGCACACCCAACTTTCCTGTAGGCATTGAAGTGGTTTATATATAATGACTGCCCAACAGTTTAGAAAAGCAATGTTGTGTATGACCTAGAGAGAGCAGCTTTCCACCTGCAGCGCAGCTACCTCAGCTGCTGTTACTCAACAACCTACAGTAGGCTCCTTCATAGGTTGTGGAGCATGACAACTGAACCCAGGCAACTGAGTGATTGAAAGACTAAACAATCTAATAGTTAAGACTTGATCTGTTGTTGGGTTTACTGTAGGGTTATTTAGCCCCTAAACAATTCTGCAACATAGCCCATGAAGGAGCTGTATGTGAGTTGTACACAACAACTCATCTCCTGCTTGTGCATAGCACCTGTGCATGTCTTCAGTGGTGTTGGCCCAAGACAAAGTACTTTCCTGATGAAAGGTCCAAGATGCTGCTCCCACCCCCTTTCCATATGCAGAAATTGATCAGGCTGGCCTATGAAACACTGGTGATAGGACAATATCCTCCACTGCACCCGAAGACAGTAGCTTAGGGGTTACAAAGCATGCTGTGTGGCAAACACTGCTGTGTTCTCCAGCACCTCTGTGCCCCAGCATCTGCTGTTAGAATCTTCTTCCTCTCTCTGCCTGATTGTAGGGCCAGCTGTGCCCTCTCCGAGTTTCAGATGCCTCTGATCATGCCTGTGCCACCCATTTCCATATCTCCTCCACTGGCTTTCTTCTCCTTAACATTATACTCCTGTGGATTAGACAGCATCCTTTACTTCCATTTCACAGGCTTGTAGTAGAATTTCCTGCAACAGGTGGTGTTATCCCTTCTTGGCAGTTCCACTCCGTAAAGCTTTTCAGATACGTCAAATATTATGATTATTTCCTGGCCTCTTGTGAAGTCATCTTCTGCCTCTTTATCTTCACTTTCATCATCCAAGAACTCATAAAAATGAAGAAGCTGAAAAAAGACTATTTTAGAGATGCCTGGAACTGGCTAGATATGTTATTGCTCATGGTATGTCTCTGCAATTAACATGTGACTAAAATAGACAAAGTGAATTATGACAGATATCATATTGGATGGAAAGCTGCACTGAGGTACTTGGGATAAAGGAACAATAATGCCATATGTGGTGATCAGAGAAGGGTTTTGAGTGTCATAATCCACACCTGGGGATTGAAAATTTGTTATGGGTGGTTTAAGGCAGATTTGGATAATGTCAGGCCCCGGGAACCAAATCTGGCTCTCAGATAGCCATAATCCCTTCACCTTTTTCCACACTGCCAATCATTTGGTGGGTTTCTGCTTTTTGTGCATTTCTTGTCCATTCTAACAGATTAAAATACCATCCCTTCCACTTGGTTCCTAGAAGTAAAAACTTAAAACTTCAGTATGCAGAAGTGGAGGGGGCACTTTTGCCCCTGAAATCATCCCTGAAATTAGATGTGACCCTAGACTGAAAGAGATTCTAAAAGAAATACAAGAACAATATTGAAATTTTAAAGTTGTGATGTGTATGCTGAAGTTGTATTCTGAAAATGAGGCCCACAACTGTAAAGTACAAGACAATCAAGGAGTGTGCTAATTGTGGCCTGCTAGCCATATGCAAATAGCATGGGCATACTGGCAATCAGAATAATACATATCCCTTTGGGGTGGGCAGCTTGTGTACCTCCAGAAACGTTTGTCTCTAACTCCTGCAATCCTTCACCATTGGCTATGCAAACTAGGCTCAATGGGAACTGTAGGTCAAAGCTGCTAAAGGGCTGCAAGTTGGCCACCAAAGCAAAGTGCTTAAACATGTTTGCATACTGTATAGTTGTCATTTAGTTTTGTTGTCTTTACGACACTGTGAAGTAGGATATTTTAGCATACAGTATAAACTTAGAGCAATTTTATTACTGGTTTAGTGTGACTTTCCCAATGGATCTGGACTGCAATAGCTGTTTTGAAAAATAAAAAGACTCGTCAAGCAGATTTTCTGCTTACATGCTGCTGTTTCAATACATGTGACTTGAAGACATGAATTAATCAGCTTATTTAAGAATATATCAAAAAAAATGTAGCCTCATGAACCTTTGCTTTTTTCTGTCCAGTTGTCTGTTTTTGCTATTTCCTTCAATGTTTACCGAACTGTTGAAGTGTCCAGCCTGATGGAAAATCTGCTCTCCGATTCAGATGCTTACCCAGACATTTATTTCCTTGCATTCTGGCAGACCCGTTACAATAATATGATTTCAGTTACTGTCTTCTTTGCATGGATAAAGGTAGTACTGCTCACATTACTCACTTTTCTTTTCATACCTGCCAGGGCAAACTTAACATAGAAAAATGCTTGTTACAGTCCTGATTTGAGAAGTAACTAAGGGGCATTTCAGTGGGTGTTTATTGATCTTTCCTTTTCCTGCCCACATTCATATCATAAAGAGGCCTGTATTTGTCAGGAAGAAGTTCCACAAATATGTCTTCTATAATCACTGGTGAAAGAGATCCACTATCATGTTCCTTCTCATCTTCCTGCTAGAAATACAGGAGATTCCTTAGTGTGTAGGAGTTGGAAATCCTATCCCAATTATTACATAGTGAACTGAACTAAATGTTGCATGGGACATAGAGTTTGTGGTGTCTTTTACTATTGATAAATGGAAATGCAAGGAAAGGGTGGAATGGAAGAATGGTGCTGGTAAAAGGGTGAGCTAACCATGTCCCATACATGCCATAGATTGTGAACCACATATGCCCCCCCACCCCCCACCCATTCGCCAAAAGACAGCAGGGAACACCAGTACTGGTTTTGGGTTTGGTTTGGTTTTTTTGCAAATAAGATGGAATCTCTTGGTGCTAACTGGGAGCTGGAGCTCATTTTGATCATGTAGGTTCATAGTAGAAGCTATGGGTGCCGGAGCAGCTGTCAGTGGCAACAAAGGGAAGACTGCTCACAATACTATTTTGCCATCAACAAATCAGTCTCCCTGTTTGAGCGAGGCAAGAGGGGTATGCTTGTCTTTCTGAGTGACTCACTCACTGCTTTCCTGGACCCATGATGGCATCAGTCACCCAGGTTCAGATGCCATCCTAATTTAATCTGTTTTGCTTTCTCCCAGATATTTAAATACATAAGCTTTAACAAGACCATGACTCAGCTGTCTTCAACTCTGTCCCGCTGTACTAAAGACATCATAGGATTCGCCATCATGTTCTTCATCATCTTCTTTGCATATGCACAGTTGGGTTACCTGGTCTTCGGGTCACAAGTGGATGAGTTTTCTGCTTTTCAGAACTGCATGTATGGAGTCTCCCAAACTGTCTAATATTACTATATTGCCAGTTCAAGCAACTTTTGCTCAAGGGAAGGACCAGAGGTGGTGAGGCATTTGATGATGGCATGTTGTGGGAGACCTGAACTGCCCGGGCTCTCTGTACCTCGTAAGCCTTGCCCAAAGCATATGGGTGGGGCAGACAGTGGCAACATATGAATGAGGGACAAGAGAGCAAAGCATGTTGCCCTGACGTGGTGAATAAAGTCTGCATTGTTCCCCCAAAGAGATGCCCCATATGTGCCCAGTCATTTTAAAGAGGCTTGCATGTGACACAATGATATGCACCAAAGTACTTTATCTGATACTAGTCATCTTATTATACTTACTACATTACGATTATTTAAGATATTATATCCACTTCACCACTTGTTTTCTCCTTTCCTATACCCCACGCTGTATCTCCTTATCACTGAAGCCCCTTCCAGTTCAGATCCCTTCCAAGCATAGGAAAGTACAAAGGCTGTGCATGTACGTTACTGGAATAGGGCACAAACTGGATCATGCCCTAAACTTTTTCAAAGTGTATCTCTGCCTTCTGATTTGCTGTTGCACTGCTTTAAATTATGTACTGAGACACAATGTAAATAGATTAAATATAGTTACATTGGAGTTTAAGTTAGGCCCAGTTTGAGCAGAAATAGGATTGGAAGAACAGAACAGATAACAGTAATCAATGACTGGTAAACAGGGCTACTGATTTCAATGAAGATTACTCTCCCAGGTCAGTATGTGTAATATTATAGCCTTAATACAAATAGTAGAGGAAATTGCACAATTGATTGTTTTTATATTTTTGCCTCTTCTCAAGTTTTACCCAGTTTCGCATTGTGCTTGGAGATTTTAACTTTGCCAGTATAGAACATGCAAATCGAATTCTTGGCCCAATTTACTTCATCACATTTGTATTCTTCGTATTCTTTGTCCTGCTGGTAAGTTCTGTTTGAGATAATTTAAATAAATTCCAAAATGTTAAAAAGTAATAGTAATTCATTCTTCTTAAATTTATGTTGGCTGTCTGAGGGGCTTAGAGTGTTAGATGCTTCCCATGTATTCAAGCATACTAAATGTTGTTTCAAAGTTGTAATACTTATAAGTCTTAGATGCTTACTTTGTTTGTAAGAACACATACAACTTATTCTTATGTGTATTGAAGCCACAATCCTTAGAGGACGAACAAGGACTGCCCTGTTCAGATAAGTGGAGGCAGATCTTCGTATAAAAACATGAAAGCAATACAGACGAGAATGGGAAAGATTTGTCACATTAGATGTCTCTTTACCCATTAGGGCATTCAGAAAACTCTAGATCAGGGCACCGAAGTTTTCAATTCAGTCTTGTTATGTTAACAGTGGAAAACATAAAGAGAACATGTTTGCAAAGGTTTCAAGGAGATAGGAATAATTTCACATGTAAATGTCCATGAATGAAGCCTTGTAAATGCTATAAGATAATGAAAGCATCTTTTTGAAAACCAAACATCAGTATTTTATAGAAGTAAAAGTACAAATGTGGGGCAAAAGTTCTGTACCCAATAAATAGCATTAAAAGCTACTACTACGATCCTGAATAAAAACTGTGTTTTAATTTTAAAAGCTAACAAAATTACAAGAAGTAGGAACACTGAACATGAACTGCTTACTTCTAGTAAAAACTTGAATGTTTAAAATGAATACCTCATAAAATGCAAATGCAGCAAGTAAACTAAGGACACAATCCAGAGTGCCTGTCCATAGCCCCCCAAACTTAGAGGTTTATGAGCATCCGGTGAAAGGCGAGCAAGCATGACCTGGGCATCCAATGAAACGGACAAAGATTACCTGTGCACTTCCCTTACCTCCAAAACAACCTTCTTAGTCTTGCTCCCAAGGAGGAGGGACTGAGGAATTGCCAGAATTCCTTGCTCTCCTCCTTCCTGCCTTGAGAGAACACCGCCCTCGCCCCCATGCCAATTCTGAAGCCACAATTATGACTTAGGTGCTGCAGCCAGAGCAGTGATCCTCCAAGTTCCAAGGGCTTTTTCCAGGCTCTGCACTCTCCTATGGCCAGCTTACCAAGCTGCTATTCTTTATACACCAACAGGTCCACTAGCTCTTTAATAAAGCCATAAACTCTCACCATAGAATGTGGATGCAAAAACCTAATCTTATTGTCCAGAAAATTAGTGGGTTTTGGGGTGCTTGATTAATGAAATAAATGAATAAGAATACTATCTGTCAGTGTCGTAGACTAAACCAGCTATTCTCATAATGCATAGGATATACAGGCCATCCTCAGGTTACAAATGCTTGGGTTACAGACAACCCTTACAAATGTGCAGAAGGCCATAAATCCTATTTATTTTATTATTATTTATTCAATATATGTGCTGCCCCACTAGCCATAGGTTCTCTGGGTAGCTTACAACATAAAACAATATAAAATGAAATATAGCACCTCTGTATGGATATCTCTATTAAAAAACTGTGAATATCCCTAGGAAACTATGTGACACGTTTAAGAACGTGTCATCAGTGACCTAGCAGTTCCTTAGAGATACAGTATTCACTACTTTTCATTCTGCAGCGTTGGCTTGACATACTACAAGCTACACATATTTTGGGGCACATGTAGGGTGAGTAGTTTCCCTTTGTTTTTCATTTAGCATTTGCCCTTGTAACAGGCTGTCAGCTGCTATAAGCCCATTTAGGATGAGGAAAAAATGGCAGTACAAACAACCCTTGATGACTCCGGTGGTAATTCCCCCTCTTTCCAGCAGTGCAAGCAAACCATGACTCTCCAGCACCAGGTCCATCTCCATCATCATCAGTTAATGTTAGGCTTAATGTTACCTCAAGAATGTTTTAAACTGTTTGAAGAACTATTTCTTTTGTTTTGTTTTTCTTTACAATACCGCTTACCTACAGTTATACACGCTATAGTGATCAGTCGCTCCATTGTCCTCACCTCCCCATGGTTCCCTGGGCTCCAGTCTCCACCCAGACACTTTCAGGTCCCCAATCTCAGACCAAACACTGAATTCAGCACATGACAATCCAAGATTTGGGGGTGGGGGGGCGGGACAAGGTTTTATTAAAAGGTTAAAACAATAGGGATAGTGGGTACTAAAACAGCTAAAACACACACAAGGGAGAATTACAACAAATAAGGAGGGGAAGGAAAGGGGATGTGGAGAGCAACAGCAACACAACAAATCAACAGTCCAAACTCCCAGAACCCCCAGCCTTATTGGCCTCCTCAGTCATAAAAATAACAAAGCTTCCCTCAGCTATCTAACTGCCCCAACACTATACTGATCGTAGCATCAAATACAAATTAGTACAGCGTTCAATGGCAAGGAGGGCGCCTCTCTTCAAAGAGACGCACACCCTTCTCTCAACACCCCTCTTTTATCTCCCTTACCTTGATCTGATGACTCATGGGGTGACGTCACCTGATGGATCCCAGCTAAGAATCATTTGCCCTTATTGCCACAATATCCTGTCCTATTCTGGGGAGTGCGAATACTCCTGTCCTTGGCTATGATTTACCACATCTCTCCCTTCTGTGTTCCCAACTTGCTCAGTCCTCCCATGGCCTTCAGAGCTAGAGTTTCTTGAAACAGCATCAGATTGTGTGTTCAACCAATTCACATTACACATGCACACACATAGATAATTCCCTCTCTTTGTACCAGTAGTTACTTTATTATTACTGTATGATTATCACTATTACAATGTTTCATTGTGTTAAGAGGTTTTCATGAATATGGAAATGTTTCATAAGTGTTTTACATGCATAGAAAGGTAAGAAATATGTACATATACTAAGGCAAAAATTTGGCTTACTCATGTGATCTGCCTTAAATACAAATTTGATTTAAGGATTTTCTCAGGAAGGGAATTTGTTCTTAACCAGGGGACTACCTGTATTCAAGTGGAAATATCAGATGCAGTCAGCACATGGGGACACTGCAAGAAGCCATCAACCAGTTACACATAGATTATTAAATTAATAGAAATAAGTGTTTGCCAATAGAAATAAGTGTTTGAGCAAGGCAGGTGTAGTTTTCTAACATAGATGTACTTTTTTCTTGTGTAATTCCTTCTTGCACATAAACAGTGTGTTTCATTACTGTACAGATCTTTTATATTGGCTGTTCTGCTTTTGAATACACTGGTTCAGATTAAATTACCCATGACACCCCTGGCAGTCAGTTCATTCTGTCAGCCAATAAAAATACTAAACTCTCTTTTGCACAGAACATGTTCCTGGCGATCATTAATGATACATACTCTGAAGTGAAAGCTGACTTTTCAGTTATCCCAAACAGAGAATTTGAGATCAGTGACCTTATTAGACAGGTAAACACCCAAGTCTTGTTCATGTAATTATTCTGAGCAGCAAAATAATAAATATTTTGAGTGCAATGAGTAGTTATTCACTATCTGCATATTCTTTTTCAGTATTTTTACTTTATGTTTATCTTATTTGAGAGCCAGTGAGGTATAGTGCTTAAGAGTACAGGAGATCTAGGTTCTAGCCCCCACTCGATCATGGAGCTAACTGGTTGACTTTGATCTAGTCAAAGACTCTCAGCCCAACCTACCTCACAGGGTTGTGGTTGTGAAAATAAAATTGAAGGGAGGAGGAAGAGAATTATGTGAGCCACCCTGAGTTCCATGAAAGGGAAAAGGGCAAGATAGAAATATAACAAATAAATAATTTAATTTATTAAGAAGATGCTCTTGAGTGGCAGCCCAGTAAATACCTCATATAGTTCAATTTACGTGAGAGATAATTCAGTTAGCTTCAATACATGTATGGATACATACACAATGACTTGGTTCATAATCCTAGTCCATGACTTCTTTAACCCATGGATTTTTAAATTCTGAGTTGTCATGATGTCAAATGTGGCTGTGCTAACAAATCATCAATTTGTTAATCACAAGTAACCAAAAAAGAGAACCCATGGTTTATTGTTGGGTTGTAAATTCTGGTTTGTTTTTAAACCATATGTTATTATTACATGTGAACCCAGAACTTTGTCAGTTCCTATCTGGGGAGTACTGTAGTACCCCAAAATCATTTGGATTAAGGAAGAAAGTGAGTAAAGGAGGAGGAAAACAAACAACCTACATATTTGGGGTGGGGGGATTTATATGTTTACCAGACAAACCCTGAGTAGGGCAATAAACCATGGATTAAATAAATCATGTTTACGACATTATGTGTGAAACTGGTCAGTGAAGGGGTTTTTGCCACTACATGGTTTGAGATGCATCTCACTACAGAATCCAAGGAGTCATTTTTCATTAGATGTTTCTGCACGGCATATCAATATGAATAGTTCATTGCAATAAAATCTACTTTACGGTGGAAATTCATTACTTGATTCCTATCTTGTCTCATGCTTACAGGCTACAACCTTTTCCATACCTATATTATAACAAAGTGGTGCATGTGTGTGACTTCTGAAGTCACAAATATCCTAAATACCTTTATTGCCCATGGTTTCTTTTTGACAACTTTGTTTTAAATCCTATCACTAACAATAGCCTATTCTGAGATGCAGACCACTGCAAATGGGGGGGGGGGGGAACTAAGACACATGCATTTTCATAGTGGATGAATGTGCAAACCTACCTTTAGTGAGCCACACATCTGTGGCTATACTGAAGATCTCATGTGCATTTTAATTGTTGATTATTTTAATTAGAATTTAATTTTAATTATATCTCAATGTAAATTTTAGTTATTTTGAGATAGTGCCAATCTGTTGTTAAACTATTATTTGGTGCTCCTGTTATGTTATGTTGTGTTGTGATGCGATGTTATGTTATGTTAATGTATGTTCTTATGTTATTTATTATTGATTTTTCTGGTTTTAATTGTTTAAACTGCATGTATTTTGGGATGTTTTATGTTGTTGGTTTTTATTATATAAACTGTCTGGAGGGCCATGTGGCTATGAGACGGCATACAAACGTGTTAAATAAATAATAAATAACTGTGGCATTTAGCTATTAAAGATCTTTGTTTCAAGCCACTGAGTTTGATCAGTCCCAGGAGTGGCTGTCACCAGTTGTCCATTTACCATGCTGATATATAGCAACTGAAATTTTAAAAATACAAGGTTTTCCTGCTCTGTATTTGTGAAGAAGCTTTGCTGTCCATTCAAAATTCATTAATCCTAAAATAACTCAAGAGATGAGGAAGGGATATAATTGCTGGATGTTACATGTCCTCCAACTCAAGGCAGGACTGCCCAATTTAGCATCTTCCATTCTTTTTGCCTAGCACACACATTAAAATAAATCTCCAGCTTCACCGGTATAAAGACACTGAGCGGTAAGCTATTGTGCCCATGCCTAATGGAACCAAGTGGTTGCTCAACAAAGTTAATGGCTCCAAAAAGAACCCAAAATGAGAAGAGATGCTCATTTCTGAAATGGGCCAGATCAGCAGTACTCACAGAAGGGAGCTCCACTGGCATGCCCCACTCTGGGAAAAATAGGATTTCTAGGGTTATGTTTTAGGCCACATGCTCTTCATTCTGCAAGGCTCCATCCCTGCTGGCACAACATAATCAGTGGGTGTACAACAGCCCAGCTGGATGCTGCCCAGAGGCTGGACCGATATTCAAGGACATGCAGATAGGTAGGCCAAAGTATTTCCTTTTGTTTCTGGGGTTACTTTCAGAACTGCAAATTCCTTGTTGTGCAAGCAGTTGGTCCTGCTGGTGCAACACTATTAAGCTGAAGCTGACCTCCCTGCTCCATCCTTCCTTTAAAATATTGAACAGAGGTTGAAGGACCTTGCGAAATAGGGGTGACTGAGATGCACATGCGGAAGGAGAAATCATTGCAATCAGTGAGGAACCTTCTCTCCGCAGTAGGCAGATCCCGGATCTCCTACTGTACTTCTTGTTACTTTGGTTCTTTGCTGCACCAGAGACCTCGGAATTCCTGTCTGTGTGGGAGACAGATCAAAGTAATGGCTATATTGTAATATTTTCAGTATACAGAGCCATTATTGCTTCTTGTCCCAGTAGTCTTTAGTGCATGCTAAATTTGTCCAAGATGATGCCCAGAGTCCCCCCACACCCAGTTTTAATATCAAACCTGAAAAATCATTTTCAGAACCTGGACATTAGACGACTATTTTGTGACACTCTAGTAGGTCATGTTGTGTTAGTTTTGAGATTTTCTCTTAATAGCACTATTTTACATTGTTTTAGAGTTACAATAAAGCTCTAGTCAAACTCAGGCTAAAGAGGCAGACGTCACAAACAGAAGATTTGTATGGTATAAAAAGGTAGGAAATCTTCAGTCATGCTGCTGCTTTCTGCTCATTTAATTTCCATGCACGTGCTAATAATGGAGCTGCTTTTTCCCATTTAGACAGCCTTCAAAAGTGCAACCTTCTAGCCAGATATTTTTACAGGATTGGATACAGATAGTTGTACAATGTATGGTATGGTGGTGTCTGTGGCACATCTTCTGATCAGTCTCTCATTATTCCTACTGAACCCTATAGTTACCGGGTTTCTCAGAGAAAGGTTTTCACCTTGCTAAAGAAGATGCCCTTTCAGCAGCTCATCTGGAGACAGGACTTGCAGGTTCCTCATTATTCCCATTGTTCAGACCCACTTAGCCCAATTCTAGTCATTGTGATGAATAAAGAAAAGGATTTATTTGGGAGAAAAAAGGACCAGTTGCAATGATGTAAGTTCTGGTTCATATCTGGGCAAGAGAATCAAAAGTCCAGAAATGTCCATGAATATTATCATGAAACAGTGTATAACAAAAAAGAAGGGAAATGCAAGCAATGCTTCTCCTGTTGAGATTCACACATTCTCATACCTGTTGGAGATGCCTGGTGAATGGGCACAGTACCATTGAGATATGCCCAATGTGAATTATGCACAATGATGGGCAAACTTACCCCAAGCAAATTCATTATTTACTCTGTAAACAATAGATACATTCCCTCAGAGCAAACTTATCCCTGTGTAAATGGGCTTTTGTCCTTGCATGATACTGGGAGCTGTAGTTTGGAATCTACAGTGCTTTGTCAGAGCCAGAGCTGTGGACACCACTGTTGCAATGGTGAGGAAAGCTCCTAAGAATGCTGCAGGAAAGCTAATCAGCAAGCAGGCTAATTACAAAATCTGGCAGCACCACTATGCTGGAAAGCATGCAAAAATAGTCAAAGTATGCACATTCCCCAAAGCCTGTTGGGAATTATGCAGGATGGTCTCTGAGCAGAAGGAGCCCCAACGATGAAGTGCCTCAGCCCCAGTGGCAAAATGTCAGCATGTAAGTAACCATGTGAGGAGAAGGTGAGTGCTGTTCATTGCTACAGGCACACACACTCCAGGTAATCTTCTAAAACTCCTAGATTATCAGTTGAAGTACAAACAAGGGCATAGTAAAGGGGGCAAAACTGCAGAATCTCAATCCCTTTCAAACTTAGGGCTGAAAGCTAAATCCCAAGGGGAGAAATCTAGCAGGAATTTACAGCTCCTGAAGCACTACTCCAACAGAGGGTCCATATTTAACCTAAACTCAAGCTTAGAAAGAGGAAAGACAAGCAACAGTTGGCAGTCTCCTGACAAAAGCCACTGTGCAGGCCTGGCTAGCGGAAGAGCCTGCTTATAAACAAAACATGAAAGGTAGCTTCAACTGGGCTCAGGATAGACTTGGGTTTTTAGGGTTTATAGAGAAGTTCGCAAACTAAAACTCAGAAAGATGTTTAAGAGTTCAAGTTACAGATTAAATACATTCGTGTGCACACACAGAAGGCATGTTCTGCATCCCTCTTGCTGCTTGGAGCCCCATGCGCCCCCCCCCCAGCCTCACAAAAGCTTGCCCCAGTGTGCCCTGCTCAATTCTACATGGGGCGGCCAGCCCAACAAACCCTCCCCAGCATGCCCCATCTGCTCCTCTGGGCAGGGCATGCTGGGAGAGTTTCTTGGACTGGCAGCCCTGCACCATTCCAACTGACTAGCACAAAGAGGCTCAGTGCACTAATTCCAAGAAGGAAGGAGGGGCTGAGGAGGTCCCATGGGGGGGGGGGGTTCTGAATGGGAGAAACAGGAAGGAAAGGGATGGGCCACCCCAGAGTAGTACAAGTCATTGTACTTGGCTTACCTGCCTGTGATTTCTGCAGATGTCACAGACTTACAAAGCATTCTTTCCTATTCAATTAATGAAATGATTTAATGGTTAGTTAAATATATTAATTGTGCATATTAAATTAAATATATTGTGAACACTAATTTATGATATGGAACTGAAATTCATGGTGCAGCCCCTGGGTTCTGTGTTGCAGTCCTCATGTGGCCCTTGAGGTACCAAAGGTTGGGCTGCCCAAGTCTAGTGAATTCAGTGGAGCCAGACTGCGTCCTCTCATTTTGAAAGAAGGAAGGAAAATTCACCTAGCCCTGACTCAGGTGGATTAAGGGCCAACTAGAAGCTTCCTGAACTGTACGGCCAACAGTGATCCATGTCCTTTCACTCTCCTTTTTGGAACACATGTGTGGTTCTCTTGCATTTGATGCTTCAGAGGCCACTGTAAGCAATGGGCAAGGAAATTTTGAGCACAGTATTGGGTTACAGTTTCTTCAGCCCAGTGTTACTAAAAGGCACAAAGATGAGGATTGGCAGAGTCCACCCTTTTCAAGAAACATTTAGCTGGGCCTATGCTAGTGTCCAGCTGTTGTCAATCAGCTTGTGGCAGAAAGGTATCTAGTATCTTGTGTTTGACTCCTCCCTTCCAGTTTTGAAAGAATAACTTACTTTTTTCTCCCACAGTAAAACAAATTTTGGGTATATTAGACCTGACCTTCCTTGTTGTAGTTTAACACTTCTTCCATCCAGCAAACCTTCAATGAATAGTTACTGTTGTGTGTGTTTTTCTTGCATGACTATTAGAAAAGGTCAGCCTTCTTCCAGAACAGATGTGGCCAAGCATCTCCCTCAAGTCAGCACTTTAGATAAGGTAAGTCTTATGCTTCTGTTTTCCACCTATAAACCTACTCCATGTGGTAAGACAAGAAGAAAGCAACACAGTTTGGTTATTTGTTGTAAAATGTAAATCCCAAAGCACTGTAATAGTTTTTTATGTACAGGAGTAATCTGACAGTTTCAACATCATTAAAAGCCATTGGTCTTTTCCTTCTAAAATAAAACTTGCTTGTAACTTCTTCAAAGGATCAAAAGTGCTCACAGTGGTTTAGCCTGTAGTTGTAAGATTAACATTAAATATTTACCTGCTTGGTAACATCTTAAATTAGGAGCTGCAGCTGGTAGTTCCTGAACCAACTCTGACCCCCAGAGGAATGCTGTTGGCCCTTCAGTTGCCAGCACAGCAATAAAAACCAGGAAATGCATTATGGAGGGAAAAGAGAGCTTGCTGTAAAAATTCCTGTGGGATGGAAAGTGAAGCATGGCTGACCCCTTCCTGGAGTTTTTCTCAAAGTGGTCCTTCAGCTGTTAGCCTTACCAACAAGGGTATTCAGGATTCCTTAGTATAGTGTTCAAAGGCTTGTTCAGAAGAAATGACATTTAATCCCCGTGCAAGTGAAGAACAGGACTACTACCCCAGCGAGCCTCGCCTCAGCCTTGAGCATGCTGGCTTGCTCCACTCCTAATGCCAGCATGCAGAGTGTGAATGTGCGCAGAGAGGACGTCTTTCCACATACAGCTCTACCACATGGTCCGGTACCTGGACAGCTGCACACTGGATGGGCAAGGATCTGCATGTTGGGTGTCAGGGAAAGACAAGCCGAGGCACACAACGTTTGGGGTGGGCTGACTCAGCACAGCCCCATAGATGAGTTGATTAAACACATGGGCAAGTCTTCTGAATCAACTGTGTTAAGGTATGTTCATTTACTAGATAAGCCAATTTAACTTACAAAGCAGGTTCATGGTGAGCAAAACTTTTCCGCAGGGTTTCCATCCTCTTACAATGGAGTGACTTCCATCCCTAAATTCTCCACTTACCCTGTCCAGATTTCATGCCCAGAAAAGCTAAAATCTCCAAGCTGGTGTGTGGAAGGCATCCCGTGATGGGTTAACTCTGCCATTTCCCAGGGAAAGCCAGGGACCTTGTGACATATTTCCAAACACTCAGTAAGTTCCAGGCTCTTCCTTGCTGATTTGTTCCCACTTTTCTTACAAGGAAGAGCTATTTCTCATCTTCCCCGCTCTTAAAAAATCTACTTCTATTATTGCTGTCATTCTTCATAAGAGTATTTATGTTCTTACCTGTAAATTCCAAAGTCCCCTAGCTTCTCCAGCCTCTCCATTTTGTAACATACTCAGCTAGTTCAGCAGCCACTTTAGCTTCTTTCAGGCACCAGCTGAAACATCCTTGGCTGGGATATGCAAGGCAGCAACTTGGAAAAATCCAAATTCTTTTATAAACATTATAAAATTGTCACACTTCTGTAGATTCTTCCTTTGGTATGGGGATACATCAGTTGGTGGTAGCACTACAATAGACTCAGTTAATCTCCCCCTAACGACAACATAATATTTCTTAAGTTTAGCACATCCCATTGTAGAAGTGGCATTCTCATGCCACTCTGGAGAATGGAGCATTGATATTTTCTGTGAAGGTTGCCTTCTGGTTTGGTGTGTGGAGGACATCTCAACTGCACCCTGATTTTTCACTATCTGCGCACAGTTCAACTGACCTCTATGCCCTCAAGCTGGTCCTTCTCAGATGATGGACTGGTGGCCCTTTTTAAGCCTTCACCTGCGAGAGTTTCTATTTCTGTCTGTTGACTGATTTATTAGACATCTATCCCTCCCCTAGCCAGAATGGTTCTGGGGCGGGTTACAAAATAGAATAATATAATAACAAAATCCACAATAAAACATCAATGCACTAACAGAATAAAATCATATCATCTAATACAAAACCAAAACAAAACATTAAAAGCCCTGAAATGAACTACACAACACCCACAGTTCTTAAACCATTAAAAGGCGGCAGCACAAGATTAAAAATACATAACATCTTTAAAACTATTTTAACAATTAAAATATTGGGTAAATAAAAATATCTTTTTATATTTTTTTAATAACTTAATGTTTGCATCTTACAAACATTTTAACTTAATGTTATAACTTAATATTTGTATTTTAACATAATGTTGTGAGCCGCCCCGAGGCTTTGGCGAATGGGGCGGCATAAAATGTTTTAATAAACAAATAAATAAATAAATACCTGGTGCTAAAAAGCTTAGAGAAAAGGTGCCAGCTGACCCTGTTTGGGGAGCTGATTGCAGAATCGGGGTGCACTGCTGAGAAGGTCCTTCCCCTTGTAACCACCGTCCTTATTTGTTTTAGAGGGGAGTCTTGGAGAAGGCCCTTCAATGACAACCTTGGGGCCCAAGGAGGCACAATTGGAAGGAGGCACTCCTTTACATAACCTGGCCTCAAGCTGTTCAGGACATTGAATATTAATGCTAATACTTTGAATTGGGCCCAGATTTCAGTTGGTAATCAGTGAAGCTGGTAGAGGACTGGTGTTATATGCATATATCAGTCAGTCCCCATCAACAGCCTTGGCACTCTATTCTGGACCAATTCTGGACCATATTCAAAGGTAGCCCAATGAGAACATTGCAAAATTCCAGACAAGAGCAATAATGGATAATGGCAATTGCAATATTCCAGACAATATTACCAGAGCATGAATAACTGTTGCAAGGTTCTGCCTGTCTAGATAGGGTCATAGTTGGTAAATCAGCCTAAACTGATAAAAGATGCTTCAAGGCACCAAGTCCAGCAACAATTCAGGGTCCAGGAGTACCCCCAAACTAGAAACCCTATCTCTTAGGGGAGTGCAACCCCATTCAGGACAGGTATGATGTTACCCATCTGGACAGAGGTTTCCCCCCACCAACAGTATTCTGTCTCATCTGGATGAAGCCTCAGTTTATCGGCCCTCATCCATTTCAATACATTATCAAGCCCAGGCCACAACTCAGAATGGCCACAGCCTCACCTGGGTTTGATGAAAATGATAGGTAGAGCTAAGTGTCATCAGCGTACTAACACTTCACCCCACACCCCTGGATAACCTCCCCTAACTGTTTCATGTATATGTTAAATAGGTAATGACCTATAAAGCCCTAAACGGCTTGGGTCCTGGTTACCTGAAGGAGCGCTTACATCCATATATGCCCAGTCGCCCCCTGAGATCGGCAGGAGAGGCCCTTCTCCGGGAGCCCTCCGTGAGAGAAATTAGGAGGGTGGCTACTCGGAGGAGGGCTTTCTCAGCGGTGGCGCCTAAGTTATGGAATGTGCTCCCCAGAGAGGTCCGCCTGGCGCCGTCGTTATTTGTTTTTCGGCGCCAGGCGAAGACCTTTTTATTTAAGCAACATTTTAAATGTTAATACCACTGAATTTTATCTGGCCAGGGCGGCTTATTTTATAATGTGTGTTTTAAATTATTATGATTATTTTATATGTATATTTTAACTTATTGGTTTTATTTATTGTTGTAAGCCGCCCCGAGGCTTCGGCGAATGGGGCAGCATAAAAATGTTTTAATAAATAAATAAAATAAATAAATAATATGGGGGCTAAAATAAATGCCATGGTACAGAGCAATAGTCCCCCAGCACCACCTCCTGGAATATGGCCATTTAAGTAGGAGCAGAACCACTGCAAGGCAGTGCCCCCAACCTCCAACCTGTCCAGAAGGATACCATGGGAAATGGTACTGAAAGCTGATGGGAGGTCCAGGAGAACCAACAGGGTTGCACTACCCCTGCCTTTCTCCTAGCAAAGGTCATCCCACAAGGTGACCAAGGCAGTCTCCATTCCAAACCCAGGCCTGAAACATGATTGAAATGGATCAAGATGGTCCGTTTCATGCAAGAGTGCCTGGGGTTGCTTAGCCAACACCTGCTCAACCACCTTGCCCCAAAGGGGGACAGTTTCTGACTGAAAGCCAAAGACAGAACTGACATGGAGAAACCTGGGACCAGTGGAGTACTTGCAAATCTGCCACATGGCCTCTGCTTTTCCCCAGGGGTTGAGGGGAGTTAACTCATCATGGATGCCTTCCACATGAAGGAACCTTCTCCATAAGTGCTAACAGCTCTGCAAATTGAATAAATCATGCAGATTGAGCAAGTCTGTATCTTACTTTGCCTATTCTCATTTGCATTGTTTACTTGGGTTTTTACTAATAATGGCAGAAACAAAAATGTCAAGGCTCTATCCCAGTTGCTGTCCACCCATGCTGAAGTCCACCTTCGTGGTAATAAATGCGACTTTTTAAAAAGCTGGATTCTGTACCTAATTATACATTCCACTTTTTTTCAGTCCTCTTGTAGCATTATAGTATTCACCCAGCCCTGCATGCACTCTCTCAGTACTCAACTTGTCTCTCTCCTCCCCACTCCCTGCTAAAAATGCACTTTCTGTAAGTTTTCTTGAGCAAGGGTGTGATGCAGAGCATCCATGGAGGAGAAATGGCTTAATGAAGGTCATTTTCCCTTTTGTAAACAATACTGACTGTCTCTGCAGGGTTTCAGCGGAAATCAGAAAATGTCACCCACCTCTTATGAAGGAGTTTCTCAGGATGAATTTCGAAGGTATGCTGCTGCTTGGGGTCACAATCTTGGTAGGCCCAATTGTATTTTTTACCACATATTAGTATGTTGAGAGTATCGTAACTGCAACCTTCTTCAGCTTATTCCTTAGGTCCAAGCAGTTTCAAGCCCAGATACACTTGATTTTTAAATACTACTGTGTCAAAGAGCATGCAACTTGGAGGTATCATTCTGTTCCACTTGTTTGAAAAAAGTTTGATTGGCAACACTCTCTGGGCAGTTTACAAAAATTAAAAACCATTAAAATACAACTTTGTACAGTGCACTATAGATATGCTATACATATACATACAGCACACACATATTTTCCAAAACAATGTCAACAATCTGTAGTAATAACCAACTAGCATTCACTGACTCCATTGCTCTTTGGTCCCTTCATTTCCTTCACAGATATGAAATAAAAGTAGTATAGTTATTTCTGGAGAAATACACAGTTCTTGCTGTGGGCTGACCATTACTTCTGTTACTGAGCCAATGTACTTTAATTACCAAGCCCTTAATAGATGTGATGCTGAAAAGGCACAGTAATACTTGAAAGGTATAAGAAGAAGCAACCCAAAAAGCGGCAGAGGAGTCCTGATAAAGGGACCACATATTAATCTCCTAGTTTTTGTCAGTGGAACATTCCCACCAGCCTGGCTGGGATGCCAGAGCCACCTCCCTGCAAATGCCTATTATTATGCAAATACATTTTTATGGATTTTACCTCTTTCCTTCTACTGTTCTAGGCTTTCCAGAACCACAGAAGAGCTGGAGAAACAATTAAAGAAGGTGAACTCTAAGCTTGACACACTTGTACAAGGTGTTTCTGAGAAAAACTAAATAAGAGGTGAGAGGGGAGGACTAATCGCAAAACTGGAATCTAGTTCTGTGAGAGGCAGGGCGAAAACAGCAGTCATGGTGGCGCATCTTGCTCTTTGTGCCACACTATATCAGCATTTTTCGATGTTTGCTGTGCCACAAAAGGGCTTGTTGAGTGAAGACTAAATTATTTTTTTGGCTCCAGGAGAGAGTAGCAGCACAACCCTGTGTAATTGGGGGAGTTTTAAGGCAGACAGTGCAAAAGAGAACATTGTTGGTTAGATCCAAATTTAATCATACCTAGAGTGGACCCATTGAAATCAGTGGTAGTTGAGTTCATTGTCAGTGTTGATTTCAGTGGGTCTGCTCCAAGATTAACTAAACCTGGATCCAACATAATGATTTCAGTACTGAAACACTGGATGTGACACCTTGAAAGGCAGTTGAAGAGTATAAAAGATCACACAGGTATATTTCCTTCTATCTCACTTACTAAGGGGAGTTACTGGAGTACTTTAATGGACCCCTGTGCTGAATATGCTATCCCCAAATTGCTCTGTGTGTGTGCAGCCACACCTTGCAAGTATTTCTAGGTCACCATGCACAGCATTTTAGAGCTTTAAAAGGAGTGAAGTGAGAGTATTAGATTACCTGTCCTTGGTTAAGTCACTCCAACCCATCATGAGCAAAAAAATGGTGCAAGCAACTTCCTAAATGCTGTACATTGTTCTGCGATGAAGGAAGCTCTAAGTTAGGAAATGATATAGGCAGTGTTCCATGAATTTATAGATGGGATGGTAAAGGGTGTATACTTCTTTCCACCTTTCTATAATCTGGGGTATGCTTTCTATGGTGCATCTACTTTATTTTTGCCAGCAGTGGCTTAAGTAGACGTTGGAGCACATCATATGCACAGGAGACATATGATGTGCAACATCATGTCACATGGGATAGAAAGGGAGGCCATGAACTTGTTTTGGTTGAACACCTCCATCTAATTGTTTTGTCCTGTGGCTTGTTTGTGAGGTTTCTAAGTTCAAAGTCCTCAAATACAGTTTAACCAAAGAAATAAAAATAGAATGGCTAAGTTTGATTTAAAAGGATAATGTCAAAAATGTTTTTCCCTCTCTTTAGAATACAGAAGGAAGCAGCAAATAACCACTCTCATTTTGGAGGTGTTGGGAGCTGGCATCCCTCCACAAATATTAAAGAAAAAAATATTTTGCAATTAAAGATTGGCTGAAGTAACAACACATTAAGCTGTCAAATGTTATGGAAAACTAAATAAATTATTTTAGTTTCACATCTGTTCTGTTAGTAATTTCTTTGTATTAAAGAGATTGCATGAAAAAAGTAAAAGAACTCTTCCAAGCTATGGAAGACAAAACGCCTACAGAAATAGTCTTAAATCAGTGTTGTCATTCTACCAATGAAAGAGCAACAGTCACTGGAATGGGCTTGCTCAATATCCTGCAGAGAAGCACAGAAATCCGCTCTGAAAGACTGGGGATTATGCAGAGGGATGGGAGCACAGGAAGACCACTCACACAATACTGGAGTTAGTTCTAACTGATGTGCATATCATGAACTGCAGGCATAGGTAAGATGCATTTCTGAACCCACCTTCAAATAAGGTAATCTTTCAGTGGGATCCACATGTAATGCATAATATAGATAAACATTTGTGTGTGCATGTCATGACTCTATGGGGAAACATCTAGCTTCAAAGAGGAAAAGCTTGCACCTTCAGAATCAGATGTTCCCAGAGAGGGATGCTGAACAGCCACCTTGCCCCCAGCAGTGCTGCCACCTCAACAAGCAAGCTAGTGTGGTCTTTTAAAAAGTGCTTGGCTACCAAAAAAGGACGTATCAGGAGGAAGGGATTCCTCAGGAAAAACACTTGTAACAGGTTGCAGTTGATCCCTGGGTAAGATTCTGGTAGCTCATAGCTGCATCAACTCTCAGTTGTACTTTGAAAGCTGCTGAAAGCAATGTCTGAACATTTCTTGGTATGGTAGGGTTGCTTACCTGTAACTGTCATTCTTCAGTGGTCATCTCTGCATTCACACATAGGGGTGTTGCACCTGCACAGTGTCTATGTTCGGGAAGATTCTCCTAACTAAGCGTAGAACTTGCAGTGGGAGCTCTGCCCCTCTGCTCTTAGTATAAATAGGCGGGGCCCCCACCCTTTGTCAAGTCCAGCTGAAGACTGCTGTTCTGCTGGCCAGTTCGCCTAAAGTTTTACTGGTATAAGAACTGGTCTGAAACCACCAACACCAACGCGGGGCCAGCAAGTGGGTGGTGTGATTGCACAAATGACCACTCCAAGAATGACAGTTACAGGTATAAACCTTACTTTCTTCTTCATGGTCTCTGTGCATCACACAAATGGGTGACTACCAAGCTTAGCGATTTAGGAGGTAGGAGATGTTATTGTAGAATGGCAGAGAGGAAAGCTCATCTGAGCTGTCCTCTCTGCTAGTCTTGTCTAGCCTTTACATCCAGTTGGTACTGGCATAGAAACATTGACGGCGTGGACCAGGTGGCCGCCTTGAATAGTTCATGAAGCAGTAGACCTTCATGTAACACTGTTGATGTCAACACCGCTCTGGCGGAGTGGGATCTTGGATGGTTCGGCAGATCAAGTGTTGCCAACTGGTATGCGAGTTTTATCATTTCCACTATCCAGTGTGACAAATGCTGCAAGGTGAGTGGTTCGCCTTTGGAGCTATCTGCATGTCTCACAAAAAGTCTCTTGGTTTTCTGGAACAATTCCATATGGGACTGATAGAAAGCAAGAGCTCTCCATACATCCAGTGTGTGTAGCAATCTCTCAGTTGGTGCTGAAGGTGTTGCAAAGAAGGCTGGGAATGTTGTCTTGATGTAAATGAAATGTGGACAATCCTTTTGGTAGGAATGCTGCATCAGATCAAAGAACCATTTTTTCTTTGTGAAAGTTTACCTATGGTGGGTTTACCCCGAGTGCACATAGTTCACTTGCTCTCCATGCCTATGTAATGGCTACAAAGAAGGATGTTTTCCATGAGGGAAGACAGAGGTCGATAGTGGTGAGTGGTTTGAATGGAGGCCTTGGTAAAACTTGCAGCACTATGGATAGACTCCAGGTGGGAATTATCAATCGGAGTGGAGAGTTCAAATTGTTAAGTCCTTTCATAAATCTTCATGTTTGAGGATGAGAAAACACCAAACTTGCACCTATTATACCTCTGAATGAGGAGCTTGCATCATGACAGGTAGACCTTTATGGAAGTCAGTTTTAGTCTGTTTTGATGTAGGGAGTGGAGGAATTCTAAGATTTTGTGTATCGGCACCATTGATGGGTTGAAGGCACGTTTCATTGCCTTGAATCTGTTCCGTTTTGCTGAGTACAAAGTCTGGTGTTAGAATGAAGCATCACTTGTAATTATATACTGTATTTGAGAGTCCAGTGTGGAAGTTTCTTCCACTAATGGATTAGCCATGCCATCAATTTCAGGTTCTGAACATCTTAGATGCAGAATTTTCTCCTGCTCTTGGGAGATCAGGTTTGTTATGTTCAGGAGGCATAAGTATGTCCAGTTTGATAGGTGTAGGAGTGATGGGAACCAGCCTTGTCTTGGCCACCAAGGTGTTGTCAGAATACAGGATGTTCCCTCTGCTTGTATTTTTCCAACTGTTTTGGTAATTAGAGGAAATGGTGGGAAAGCATAAAATAGTGTCACTCTCCAGGGGAGTAGGAATATATCCCCAAGGGAGTATGTCACGTGCTGACCCGGGAACAGTAAATGGCACAAGCTATGTTGGTTGCTGTCACAAAAGCATCAGTAGTTGGAGGTCCTCATTTGGAAAAAATGTAGTCCCTCACTTCTGTGTTCAGCTCCCACTCATGCGCCCAGAATGGTGTTTGACTGAGCGTGTCGGTGCTCGTGTTGCTCGTGCCAGCTATGTGTATGGCATGGAGGGATATGTTCCTCTGGATGTACCAGTTCCATAACTGGATGGACAGACGAGTGAGTCCTGCAGACTTCATGCCACCTTGCTTGTTTATATAGTATTGTCCATCATGATCTGAATGTGTTGTCCTGCTAATAGAGTTTGTGGAGAGAGCAATGCTTTGAGGATTACAAGAAGTTCCAGGTAATTTATGTGTTTCTTGCATTCCGTCAAGTTTCAAATGCCGTGTCCCGTATGTCTTGTAGTGTGTTCCCCATCTGAAGAGAGACACAGTTAATGTTGCTATTTGGTTCAGTGGCATGAATGGCATTCTTTGTGTTAGGTTGAATTCATTCATCCACCAGGAGAGGTTGGTCCATACCGATTGGGAATTGTTAGGATCTTTTTTGGAGAGTCGCAGTTGGGACAGTACGTTCTGGTAAACCACAATTGGAGTGGTCTTATGTGGAGTCTGGAGTACTCTACTACCAGAGGCCATGTGATCGAGCAGTCGTTGAACTCTCCAGATGGTAGTCCTCCATTTGGAGCACAGTGAACAAGCTGAACTTGCTTGTTTTCTTACACCATCTTCTGGTAGGAAAGTTTGAGCCAACAAAGCATTCAAACAGCCCCTGTTGTATTGGGTTGACTGTGAGAGGATGGGCATTGATTTATCATAATTTATGAAGAGTCCAAATTGTGTCAAAAGTCCACACATTGTTGAAATGGACACTAAAAGTTCATGCTTTGAAAAGAGCAACCAATCATCCAAATAGGAGTAGATTTTAACTCCCTGAAGTCTAAGGTGGGCGCACACCACAGACATACATTTAATAGACCCTCAGTGCCATGGAGAGGCCAAATGACAGCACTTTGAATTTGTACAGTTTGGTACCAATCTCGAATTGTAGAAAATGAGTATAGACTGAATGGATGCCTGTATGAAAGTAGGCATCTTCCAAATCTATAGACACAAACCAGTCCTCTTTTTGAAGTAATGGCATGATCCCTTGTAGGGATATCATTTGGAAGTTTTTGTTATAACGGTTCACTCCACAAAGGTCTAGGATTGGATGTTGCCCTCCATCTGTCTTTGGTATGGTAAAGTACCTTGAGTAGAAAACCTGAGTCCCCCTGATCAGTCAATTGGTTGGATTGCACCCTTTGTTAGTAAGAAGTGAACTTCTTTCTTGAGAATTGGGAAAGGTGCTCTGCGGACTGTTCCAAGAGGTGGCAGGGTCTCAAACTTGATTTTATATCTGTGTTCTATAATGGATAGTACCCGCCAATCAGATGTGATAGATTCCCCGATGGGAAGATGGTATTTGAGTCTGTTACCAAATGAGAATACTGGAGTGAGCGTGGGACTGGTTTGCACCACCCATCAGCATCGTCTTTTTTTTTTTTGTTGGGTGCCCAGTCTTCCTTTGCAATGCTGGAAACAGGTAGTGTCAATATGGTGTTGTCAGTTTGGTGGTCGCTGTCCATATGGTTTTTGTGTAGTATTGTAGCAAGACTGTACTGTATGGTACAAACAGTATTGAGAATTACAGGCCCATGGCCACTTACATGATCATGCCTGGCTGGAACCGAAACCCATCTATCATGCCATCATTCGGACTTTCTGTAGTATGTTGAGGCATTCATTGGTCATTGAATGGGATAGGCCTTGCCCACTGAAAGGCATACTTTTGATCTTTGACTGGGTTTCTTGTGGGAGGTTTGCTTCTCATGGCCATGCATGTCTGCACATGGTGATCGCAACAATGAGTCCTCTGGAGTTGCAATTGACATGATGCCTTGCCATTGCTATATTTTGTTTTGATAGATGTATCGCCTCTCTGATGAAGGCTCCTGCTACATCTCACTGTTAGCCAGAGAGAAAAGCAGCCAGAGACTCCATTTTCTGCCAAAGGAAGACTTGGTATCTCTCCATCATGGCCTTGTTGTTGAAAATGTGGAGGCCAAGTCCCTTGGCAGAATAAATATGGCAGGCCATCATGTCAAGGTGGCATCCCTTGCAATCTGTTAGTGCAGAATGTTCACATTACTGGCATTCCTGTATAGCCTCCATAATCACTGAATTTGGCTGTGGATGGTGTAATAGAAAAGGAATGTCCCATTCATGGACTCTATATATCCCCTCTAGGTATCATAAAGTGGGATGCAGGTGATTTGGCATCTCCCATGGCTCTCACATCGCCCTTTGCAATGTTGGGATGAGAGGAAGGGTGACTGGGACAGAGTCCTCCATACGGATCACATCATAACACCATGTCTTCTTCAGGTTCAGTAATTTGCTAGGCCTGAATTCTCAGTGATGTGGCCATTCAGAAAATCAGCACAAACTCTCTCCTGGTGATCTCGGGCACTGTAAGGATATGATGCTGTCCATTGAAGTTGGACAATGAAGTTCAATTAAGTTCCTTCATCTCCAGCTGTAAATTGGATTCCAAGTCATAGTTCATATGAGAGGAGGAGGAGCTGTGTGTTGGTGATGGTGAACTGTATTCCTCAGTTTGCACTGTGCTTGATGGGGGACACACTGGCATGGCCTGAGACTGGTCCTTATGTCAGTGTTGGTGGTGTCCTGGATAAGCATGTCAGGTCTGAGTAGGTGGCCATGGGTATCTGTATGGTGGGATTGCTGGGTCCCATAGATATCTGGATTCATACTGTTCAGTGTACTGTGGTGGCCAGTATGTGTATCTTTAATATGGGTAGGAGTCTGGTTTGATAGTATGGATGGAACAATGGGTGAGTTCTGATGACAAGTTTGGAGACACGAAACTGTATGGTCATGGAGTTGGAGGATGGGTAGCTGAACCTCTCTTCTTGGGGTTGCTATAGATTGGAACAGAGACAAGAGGTTGAATTAGCAACCTGGTTGGAGAGTCTTGGATTTCTCCCTCTGTGAAGGATGTGGGTGAAACGGACTCTGTTTGGACCTGGTGCGAATCCTGTCAGGATGGAGGCTCTGCTTGGACTGGATAATTGGTACTGACCTAGTTGATAATAGTTGAGTTGGAGTTGAGGCCAGAATTGAAGCCTGTGTAGGAGTCATTGGCTGTATGGGTGAGGTTCGTGAGACTGAAGTGCTTGGCGAATGGTGTCTCTTTTCTTCAGACCCATCCCTGTCAACCTTTTTAGCCCATTTGGGCTCTTTTGCCTCAATGCGTTTTCTTTTCTCCTTATGTATTTTAGGAGAGCTGGAGGAAGTCAGCCAAATGGTGGTCGAAGTCAAAGTTTTTGAAGTGGATTTGCTTGGGGAAGGGGTGCATTTTGGCACAGTTTGTGTGACAGCAAATGGTTTGCCCGCTCCTTCCCTTGCATCGTTCCAAACCTCTGACCCGAATCTTCATCTTCAAGTGACCTTCACAGTTTTTTCAGGTCTGCTTGGTGAAAACCTGGCAATGGGGACATTTATCAACAGTGTCCCTTGCCTAGGCACAAAAGACAGAGTGAGTGGCCAGCCATGGATGGTATTTTCACCCCGCAGTTTGCGCATCTCTGAAAAGCCAGCTTGTGTGCCATTGGGAAGAGAAATGAAGGGAAAGGAAAAGAGAAAGCACTAGAAAGCTGAGGTAAGGTCGACAATAGTAGGGAGGTGTTTTGTTGTTTTGAGGTAAGGTGAAAAGAAAGAAGGGCAAAGTGGAGATCGTTTAGGCAGGACAAAAACTGAGAGAAGTTCGAGGCAGATCAGTAGAAGAGCTAGGAATAACCCGTGGCACAGTGGAACCAGTCGAAAGCAAACTGACAAAGGGCAGGTCACCACCTATTTATACTACGAGCAGAGGGGCGGGGCTTCCACTGAAAGTTCTTCACTTAGCTAGGAGAATCTTCCCAAACATAGGCATTGCACAGGTGCAGCACCCATATGGACAATGCACAGAGACTGAGAAGAACCTGTTTTCTCTTTGACTTCACTGGGTATTAGGACTTCCGGTACTCCTGGTGTCTGTTTTCTCCCTTTGGACTGATTGAGCTTCTGGCTTATGACCTTGGCTGGGCCCTGGATCTCACTTTGGAAAAATCCCAGCATGCTTGGTAAAGCCATGCTTGACCATTTGCTTGTTAAATCCACCACTCTTATTGTAGCCTTCTCCAATCTGGTGGCCTACAGAGGCATTTGGACCACAACTCCCAGAATTCCCATCCATCTCAGGCCATTGCCTGAGAATTCTGGGTACTGCAGTCCAAACATGTCTGAAAGGCACAAGGATGGGAAAGGCTGCTCTGCTGTATCTGTGTATGTATTTGTTTTGTAAAGATTCAGGACTCAGTTTAGAATAGAACAGCAGTGCAGACAGATGACTTCTGCAGGTGTGGGATGTAAGATTTATACTGTCAGCTCTTGGTATGCAGGCTTCCATTGATAGATTACCATTGCTGGGTGAGGGTGGAAATGCCAGTTGATATAGTGAAGTTTATTTTGTTTTATATTCACATCCTGAAAAAAATATATTTAGAAGTAGAATAATATAATACGGTGCATATATATAATAGCCAATTCATTCCCAACAACCAAATGTCACCTGAAAGCAAATGCCTCCAGCTAACATTCAGCTTGAAATTTGATCTTCATGTTAAAAAGTTCCAAAGTCATGATAAAGGTCAACAATATCCTTCTCTGTAGATTGCTACATGTTAAGAGGATGGTTTGAGGTGCTTTAATGGTTGCAAGGGATTGTAGTAAGATTATGTAAGCAGCTATGTCCAGGTTTCTATTATGGTCTTGCATAAAACTTTCTTCTGGTTGGTTCTGGTAGGTTCTTTTGGTTCTGCCCCTTATATGCACAAGATTTTGAAGGGAAAAGCCATCCAAGTATGCAAATTAATGTCTTCAGCCAGAAATCAAGAGATAACTCATGTGGTGCAAATCACTGTCTGAGTTCAGGAAGTCCAGTGAGCATTTCTTTAAAGCCTAGACATATTTAATGGTAAACAAACACTGCAACACACACACACACAATGCCCACTCTTTAACAACTACTACTAAATTCTAAGCCAAGACACAACTTCCTGCTATTGGTTCTTAAAGGATGCACTTGACCATGATTTTCATGGTATCCAAACTAAAGTAGCCAAACTAAAGGAGTTTGAGTTTTCCAAATTCTTAGTAGTGTACCAACAGTTTAGACTCAATTTTGATTTATATTTAAAATGGTATCCCTATACCATGGTCAGTCAGCTTACTGCTTTCAAAACAAGATGTCTGGACACTACACCAAACCTCCCCCGCAAAAAGCCCCCTAGGATGTGATAGTTTAGGAACTTAAGAACCCAATATATATTTTAATAAGTTTTTATTAAGTCCAGGAATTTAATGAATGGTAAATGGAAATACCACAGAACTATTTGTAAATATGTTTTTGATAGGTTTCTTACTATGATTTCCTGCCTATAGACAAATGCTGCATCCACTGTTTTGCACAGAATACCAATTCATGGGTTAAACATGCTGCCTTCTGCCTGTGTGCCTGTTCCATTTTGTATCCACTTTGAGCAACCCTGGCACAAACTATTAAGAACCCAGAACACTGGGGTCACCATTACAGCTGACAACCCAGCAATGAGGTATTCCTGGCAAAGGAGAGACATGCTTGGCTTAAAACAACCCATGGTTACATGTAAACAGGGTCAATGTCTATCTGTAAAAGTTGCAAGAATAACTGGAGTGAACCTGTAGCATACTGTGCTGCTTCCACCTGTTCAAGGGTCATCATCGTCTGTGGATGCTGGACAGGTAATGTCAAGTCCATTAAGACTTCCAGAAGCTGGCTAGAAGTGTAATGATCACAGCAGTATTCAGGGATAGAAAAGAATCTCTTTTGCAACAACCGGAACCAAATGTAAAGGTATTTGAACTGAACAAAGCAAATTCCTACTGGGCTATGAACATATCATACTGTCAAATATTGCAGTTTAGCAGCATGTTGCATGTACTCAGTGGTGATTCAGATACTTCAGGAAAGAAGCTATGTACAGGAATAGAGAAAATGCTTGACTGTATAATTGGAACAGTTCAGTTTATGCAGGGCAGAAATGATGATGCAAGGCACTGGAGCCTTCCTACTGGAAAATTGCTACTTCTCTGACATTTTCAGCTATTGCACATATAACTGAAGCAGAGATTGAAAATGCTGAATTCTGCACTGTGGCATGTTTGGAAAAGTGTTCTACCATGCTAAAATATAGCAGATCCAACACTAGCATATTTTAAAAGCAGTAGTTTAAATGGATGCTGTCAAGAGAAGTTAAAACAAAGTATCTTTAACTTCTACAAACACAATAGAGTAGGCTCTTTCCAGGGTGCAACATCATACAAATTAGAGCATGCAAGAATATATTTATAAGCATTTCCATATTAAGTCTTTCAAAGCAGCTTTTAAAGATAAAAATGTAAGTACATGCAGTTTTTTCCTAATTGACTTAGAACCATGGGACTCTTTCTAAACCAACACTACAAGCGAAAGCAAAGCAACAGAGACTTTTTAAAAAAGAAGATAAAACCAGCACTGTTAGGATCTTGCTTAAAGTACAAGTGTTGTTTAGAAGGAAGAAATGAACACACAATATAATCACACAATGAAGTATGACAATAAAAGGATCCTTTTATTATAAAAATCTATACAATGAAATGCCAGACATAGCAATCATTTATATCTGGTTTATTTATATATATTTATATATCTATATATCCACATATAGTTTTTACTTATACCAAAGTAAAACTATGTTATATCACAAAATGCCTAACACTACCATTTATTGCTCAATAAAGATGGCACAACACACACTCTTAGCATAACTGATGCCATGCTAGCTACTGTACTGAACAAACAGCCAAACACTGCATGACACACACAAAAGCAGCTGTTAATTCTGAAGTGGAACCAGTCTGATCACTCACTTTATAAAAATATTGGAATCATATAGATTTAAGCATTATAAAGGAGGAATATATTATTTAAAACATTTAAATAGTGCATATTGACATTTTGCATGTGGTATATAAAACATTCATGTACAACACTATACAGTACACATAGTTTTCAATGTTTGGATGCACTGGTGTCTGCAAACTGATAGAAAAGTAATTGAAGTGTACATTGCACAATAGAGCTGAATGAAAGCCACAAACCATCCCCAGCTTAATTTTGAACCTTGCAATTCACTACAGTCCACTAAAAAAACCTTTCTAGTTGTATAAAAGGCAAAGCATCAGAATATAAACTTACTTTAGTGCTCTTTTGAAGATTTCAAAATTACATGCCTGTAATTACAGTAAAAAGAAAGACGTAGCAAACAGACAAGTATGAAGTATTGAAATCTTACTTTCTATCTATTCCATGTTAACACACCAACCTGATGAGTTTACATGCTAGCAACATTTCACAGAAGTTCACTTTTTTGGTCTTTCAGAAAGCAGAGAGAAACAATATCTGCGCTGATATTAGCTGTTCATAACACATGCAAGAAGGCACATGCAAAAACATGGCCACAATACAAAAGATATTCAAGAAGGCGCAAATTTGAACACTTAGGGTTAATCCAGTCTTCTCACAGATGAGGCAGTCACATACAAAGATCCAATAACAGACCCAAGGGTGCAGTGCCTGCACATGTGCCACTGAAGCAAAATAAAAAAGGGCACTCCCCCACAGGTTATGTGTAGACATCATGACCATGATAGGACTGGATAGAACCTTTCAGATGATACACATTTAAAGAAACATTAAAGGGTGCTGCGTCTTCTACACTAGGCAAAGTAAATATCACCAAAATATTTCAGTTCTGAAGCTTCATCATGCAAGAACCATGTCTCTGTTTAATGCCACAAAAGTTAAATTGCATCCATTTTCATTTCTACAACTGTGAAACAGCAGAAATGCTTCTTTCAGAACTGGCTCTGTCCACCTTGTCATGTTATTTTATTGATTTTAGCCCTTGAAAAGATAAGCTTATTTCAGATACAGCAGAGCTGACATAAGCCCACTGAGCTGTATATATCTGAGCACCAACACAGTCTTCCTACAAAGATAAGATGCAACATCTAATTGAGACCACATACATAAGTCACCATTAGTCAGTAAATTTATAATTGGATAAATTAACAGTAATGTAAGTCTTGTAGGCAATATGTGATATAAACGTTCTGTTTTTTCCAAGTTTTAAAAATACAACAAGCAAGGTCACTTTCTGGTTAGTCCATCGTCATCTGAAACTGCAGAGCAAATAGGAGTTTTATGTTTCAATATCCACAGATCATAAACCATTATATGACAAATGTCATTTGAACTCAAAGATACTCCGTAGCAGTCCTCTGAAAGGCATTCAGTTCAGTTTTGGTGATCAGTAACACAGTTGGGTTCTTAATTTGCTGCCATTGTTCCCCATAATGAAAAGGCAACAGAGAAGTTCAGTATAACACTAACAAATGCAGAGGAAACAAAGTTAGCAGGTCCACAGTTTTTGAATGGTTCTAGTGCTACAGTCTTTCAGGAACAACATGCATTTGTAATACAAAAAATCATGAGCAGAAAACTGTTTGCTTACGTTGGACAGAGCAGTCTCTAAGATTTTTCCTTAGCTCTCTAGATAGAACCTACTTGCCTTTCAAATGTGGCACCATAATAACATGTTAAAAAAATGCATTCTTTCAACAGCGCAAGACAAAAGAGAACATCTAACAGTACTATGGACAGCTTAAGTAAACAATCTTTCACCGTTATGAAGAAACATAATTTATATTTATTTTGAGGAATCTTGTTTGCTGATGAGGACTTCAAGAAGCCGTAACTTGGCCTTAACTTTCTTGTATTCTCTATACTCATCAAGCATGGGAGCACGGTCTTCTTTCTGAACATTCCTGGGGAGCGGGGACATGGAAGAAAAGATGATACAAGAGTTAAACATCCTGGCTAGCTTAGCTGGTTTGACATTGACTGGAGTTGCATACAAGGCAGTGGTCTTTCATAGCATATTTGTGATCTTATAGTGCTGCAATTTACACTACATCCTACCATCTTTCTTTCTTTAAGGTGTTTCAAAACCTTGTGTCACATTAAAGAAATAAAATTTCACATTAGAAAAGGCACCTGTTACTCAGAGGTATACTGCTTCTGAACATGGGTGCTTCATTTAGCAAATTAATAACCATTTTTTCACTGTATGATTTAACCAAATTTAAAATGGTAATATATATATATATATGTAGCATATATATCTGTATTTCATTTTATCCTATATTCTCCGTAAGTTTTTAAAAATCAATTTTAAGCCTTTAACTCATATGAATAAGTACAAGTAACATAGGACTTGTTAGAAATCAGTGCAAAAATATCACTTCACTTAACAGGCCAATCACTTACATGCAAGTAACAGAAACAAAACTTACACTGCCAGTATATAATGGGTCAGAGATGGCTCAATGCTCTGTGCAGTGAAGCTGACATGAAAAAACTCAGAGCAGTATCCAATGGTGACTGTCTGCAAACTTGGCCCACTTCTGTTGCACTGTGACCAGACCTGCTGAGTCCACTGTGCAAGCAGCCCCCACTGCTTGCACAATGAAAAGTAAGCCCCCAAATGAGCAGGGACACTTGCTTCTGAATCAGGGCAGACAGTATGGAAACTCATTTCAGATTGTCCCTTGAAGTACTAATTTCCTGCTGTGACAGCTGCAGGTCCTGCATGCAGAATGGAACTGGTGAGGCTGATTTGTCACAGATGGTGACTGCTGGATATTGCCTCCAGCTACTTTGTTTTGAGCCATAAATGGTTATATCATATATGCAACAATAGGAGAAATATTGTGTAGTACTACCAGAGACTGTCTAGAATAAAATATAATTGTCTAGAATATACTTTTAAGTTAACCACTTAAATTTCAGTTAGCTGGCACCATAATTCATAAGGTTTATTTATTCCTTTTTAAAGTTCACAATTATACTATTTTTAGGCTGCTTTTATGGATAACCCTTGCTGAAATTCTAAAACTTTGTTTTTCTTAGAAAGCTGAAAGTAACATATTCTTGTTTGGTATACTATAGAGTTTGGTAGACTATAGATCTTTTATGTTCATATACTAACACCAAGAGCAGGGGTGCTGACAGAGGCCTGTGCCGAGCCATGAATACAGGAAGGCAAATACAATTTGATTGGTGTAATCAAATCTTGGTGGGATGACTCCTATGACTGGAACTCAACAATCAAAGGCTATAACCTTTTCAAGAAGAAAAGAAGGGGCAGAAGGGAAGGGGGAATCATGCTATATGTTACAAGTAAAGATACATACTACAAGTTTAGTAGCCCAACAAGGGGGAAAAAAGATAGACAACAACAGAAGAAACCAGTGCAGCTTCACAAGAAGTTCAGAGATGACCTGAAAACAAAACTGGAAACATATAGGAAGTGGAAGTCCAGGCTACAAAGAAAGAGTTATGGGTAGGTAGCAGAGAATTGCAGGGATGGTGTCAAGAAGGCTAAAGTGAGCATTAGACGAGGTTAGCAAGTGATGCTAAAAGCAACCAAAAAAGCCTTCTTCAGATACATGTATTGTAAAACACAGTGGAAGGAAATGCTGGCCTGACCACTCAGTGAGTATGGCAAAATGGTAACAGATGACAAAGAAAAGGCAAGGAAGTGTTCCATTCTTAGTTTGGCTCTGTCTTCTCTCAAAAGAAGGTCTATAACCTCCTTGGCAAAGACTGCAGCCTGAGATTGATAGGCAATGGTCACGGACCACCTACTTGGTCTGAATGAGTTCAACTCTCCAGTGCCCAATGAACTCCATCCTGGAGTCATAAAGGAACTGGCAGAACTCTCAGAATCACTTGCTATTATCTTGAAAAAAAAAAACCAAATTTTTTTTTGTCTAACTGGCTCAAAGTCAGTGTCGGAGAGCCAGTGTGGTGTAGTGGTTAAGAGCATGGGACTTGGGACTCAGACAATCTGGGTTCTAGTCCCTGCTCAGCCATGGCGCCAACTGGGTGACTCTGGGCCAGTCAGAGACTCTCAGTCCAACCTACCTCACAGGGTTGTTGTTGTGGGGATAAGATGGAGGAGGAGAATGATGTAAGCTGCCTTGAGCTCTTTGTAGGAAAAAGGCAGGATATAAATTGAAAAATAAAAATAAATAAATAAATAAATAAATAAATAAATGTCAACTGCATGAAAAACAATGGGTTGCAAAGCTGTGCACAGAAAAAATGTGGGTAGTTGTGTTTGACAGTTTAATGGAGGATGTGGTATTATTATCCCTTGCTTGTTCTGATCTATAACATGACTGGGCACAGACCTCTGTCTTTACCTAGAGAAGGGATAAAAAACTTCAGGTCAATAAGGGTTGCCCATCCAGCCCAGCAGCTTCTTCCCTTGGTCCTCCATTTGCTGTTGAGAGAAAAGCTCTTGTTGCCTATCAGCTGCTGATCAAAGATAAATGCATTTCTCTGTTTACCACTGGAAAAGGCTCCCTTTTTTGGTGCTTAGCAGGGAAAAGTATTTCTTTCTGGTCATTAGCTGAAGATGGTAAGTTTTCAGCAGCTGATCAGACATAAGAGCAAAGGGTCAAAGCAGGAGAGGAAAGTGCTCAAGGATGCAATCCTGCCTTCTGCAGGTGTGTCCTACTTACCTGTAAGTAGAAATGATGCTCATGCTTCCATTTGCCTAGGCATGCAGAGACTATTTGAAAGTACTGCCAAGTAATTCTCTCTCGTTTCATTGTGAGCAGATGTACTACTCATTCTAACTTCTGAGTAGAAATGCTTCCTACCATAAATCAGTAGTAGTGGAATTGGAGCAGTGCTGGATTTTTTTCAACTCTGCTGACTACAGGAATGTTCCCACAAGAGCTTCTCCAAAATGGAATCCAGCCCTTGGGTCAAAAACTTCCCCCAGTAAAGATCTAAAGTATCTTTGGATCCTCCTTATATAAACCATGAGTTTCTCTTTAATGTAAAAAGGAGTGCTATCACAAAGCTGCAACTGTTCACTGTTGTGAAAAAACTGACGGATAGGTTTGTCAGTATCACAAATTATTGTAACGGAGAGGTACTGAAACAACGTGTGTTGTATTTCTGCATCTCCACTGATTCGTTATTTTTACTGAACAAGAACTATGTGCTATCAATCTCCAGCCTCTTGCACAGAACTTATTTAAATTACATCTGGCTGAACTGAGATTAATGATTTCACACTGAATTCTAACCTGTCCTGAATTTTATTAGTTTTATTCCTATTGACAGGCAGTTTTTATTTTAATTAAAATTGGTCTCATATCTGGTTGCTGATTTTATTAAACATGTTTAAACATGTTTAATGATACTTAAAATGTACAATACACTGCTAGCATAACTGTTCAACACAATTATGTCTTTTTTCCTTCTCATTGTTTCCATTAGCAGTGAATACCTAGGATAACCAGTTCTGTATTCAACTGACCTTCCATTCTGCTGATAAAATCCTTCTTCAAATTCCCGTAGTGTTTTGCGTAACTTCTTTTTTTCCGCTCTGGCTTTCCAAAGCTGCTCCAATAATTCAGGCCTAGAAATACATTGTAAGAAAAGACATTGGACCATGATGACAGATACCCCATCTACTGAAGAAGCAATTGTGAGGTAATAACTGACTGATTTGTTCAGAAGTTGCTTTGAGAAAACGTGTTTTATCAGAAGAGTGTTCAACTGCTCTCTTTAAGTGTAATGATTTTGCTGCACTGATTAACATGACATTTCAGATGAAGCTCCTTTCCTGCTCCACCTGTGATCCCATCACAATCCACAAACGATTCTTGAAAAAAGGTTGGGAAAATGCTGCATTTATGAAAATCAACCTTTGTTGTTTAGTGCCACAATGACCATTATTTACATACATGGAAGCTGCACAGGTACTAGAGAGACGGAGCTCTCGAGTCAATTTCTCCTGACTTTCTTCAACATCAGATTCAGAGTTTTCAAATGGACTTGTAATAATGGATTGCATTTGTTCAGCGTTAGACTTTAGGAAATCAGACAGCTCCGAAGACAGATTGCCTTCTTCTTCCTCCTCTTCTTCTTCCTCCTGAAAACAGAAGGAGAAAAAGTAATTAGCTTTTCAACTAGCTAGCTATAGTCCTAGTAGTATGCACACTGGTTCTGCACATGCAGTCCCATTTAAATTTCTGCTGCAGTTTAGAGTGTGAAAAGTACCAAGTGTTGCTGAATTAAACTCAAGCACATGCACTATGGCTCTTATAGATTAGGGCCACTGTGATCTCTACATCACAAAATACCTTAATTTCATCAAAGAAGTGGGCTGTTTCTCCTTCTATGATAGGTTGTAACATCTGGCTGCGTCTTTTGGTTGATGGCGACCCCTAAAATATAATCACAAGAAATTCAATAAGATGCAAGAACTTTTTGTTCTGTTTACTATTAAGAAAACGGATTCCTTTTCATTTTATATGCCCTAGTATATTAGCAAGACTCTACACTGGAACCTTGCCAAAATCTATCTTTGGACTTCTGTTATTTGCATAGAGTGAGAACACTAAATCCTACATGGCACTAATGCCTGAGTGCCAACTATTTATTGCTCATGTATTTGCTGTCCAGCTTTACAAAGTGTCTAGAGAAAGATCAACACTTTTAAAAATGACAGTCACTTTGGACAAAGGTCAGTATCGCCAATGCTGATGAATGCTGGCAAAGCAATAGACAACATTTGCTGTAACTGACAAGCTAAAGACACTCAGGTTATTGAAAACAAAGGGATTAAAGGATGAAAAATTCAAACCCTAGCTGTGACAGTCATCCTAGGAATATGACTAGCACATGTCTCCAGAAGGCAAATATACAGCAATGCATACTCTCATTGCTTAACTAAACATCAATCAGTCAAAAATGTATGAAGCAAAGATGTCTCTGCTCACAAGAATAGGAGTAATGCTTGCTCGAGTTAACATTTGTTTCACACGCCTGTATCTGTCATAGAGGGGTTTAACAATATTCCTTTCTTCTCTGGAAACCTGTCAGAAAGAAGAAATGGAACATCTAAAGCTGAAAAGGAATAACGGGCTCTCTTTTACATTGAAAAAGAGGATCACATGCTCTAATAATCATCATAATGTGCATTATTAGATTCTTATCACAAACAAAAATACACTTTCTATGAAACAGCTAATTAACCCACATCTGCCACCTAATTAACCCACATATACAAGTCTCCTAGAGTGTGATCTGAAGAGGAGCTCAAATCCAAATAAGTGTCTAGCAAGAGTTTAGGGATGAGAAGTAAAAGGCAACTCCCTTTGCTGTAACTGAAAAACTGCCTAGCTAGCTCCTTCTATCAGCTGTCCTTATGTCATATCCTGTGACATATGAATTAAGCCCCACAGTTATGGATAAGCTGCAGTTTTGCAACAAAAAGAAAGGATGTCTCAAGGAGTTCAGTCAGTTTCTCTAGTAAATATTGAATATTTAGAGATAGGATAAACAACAGTGTGTTTCAGACATTTTGAACTACAACTCATAATCTTCTGCCACTGACCTTTCCAGCTGTGGCTTACAGGAGTGCAGCGACACACATCTTGAGGGTAACATGTTGTCCACCCCTGATTTAGACTTTCCAACAGCATGGACATTTATTATTAGCACCATGTACTAACACTATTCTGCCCTTGATTCTGGAACATTCTTGGAAACTAAGTCATCAAATAGTTTATCTTCCTCTGTGATCAGCTCATGCAGTGTTCAGAGAAGGCAGGCAGCAAACTTTTAAACCTACAATTGCTCCCTAAGCAAATACAAATTAGCCTGTGCAAAAGACATGGGGGCTGTCTAACAACAGATTCTGGATGCGTCTGGATGTTGTGAGCATGTGGAATATATGCAGTCTAAATGTTAATGAACCGGGGCTCTGAAAAAACTGAATTGAAAGAGCAGCTGTTGACACTCTCAGACATCCTAGTTGACTGTGACTATCAAGCCTAAGGGGTTAAAAAACAACTGACATTCCCAGAAGGAGAGTGGGGCAAAATTAAGTGCATTCTGCAAAGAAACTAAAGCATTCTATACTGAAGCAGAAGTCAAATGACTTCAAGGCATGGAGTGCTGGTCTAAAGAAGCAATCTTATTTGCTAGAGATTTGTCTCTTACACTAAGCTGTTGTCTCTCAAAGGAAAATAGTTCTAATTCTTCTTTGTATTTACCACCTATTCACATCTTTGCTCAGAATAAAATGATCAGTTCAGCTAATAACTAATGTATGGCTTAACCTGCCAAATTTCTCAACTTGCCAAAGATCACCAGATATCCAGTAGGAAACCCAAATCTCAAAGGTTCTACCATAATGCAGTTACTAGTGCTCATCTTGTACTCATCACAGTATACCACAGAAGATACAAAAAACAAACATAGGCACTGTCCCAGGTTCATTCCTTTTTATATCATGTGGAAAGGCCAGGTTATTGTGGACACACATGGGTAACAGTACCAATTTTTCAGACATTTGCCCATTTGTAGTAAATGATTCTGGCTGCAATCCCAAAATCCTTAACCACAAGTTAAAACTACAGCATATAATATATGCAGAATTCAAACTTACATTTCAATTCCTTGTCAAACTGATGTTTTTGAAGCACTACTGGGTTTTGATGTTGAAACTACATAACAATTTGCATCTAGTATTTTCAAATTAGTTTTCAAAGCTCTTTTTTAAACCTTAGTTTGAGAAGTTTACAACAGTTTAACTATCAGAATTCTATGTGCTAAGGTGTGAAAGCCAGTATTTTGCATCTCTTTCTTTGGTTTCCAACACGGTATGCATTCAGCCAGCATTCTATTTTAAGAAACATTTGAGAATTATAAGATATGATAACTATTTGGGGCAGGTGTTCAGTGATCTTGCATGATCATGTCAATTGTGTTTTAAGTAACTGTGGGTGGGTGGGCGGAGTAGATGAAATATTACCGGGCGTCCATGTTGACTTTCGTAGTACAGGAGACTTTTTTGGAGTAAAATTTTTTCTTCAGACAGATGATCTTTTGTCATTTTCTATAGTGAAAAAGAAATAAAATGTTCTTAAGTCTGGTCTCTTAGTACATGCTTGCTTCTGAAGCTAAAACAAAAAAGGCCTAAAAAGGATATACTGTTTAAGAGATCTTCTAATTAACATTAAAAATCAGAAGGGTTCCAAGCACAGAAAAGTGTTTTTGTTTTGTATGAATGCCTTCCCATTCAATTAACCGTCAGTAAGGACTTCATGTGGACAGAGCCAAACAGAACTGCAAGTTCTTGTGCAGAACTCCGTATGTGGACTGACAACAGTAACGCAAAAAAGTTTGTGAACATTTCTGCCTACAAAATAAACAGTGAGACATTGCTATAAGCCAGCGACTGCATACTGTATTAAGACATTTAGAAGCATAATAACTTTTAAAGAAATATCTTCATTTCTTCAGGTAGGTGATTTTGAACCAGTTCTGGATGGGGTAGCACTCTCTCTAAAGGACAGGGTCCGTAGCTTGGGAGTACTCCTTGACCCAGAGCTGTCACTGGAGTTCCAGGTGGTGGCGGTGGCAAGAGTGCTTTCCTACAACTTCGAATGATCCATCAGCTGTGCCCTTACCTGAAGGAGCACTCCCTAGCAACAGTGTACATGCTCTAGTAACTTCCCACTTGGATTACTGCAATGTGCTCTAGGTGGGGCTGCCCCTGAAAATGGTCCGGATACTGCAACTGGTACAGAATAGAGCTGCCAGGCTGCTGATGGGGACCAGCCATTACTCTCACATAACGCCAGTCCTCTACCAGCTCCAGTGGCCTCCAGTTGAAGTCCGGACACAATTCAAGGTGCTGGTTTTGACCTATGAAGTCCTAAACAGCTTGGGACCAGGATACCTGAAGGAACGTCTCCTTCCTTATATGCTCTCATGCCCCTTAAGATCTATGGGAGAAGCCCTACTCTGGGAACTCTCTCTAAGGGAGGTAAGAAGGTCATCAACTCAGAGTAGGGCCTTCTCTGCTGTGGCGCCCAGACTCTGGAATGTACTCCCCAGAGAGGTATGCCTGGCGCCAAGTTATACTCTTCGGCGCCAGGCCAAAACCTTTTTATTTAAACAGTATTTTAAACTTGAATAGTTTTTAAGTTTAGCCGCTCTGTTTGTTTTGCGATTTATTGTTTTGTTCTGTTTTAGTATTTATTGCAATTGTTTTAATTGTCTTTTTAAATATTGCAAGCCGTCCTGAGATCTTGTATAATAGGATGGCATACAAACGCTATAAACAAACAAACAAACCAATCAATCAATCAATCTTCTTCAGGCACAAGACTCACCTTGATATCTTCTGGTAAAGCTCTTTCTATTCGTTTTTCCTTCAACCTTTTAAAAATGAGTTCTACTGTGACCTCCTTTGTAGGCTTCTTCTCCTTCTGGACAGCCCGCAGATCATCTTCATTTTCTTCATCTTCATGATCAAGAGATGAGCCAAAGCTTTTTGGAAGAGTGTTACTTCGTGGACGAGTCTGAGGTATGAATTCTCCATCTGAGCTTTTGTGCTTTGCATCTATAGTCCAGAAAAAATATCAAAACTAAACCAACAGTCACTTGGCAATTATTGTCTCTTCTCTTTGACAGCCATGACCATGAACTGATTTCAGCTCTCCATGGCTGTCAAAAAACATGCAGGGGGCTGTCCTCTGTCCAACTACAGCACAACCCCATATCAGGATCTGGGCAGTTCTGGTAGCCAGAACCAGAACAAGCATCACCACTGTACTTGCAGGATCAGTCTTAAGCCCACCTGAAGCTCTCATTCTACTGATGAGTGTCAGCTGGGGGTCCTGGGGGAAAAACTATGTAAGAGCAAGCTCTTCCCTCCAAACTGGCCTTAGCAATACAGGTCTTCTTATAGCTGCAGTGGCCGTACCTTGCCTGACTGCTCCTGTCCAATTTGCTTGCCCCTTGTCACGTTGCCTCAGCAACACAGGTTTGCCTCTTTGCACCTGTGTCTGCATCCTGCCTAACTGTTCCTGCTCCTGGTTCTTGCTTCTAGCTCCTGCCTTTCCATGTTGTCTTACTTTTCTGCCTGCCTCTTGCCTAACCTGTATCTTGCCTTGTCTGTGTATCCTGCCTTGATGTGTTGCCTCAACAATGCAGAGGTTCCCGCAAGCTGAGCTTCAGCTCCTGCATTTTGCCTGACCGTTGCTGCATCTGGTTCCTGTTGTGCCATGCATCCTGCCTGTTATCCTGTCCAAGGTACCAATACCTCCGCTAGTCCTCTTGGTTCTTGACCCCAGGCTTGTTCCCGACCATGACCTTGCTCTGCCCTCATGCATTCTTCTGGTTCCTGACCTTGGCCAGTACCATGACTATGATTTGGACTTGCCATTAAACCTGCTCTTGGACCCTGCCCTTCTTGAAGTTCTGTTGCCCTGCTCCTGCTGCCGCTGTTGCCCTTGCCCTGGCCTGGCCTGGCCTGGCCTGCCTTGGGCCACCCACACTGTGGCCACAGACCCTGACACTCCCACTGAATGTTACCCAAGCTGAGACTGGAAGTTGATCTTGTCACACTTCAGGACAAAAGCCTGCTTTGCTCCATAGGGCATAGAAAATAATTATAGTAAGTCTTTGCTCCTTCAGTACAAGCAGCATTCATGTCTGAAGCACTGCTTGGGCACCTTTGGAGCAGGAGACAGGGGTGCCCAATCCACTCCATGATGCCAAGTGAAGCATGGAACAGAGCAGATTACTGCCACCTTCTTCCCACCAGATGAACTGGACGGGCAGTAAGAGGTGGGGCACTGGATCCACTTGGCACTGCTGCCTCAAGCATAGAGTAGCCAGGATATGCAGACCTTTTACCTGCGTGATCTGCTCTGCATCTACACCCTGAGCTTGGGGCAACGCTATTGTGTGGATCCCCCCGGAAGCCAGGGCTCTATTCCCAAGCCATCAGGAAGAATAGCCAGGATTCATTCCTCCATACTAATGTAGTGACCACCCCTTAAGCAAGGAGGGAAGTATCCCAGCCATCTTGCCTGTAGTTGGAGAGGCCTACACTTAAGCCATCAATAAAGATGGTTGCTCCACATTATCATGTGTGAAGAAAGTTTCTGACAGCAGACCAAAGTACTGCCTGGACACTTCGGGGGTTGCTGACAGCCAAGCTCACCAAGCAACTGTGTGTCAATTGAAATGTGGGATTTTTACCACTCTCACCAAGTGGCTTGCTGGCTGTTGAGACTCACCCGCCATGGGGCATATGATCTAGGTTCAGACTACATCAGGGGTCTCAAACTTGCAGCCCGCGAGCCAATTGCCGGGACAGGTGGGGCACAGGGGAGGGGCCCTGCAGCCTTCAAAGCACCGGCGGCGCCTGGGCCGGCCTCCGGATAAGCGGCCCACCACCACCGCGGTGGTGAAATACTTGATGCGGCCCAGCCTCACCCAGACTCTACTTCCAGCGGCCCCCAAGTAAGTTGAGTTTGAGACCCCTGGACTACATGATAACCCATCTCAAGGGCGACTTCTTTTATATTTTTTATTTATTTTATATTGTTAATTTTAATTTTATATTGTTATTTTTGTATTTTATTGTATTTTATTGTGTTGTAAGCCGCCCCGAGGCTTTGGCAAGGGGCGGCATAGAAATGTTTTAATAAATAAATAAATAAAATAGACAACTATCCTAGAAAAACCCATGGATTCTCTGGGTAGGTTGTCTGGGGGAAAAAACCCAACTCACCCTGTACAAATGTACAAGCCACATTTATTTTTGGAAAGTAGATCAAGATTCTGCAATTATTTCTCTAAAATGAAGGCTATGGAAATGTGCATAAACCGTCTGTTTCTTAAGATGGAAATGAATCTCTTACCTTTTATTTGCTTTTTCAATTTGGTAAGCTCTGTCATCCACTTTAAAACCTTTGGGTTTGCTGCAATATCTGAATATGAGGGCTGCAAGCAGATATTTATAAACATTAATGTGCTTGAATTAGCCTGGATTTGCCATTGGAAAGGAAGTCCTCCATGCCCCTTAATGGACAAAATCAGCAACAGCAGCAAAACTGAGCCCTTGATTTTTAATACAGCCTAGCATGCAGCTTCATTGGCCACAACCCTTAATTTCTCCAACTCAGTCAGTTGCCATGATAATTTAATGAAGATAAAGATAAGGTTGCAACACACTAAGAAACTATGTCTCTTGTGAAACGGATAATATTAGTTATGCATCCCCTAGCCATGTGTAGATGGCATCACGGTTAAGTTAAAAGGCCACTATGATGAGCTTAGGCACTATATACAGATTATCATAATCAAGCTTACAGTGAAAAGGACTGGGCCTGAGGGAGGAGACTCCATAGCTACATCTTGTGGGAGAGCTTTAAAAAAAAAAGGGGGGGGGACACTAGAAAGAGCCAGCGTGGCATAGTAGTGTTTAATTCCATGATCAGTTATGAACAGTCGATTTTCAGCCAGTCATTCACTCAGACCAACCTCACAGCATGCTTGTTAGGATACACAGGAACAGCTTTCATACGCTCTATTCTGAACTCCTTTGAGGAATAGTGTATCTCCTCGTCTCTCTCTCTCTCAGCTATTATACACCAAGACACTCATTTGTTTCATCATGCTTTCATTTTCACTTTCCTGTCATACAGCAGCAACAAGATGTTTTGGTGGAGGATTTCAGATATCCTTGGAATGGTTAACATAGTATTAATAAACATGCTTTGTATATATAAATATCATGCCAACACTAGAGCAAGTCTATTTGCTGAGTTGGAAAACAGTTTGACATTGAATGAGTAATAAATGTTCATGAATAAATATACAGTTTCAATAGTACTTTAGTTCTTCAAGGGAAATGTTAGCTTTTCAAGGTTGTGGCTTTTTTTATCAAATCAGAAAATGTTTATTTGAGCATGTATGTCATCAAACTGTTTGCAAATCTACCATATGCCAATAAAAAGATAGCAATCAACAGTTGCTATGAATAGCATAGCAAGTTAAGTTTAATTTCATCCAAACAATAAGTGGAAAGCAGAGGAGTTATTAGCTGAACCTGTTTTGTGGGCAGCGAACTCTTCTCTCAGGTTACCTACTGCACAGATTAGTATACATTCCAACTATTAATTCCTGTGTAACAATCCAGTATGGAAGATAATTTCTAAATTGTTTAGGGCACAGAATGAAATGGGCTGTTTAAAGTACCAGGGCACAGCTGGAAGATCAAATGTTTTGAGTATTCAATAATAAAATAGCTTACCTTGAAGTGTTTGTCTTTTTCAAATTGCTCCTCAAATTGCCTTATTTTTTTCTGCAACTTTTTGACTAGTTGATAAGGAGTTTTTTCTTCCCTTCTGTCATCCTTAGAGCTACTAAATGATGCTCTTCGAGTTCTGAATGTAAAAAAGATGGAGATTTTGCATGTTTTATACACATAATATAAAATAGGCAAAACAAACAAACGAACAGCAGCAAGCAGGTGCACATTTCCAATTCCTTCACCAAACCCACAGAACAACCAGAACAAAACAGTCTCACCTGTTAACTTCTCCTCTCATGCAACACTGTCACTAATCCTCATTATAAGGTTGTACTTTACTCAAATGAGAACAAGGCAGATAAAAAAGCTGTTAGTCAAGTGCCTGAATCTCTAATAAAAGCTACCCCCTTGCCAAAAGCTGATTCCTTCCAAAAGCTGAAAACCATAACATCTAAAAGAAGTATTAAACGGACAAACCCTTTTCTATAGGGAAAAGCATAGCTCTTTCACAACAGTTTTAAAAAGTGATGTGTAAAAGCAATGGCAGAATATATAACTACCATCTCTGACAGCATATCAAATTCATTAATACACAAATTTGATATATTGCAGTGATAAGTGGAACAAAAGTTTCAAGGCTCATTGATACTCTTATATTTGCAATAGTATTTTTATGCAATTCACTTCAACTGAAAGGTAACAATTCAGTTTCAAGATTAAAGGTTCTTGTAAGATGTCATTGCTATATTTTATGTAAGAAACAGGAAATCAAACTGGAGCATGAATGTTCCTGAGACAATTTCATTGCACTCCTATCCCTATTCCTCCATTTATTGTGTTCTCTCTTCTCTCATCTACCTTAAGTGTAGATGTGACTTTCAGCACACAGCTCTCCTATTTTAAAGATCATCTGAAATGCTCTTTTTCAAGTCAAGCTACATAAAGCCTGTCTAAAATTAGGCGTCTGATCAGGCTAGAGATTCAGTCTTGCTATGCTCTTGTTTCTCTGGATTTCTCTATTCTAAGATGAGTAAATACTACATAGTTTGAGTTTTCTTCAAGTTGTATATTTATACTATATCTAAGAATAGTTCTACGGCTCGAAAGAAAGTTGAAAATCTTCCTGCCTTCATCACTGCCTCTCTGATTCTAGCTATATTTTTCTTATTACTTATGGAGATAACTTAATAAGTCAATGGTTAGAAAGCTGGACCTTGCATCTGAATCCCGTTCTCAACTTTATTTCTGCATACCTGAAAGTGCGACAATCTCATCTACTTAAAAATTTCATCTCAGCACTGTCATCAATTTACTCTTATTTTGTTTCTGTCTGGTCTAAGTTACTCTATGTATAATATACTAATGAAGATGCCAAAGAAAGCCAGTACCTGTTTCCTATTTCCAATTCTACAGGCACACACAAAGGTGATGACAATGAAAGCTCATATAAATAGAATCAACAAATACCTATTAAAATAAGCACTATCCCATCTCAGAACTCTTTGAAGCTTGTTTGCCAATAATCTTTTCAGGTTTCCTTTCTTACCTCAAAATACTAGTACATGAAGCACAAAATGAAGGAAGTCTATTCACTAACTTCGTCTTTTTCCCCAGATAAATATAATTGCGGCTGCCAACAACTTCATCAGAAATAAGCTATCATTAGTACAAAATGAAGGACAATATAAGTAGCTGACCACAAGGCCAATAAAGGGTTATGTGTCTATAAATTTGCAATGCCTGGTTCTCCTACTAAATTTTGTTTGCTTGCCATTTTTGGTGGAGACAGGTATTGTTCTACCTGAATATATAAAAGAAGGTAGTTTCATGCCAATACTTGCCTGTAACAAATGGCAGCAATATTATGAGCAAATTGCCCTAAAAAGAGCAAAAGTATTTTGAACTTGCAAAAAAGCTGTCCAGATTTACAAAACAACCCATTATGGGTTGCTGTGTCAGGTGAACTGAGTCACTAAATTAAAACTGGCTACCTCAATGTATCAAAATGTTATTTGAGTGCAAGAAGCACTAGCTCAGTTTGCATGACAAAACGGGGCTCACTGTGTTTTGTTAAACAACTCATGCATAATGCTAAAACAAATCAGGGTTGATGTGAGATTTGTTCAAATAATTCTCAAATAAGCCACAGTGAGCAGATTCACACAACACTGCACTGTTGGGACATACAGCAGGATAAAGTGTGTTGCATAAACTATATTGCTGAGGCTAATTCTTGGTACTTGAAGAAAAATGTCACCCAGTCATTCCATGCTTCAAAATAGTGCCATTTCCAAACGTGCCCTGGACACAGTCCAGGGACAAATAAGGATTTCATGTTGTTGAAGACTGCATGCATCCCAGGGAATGAAAGAAGCAGAATCTTGAATTGCTTCTCTTAAGATACATTGTAGCCAAGGGATAATGTTCTGAGTAGATTAAGAAGTTGCTATCACCTATTGTAAACCAATTCAAGTGGCACTCAGCTTCAGTATCACACCTTGTGGGAGGAAGGGGTGGCACTAGCAGAGGCAGGTAACCTGAGTATTTTTGTTAATGCTGGCATTGCTGGCATGACTTGAGTTACCAAAACTGTCAAAAGAGATGTAGGCAAATATGTCGAGTTGTCTTCATGCTGCTTAGTAACTCAATCTTTCAGTAGTTAAGGAAAAAGGGCTTTTGAGAATAGAATTTCAGAAATTTATGCTGCATATAGAATACACAGTGGTTAACAAAATTTCAGAACCAGGAACAGAAACAAGCAGCAAAAAAGTAGAGATGCAGCATACGTACTGCTATGTGATATTTCAGAAACCAAGAAGAGCAGCTTCTTTGTGGCTGGTTCCATGAATTTAAACTTTCCCAAATAAATGAAAAAATGGTCATGGCTGAAAAGATTTTCCCTTCCTTTTAATAAGAACCACTCTGCCATAGATACATAGTGGAGAATTAAGTAGTAACCACTTCCCAACAACAGAAAAGTAACATAGAAAGAATGTCTTCAGAAAGAGTTCCTCAAACTTAATTCTTGTTAAATCACTCTTGCAACAATTAGACTTAGCAGAAAGGTGCTCTTCCCACCACACCAGGTAAGCACACATGGCAAAACTTTTCATCTGAAGTAGGAGACAATGAGTGACAGATCCCTGGCTTGAGATTCAGAAGTTTCTGACATCTATTCTGTGCAAGCACAGATGCCATGTACACCTGTAAAGCAGGACATGGTAACTTGTGGCTCTCCATATTTTTTGAACTGCAACTGCCATCATCCCTCACATTGCTGGATAGTAATAGGAAGGTTGTAGGCTAAAACATCCAAAAGGACAGACATTGCCCACCCATGATCTAAAGAGGCTACAAAGAAAAACAAACAAACATGCCAGTCTTTCATAAATTGTTTTATACCTCTAGCATTCTGAGGCAAGAACAGCTAACACCAACTTTGAAGTTCTACAGACCCAACAGCTAGACAGCTCTTTCAACAGTGCTTGAGTAGTGTCAGAATGGTAATGCAATATACACAAATACAGGCAAATGAGTTACAGAACGACAGACTCTCCAACAAAATATTGGGTAGTGGGTGATGGACTATTAAAATGATCCAGGGTTTGGAAACACTGCCCTATGAGGAGAGACTGAGAGAACTGGGCATGTTCAGCCTTGAAAAAAGAAGACTGAGGGGGGAATCATGATAGTCCTCTTTAAGTACCTCAAAAGCTGTCACAAAGAGGAAGCTGTATCTTGCACCCTGGTATCTTCTTGTCGATACCAGGGTGCAAGATACAGAATAATCAAGTCAAGCTTCAACAATCCAGATTCAGGTTAAATATCAGAAAAAGCTTCCTCACTGTCAGAGCAATATGACAGTGGAACCAGCTGCCTAGAGAGGTGGTGGGCTCTCCCATACATGAGACATTCAAAAAACAAACTGGACAGCCAGCTGAGTGGGATGGTATAAACAGTTGTCCTGAAACAGCAGGGGGGTTGGACCCAATGGCCTTCATGGCTCCTTCCAGCTCTACCATTCTTTGAGTTCTCTGAATTCTTCCATTTCAGAAAAACCTGAAGCAAATTTGTTGACAATTGTGGGTCATTCTCATATATAATTTTAAAATCCTCATAAGCAGAAAAGGATTCTTATGTAATGAAGTACAGTAATTCCAGGTTGCCAGAATGCAAAGCAAGCCCTGCCACCATTAAAATGCCTCAACTTTTGATCCTTCCCAGGCAGATGCCATATACTCAGGAATGCCTCTCTCTACACCTGTACTGCTGAATTTGCTTTACCTTTGGACTTTTGGGGGGAAAGGGTTTGATGACTGTGTCTATACTTACACAAGAACATAAGAGTATACTGGGATTTATAGTACACTGGTAATTCAACAACTGTTGAAATTTCCAGACTAAGTACATGAAAGAGTCAACACGTTCAGCATTTATTCCCAAGCATATTTCTTAAACAGAAACTTACTCAAATTCAGACCCCAAAATTCCAAAAGCTTTTCTCATGGAAAGCAAATCCTTCTTGTATGCATTTTCTCCTTTATTTAACAGAGTGATTTTCACATAGAAAAAAATTAGTCTTACAAAGCAATTTTATAAACCCTACGATCATCTTAATAGACATACCATGGCACACAGAATTGTTGTTAGAATTCCTCGACTGTGGGTAAACCAAAATGAGATAGAAAAAAATTCTCATGTAGGTTACTTGTGAACTGCATTAAATACATACCTAACAAAAGAAAGTGCTTTAGATGAAGGATCTATTTTGTCTGGATCATGCAGGAAACGCTGGCTTTGCCCAAAATCCAAACTCCGATGTGACAATATGGGATGAATGTCCTCTTCCAGAGGATGATTCATTCTTCCAGCTTGTGGAGAAAGCTGAGCTTCTCCAGATTCACTGTCTTCCTGCCAAGATTTAAAAGCAGGAAATGGCTCTACAAAAACAAAAATAGAAAACAAATGGCACTGGCATATTAGAGGGTCATAAAGAAAACCATGTGTGCACCCAATTCTTAGGCTTGTTTGCTATAACAGTGTGCATTATAAACAAAACAAATTGTGAAATGCACTGGAAAGCTACATGTCAAAGCAAATAAAAAATAAATAGCCCAATACACTCAAATACATACACAACAACCTAGTGAGTGTACCACTTGTGCATTTTATTGGCTCATTAACATGCATTAATTTATAGAACTGTACAAACTATACACTAAATTAGATACAGTGTGCATTTTGTTAAAATTCTGAAACAAAGAAGTGAATATGTTTAAACTACATGACCATAGAAACTTTATGTAAAAAGTAACAGATGGCACACTGAAATAGTTCAAGTGCAATATTAATTGCATCAATCCATCTTGATAAAGTCTTTTAGGTAATGGGTCTACCTTTACAAATTTTAGAATAGAAATAGGCCAATGTTTTTCCTTAAGTACAGTGCTAGGCAGAAGAAAGATTTCCAAATGTCTGGAACTTCGATTCCCAGAAGACCCTGTCAGCATGGCCAATGGTTAGGAACACTGGGAGCTAAAGTCCACATCAGATTTACTTTCAACCTACCCTCTTGTTTTCTATCACTTTCTCCATGTGTTTGTATATAGCAGGGGTGAGGAAAGTGTGAACCTGCAGATGCTAGTGCAACTCTTTGCAGAATTCACCAGCACAGCCAAAGGTGAGATATGATGGGAATTGCAGTCAAGTAATATATGGAGAGCTGCATGTTCCACATCTTTGATATATTAGAATAGCTCACTCTAGAATGATGCTGACGGAGAATAATTCTTTTCAAAGAAATTAAGAACTGAACAAAATTTCAGATCAGGAATTAAAAATAACTTTTTCAAATTCATGTTTCATAAAATTTGGAGATTACTGTTTATATTCCTTAACATGCATCTATCAGTTTTACCACTACCAAGATCAATAGGGCCATACAATCACTGTATTTTAATTTCCAGTGCAAATCTTATATTTAACAGCTAGACTCAACGTATAATGACCACAAAACAAAATGTTGACTGACCCACTTATACCTGCTTCCCACCGAATACAAAAATGCCTTTGACATTCACTTGCTTAAAGTACACAATGTTGGATTTAAAGAGACAGACAAGCATGTTCCCATGGTCTGAACATATGGAACTTTTCTACACAGAATCAGATCTTTGATCCATTTAGCAGAGTACTATCTACTCTGACTGGCAGCAACTCTCAGGCAGAAGACTTTCCCACCCTGCTATTAACTGGACATGCCCAAATTTGAACCTGGAACCTTCTGGTTGCAAAATATATGCTCTATCAATAAGTCATGGCCCTTCAGAAGGCAGCAGGTAAAAGGGTATTTTGAAAGCAACCATAAACCATGAAATAGGCAGATAACTAAATGTATGGCGAACCATACTTACCCTCCCCATCTCTCTGTAGATGCATTGTTTTGAAATCAATGAGGGGAAAAGTGATAGGGCATGGCGCTAATAAATGAAAAAATGGCAAAAAATACTGAAGTGAACACATCGCACAGTTAGAACAAACCATACATAACATGTAGGAAGTATAGCATCACAAGGAAAGTCTTCCAATTGACTCAGGGCCAGCTGTAACTATTCCAATGATGTAAGGTAGTTGAAATGTGCCCAGCACCAGTCAGTATTAGGCCCATTATTAATTAAAAGCCTTTCCAGAGGTGTTGGATCAGAGGTTACAAACAAAAAAGCCACATGCTTTTCCATGTTTTAGCAAAACACATTTTAAACAGAGGAGGATTTTACATGTAAGACAGATTCTGCTCACATTCGTTTAAAGGTAATAATAATCCAAACTGCAGGAAAAGTTCATAGCACTAAGGATTAAATTATTTGTGAACCTGATATATACATTTGTTTGAATCAGAGTAAGCTTTGATCACAAAACACTATATAAGCCTGGCTCTGCAAATCAGTGAACTAGACCTGAATCCCACAAGACTACATAGGAAATCCAACCTGTCTAATATAAAAGGCTTATCATACCAGAATTCAAATTGATTTCAACAAGGAAAGAAAGATTAAGCAAATCTAGTCCAGGATCCAAAGGACCATGCACATCTTCAAAGAGCACACTGGGTCTCTCAGTCCCTCCCAAGAGCAGACCCTAATATACCTCAGCAGCTCCCAAGCTCAGGAAATTATCTGGACCAGTAGGGACCAGAAAGGAAAACAGAGTTGTTAACCCAAACCTATTCTACCACTCTGGATCCTGCTCCTAGAATATAGTGTATATCAACAAACGAAGAAAGAGGGCTTACTTGTCCCAATCTTTTTTTTGAACTCTGACATTCCTATCATCTAAACAGCCTATGTTTTTAAAGTGAATATATGGCCATAACTTACATCTCTTAGCTTTTGACTAAGAAGAAAATTTAGAATGGAATTAACTACCTATTTAGCAACTGAGACCAAATCAAAGTTATTATTGGTAAGACGCTGGCTCAGCTCCATGCATTTGCTCAAATTGATGTGCTCTTTGGGTGCTGTTTTTAATCAATGATGTACATTTTTATTATATTTTAGTGTGTTGTTTTACTATTGCAATTGATTTTAAATGTAACATTTTTGGTTTAAAAAGGGGGACATGGTAAAAACCAAGTAAGTAAAACAAAGTCCTTCCTTCAAGTTCAAATCAATTACTTCTTGATTTTCAGCAAACAAAGCATGGATAGTTAAGATGGACGTGCATCTGGTTTGGTGGATTTCATGTACAAACTTATCCTTTCTTTCCATCAACCAAAGCATGATAGTTTACCCATATATCCAAAACCAGCAGTCAATGGTTTGACAATAACCATTATGTACTTAACACTCTGCAAGAACATACATGAATAACTGGGAGAGTGTATTTTATTCATGTGCACATACTTATAATGACAATACTTCAAATTGTATTATTCAAAACCATAATGGAAGGAAGGTTGTTTTTAATGTCTTTGTGTTCCTAGTGCACAATTAATCCTGTTTGCCCTGTGAGAATAATTAGAAGCATTTTTGCTTGTGCCATTCTAGAAAGATGAAACAAATACCCTGAATGTACAGTACTACAAAAAATGCTATTAATTTTAAATTGTAATTTATGAAACAGACCAGAATTAAGGTACAATATATGGATATTAATGCTGAGGCTAGCTGCATTATAAGTTTCCAATTGTTTAGTTATAAACTGGATGCATTTTTCTTCCAAGTATACATTAACAAATGTGTATGTTGTGGCCTTGGCAGCCAAAATGAAAAATGGTGGTTACCAAGTTCTTGCTCCTATGGCTGTTAAGTGGCTGAGGTGCTCCTTCTATATAGGTAAGAAGAGCAGGAAGTGTGTCAATGTTTGGGTTATACAATTGCACAGTGGGACCCCCGACCTCCCTTACCATGGTACAGGAAGGTAAGAAGCATCCTGGGTTGGTTTTTGCTTGGTTAATCCTTTCCTGTTCCAAAGCAGGAAATGATGACATGAAGCATCCTGGTTTTCCCTTGTGATTCTTTGTCCTAACCCTGGGGCTGGGAAGGGGGGCGGGGGGATCACCATACAAGTATCATGATGGCCCCCTCAACATCTGAAGCTCAAAGACTGGGAAGACGCACATCACATGGTTGCAGAACATTCATTATGCAAAGTACAAACTGAATTGTAGACAAATGTTTTACAAAGTTGTTTTATCAACATTAAATTCACACAATTTTGTATATAAATAGTAGGATCTGACTGGATATTTTATCTTTGGGCAAACTGGTTTTTCCTTGTTTTTTTAGGCTGAAGGGCCTTTTGCATGATAACCTGAAATCTCAAGCCCTACAAATATAACGTTCATCGTTCTAGCCTTTACACATTGTTCCCTTTACACATTTCAAACATTTCAAACAACTCTGTACTTGTCCATATCTCAAAGTGCTATGAGATAAATAAAAATTAAGGATAGACAAATGTGAACTTCTGAAGGGCATGTATTTAAAACTTCAGAATTACTGACTTTTTCAAAAGTAGCAAGGGACTCTAGATTACCTTCCCATTTATCACCACCATTCACATTCTTCAAATCCAAATGTGGCACAGGAACACACAATGTTGCTTCAGGAGCATTATTTCTGTTTTTCAGTTCTTCTGATTCTGTTTTGACATTTGGATCACAAACCTTGCTAACAAAGTCCTGTAAATAAGTAACAAAGTTATTTTAAGCACTCTATATTGTAGTCAACAAATTTCAGTGTACAACATACACTTTATTATTTAGCATTCTACCCTATTTACAAAGAGAGCATGAATTTCAAGCAAACATTAAGCCAAAAATCCACATAAATGTGTTTCTTTCTGAACTCTAACACACGCAAGCAAATACATACAAAAATCATATAAAATGCATATTAACACTACACACAAAGCAAATACATGTAAAACACTGTATAAATTTAAAACTTAGGGATACACAGGGAATGCTCATACTCTAAGTGAAGGTGCAGATATAAGCATGAATACGTGTTCACAATTTGGGCTTAGGTTTACAAAGAACAATTAAGAAGCAAATTCTCACCAGACTCATGTGTGACGTCAATTTGCCGCCATCATCATATGATGTACAATCTTGCCTATAAACAGAGTCTTATTATTGTTTGAGCAGATTATTACTTCAAAGCATCTGTGAAGACAATTTATTCTTTTATACCACACAAATAGGCTCAACCCAGACATCACACAAACCATGGTTTGCATCAGTTGTACTTTTAACACCAAAGCATAGCATAACAATCAGGTAAGTCACTGATCAGAGCCACTTGTCTGCTTTCATTTGTCATACACCCAGCAATCCCATCTCTAGATGCTGTCATCTCTGAAGGTGGAATAAAAGCAAAGGTAAAAATTATGGTTTGTCAGTTTAGACTTCATGTCAAACCAGAGTTAGCAATAAACCTGATTTGCAAACACACTTAAAATAATGGTTTCTGGTTTGGAAGCTGACTGCAAACCATTATTTGTCCATTCTGCCTGCATGCTTAACAGTTAAATTTCCTTAACTGTGGTTTTTTTGGAAATGAGCCAGAAACTGTAGCAGGAATCAGGCTAGTCTGCACATTTGGGTTCAAAGGAATTTACACATGACAAAATTGTCTAAGACTCCAATTCTTGTATTTCAAATTACAAAACAGGCAGGTAGCTAGGACAGATGTTCTGTTCCAAAGCTAGGTCAGATACTAGGTTTCATACGGAATCAGTGTTACTTTTAGCTTGGTTTTTCCTTACTGCGGTAAAGCAATTTAGATGCCAGGAAGTACTTCCTGACAGTTAGGACTCCAAGGGTATGGAATGGGCTTCCACAGGAGGTGGTTGAGGCCCCATCGATGAGGGTGTTCAAGGACAGGCTAGACATGAACACGGTGGGAATGTCGTGAGCAGAGCCAGCTGGAGCCAGGGGTCAGACTAGATGGCCCAGGAGGCTCTTTTTGACTCGCTCTGTTTCTGTTTCTATAAATCACAGAAGTCCTGATTATTTAAAGCAATCTACCTACTTCCTCTAAGACAAAATAGGGGTGACAACAGCATTAACTTTGCTTTTAAAAGCTCTTGTTGTCTTCCAACTCTACACTTACATAAAATAGCTGCCCATTTTCTCTATTCTTCTAACAACAAATAGAAGTTCACATGCAAGGAAAACCAATGGATGAATTGCAAAAAATAAGAGTCTCTCTGCAGAAATGCCTTGATATGCATGAAATTGAGGGTATGAACAAAAGCTGCCATGCTCCTTTGCCTCCCAAATATTCTCATATATACTGAAATACGTACTTATCTCCAGCAGACTCTTTAGTTTCTCCTCCTCCAGCACATGGCTTCAACAATACACCCGCTTCCTATTGAAGGACAAACAGATTTTAGCATGATACCTCAACAACTGTGACATCCATCATCAATTCTTACTTTATATGTGGCTCAAGCCAACCTCAATGAGTTGCTACATTCAAAGTAGTTTGGTTACTTTAGGTTTATACAAACATGGCCAGAAACACAACATATCACAGAAATTAACATCTTAATACACCTTCCGTTTTTAGTGAATTTCTAAGCTTCTGGGAACACATTTTTAAATCTGGCCACTGAAACATGTTGAATGTAGATCAAACATGAGACTTGAAGATCTATAACAAAGTAATAATGACAAGCATGTTACAGGCTTGTCCTCAGCTTATGTAAAATGAATCATTCATTGGACTATCTAAAAGGTTCTATTAATCCTTGTTACTAAATAAAGCAGAAACACAGATCAAGTGAGATGCAAAGCTGCCGGCAGCATGTACTCATACTATCTAAAGCAATAACAAACACACAAACACATTTTGCTCATCTGTTAAACTCTACTACAAGATCGGCTCATTCTAGTTCTGAATCCACCAGTTTTCCCAGCAAGGGCCTTGAAACACTGGGGATTTGGTGGTGGGGACTAGTACCAGCAGTCCCTACTAAAATTACCACAGCTTGCCCAGACCTTGTTGATGGCTTGGAGAAAAAGGTGATAAAGCAATATATAAAGCTGCTTACCAAATTCTCATCAGTCTACAATGTAACTTGCTACCTGCAGCCACCAGATCTTCCAAAGGAGCTGAATGAGCTTCAAGTAAGACAACAGCCTAATAGTCAATTGATCTGTCTCCTTCTGACTCATGAAGTTAATTCCTATCCACCTCTTTTCTCCGTAGGCTCCCTGCTGACAATAGCTAGAGTGTAAGCCCCTTATGCAGGGACCTCTCTTCTCATTCTTTGTAAACCACCATGTACATGGATGGCGTAACAACTAGTAGAATATGCTGTCCCTTAAGATTATGGGTACTGCAGTACTGTAGCAATGAAACCTAATGTCAAGTAAGGAACTAAATACTGCCCTACCAGCCATATATTGCAGCATACAAGCATTTACAAATCTCCAGGAAACATGCAGTACAGATGGAGTGCATGGATACTTTCCCATGTGGTCTCAGAATGCAAATGTGTAGTGGTCAGAGTGTTGGTCTGGGAGTTGGGAATCAGGGTTCTAGCCCCTGCTTGGTCAGGAAGCTCAATGGGAAACTTCAGGCTAGTCATTTACTCTCAGCCTAACTGACTTCACAGAATTTTGATGATAAAATGGAAAGATTATACAAGCCACCTGAGTCTTGCTGGAAAAAAGATAAAACATAAACATAACTAACAACCAACCAAAGAAGCCCATAGAATCTACATGCTGCAAAATGACCCTTCCTTTCTTCATTTCTTTCCCTTCACCCATATGGATTTTTTAAAATTTAGCTTATCACACATGTCTTAAATAATACTGCTCAGTGTGTTGTATTACTGGTTTTTATCATTGATTGTACTGATCTTTGCTTTTACTTAGTATATCCCCTTTCCTATAGGGAGTTCAAATTATTATTTAAAAAATAATACTAGGATTTACAATGACATTTGTTTATAGTTGATCATTGTTACATTTGTAGCCTACCTTTATTCCTCTTGCAAGGAACTCAAGGCAGCGTACACAATCCTCCTCCTCTCCATTTCTCCACACAACAATAATGTGACATAGGTTAGGCTTAGAGTGGGTGAAGGCCCTAAAATAACCTAATGAGTTTTATGGCCAAGTGGGAACTAGATCCAGATCTTCCAGATTCTAGTCCAATGCTCAGACAACATCATGCTGCCTCCTATTTCCATCCCAAAAAAACCTCACGACACATCCACTTTTTCTGAGAGATTACTTGTACAAGCTTACTTATTTATCTATCATTTAATATTAAACTAGAGAACCATGATACCATTAACAGAAAAGATGCACACACACAATATGCTATCCAGCTAATTTGGTTGTTTGTGGAAACGAGGTTTTTGTTCAGATGCCAGTAACAAAACTACACGTAACTCAAATCATTGTGCTTAACTTATATGGAAAGCTTGGGAGGAAATGTATCATTTTTTGCAAACTTCAGAGAAGAGGGCTGCCAGTTTCACAACCTTCATTGCATGAGCATTCATGGACTTCATCTTGCCACAGTGCACTTAGCAAGACCAGGGCAAACATGACAGGAAGTCCATGAATGCTAGAGGCATATTCTGCTAGTGTTTGTCCCAAACCTAGCTGATAGTAGCAAAGTCACCAAGTAATCTAGGAGAACTAAGAGCATTGCCTTGTGTTCCCTGACAGAGTCAGAGACCTGATTTCCACCACATGACAACCCACAGTGAGTTGTCCACCTTGTTCGTGGCCCAACCTGCCATAGTAGCCTCAGGTATTATGTTAACCACACACAAGCAACCCTAAGAATGGCTTGTTGCTGTAAGTTAATTTGCATTGGCACAAATGCATGTATTAGTTAATGCAAATTTGTGCAAGTTTCCCCAAGAGTAGAAACAAGTTCTGGATGCACTTATCACTTCCAAATCTGCATTTTCACACTTTAGCCTCAGGGGACAGAGGAAATGTGTATTTTTTTGGTCTGGAAATTTTTTTAATTTAATTTTTCTAAACGTCAAAGCCCATAGCAGTTCTATATGCACAATTCTGTTCCTGCAGAGCAAGCAGTGATCTCAAAACTAAAACAGAATTGGGCACAAAAGTTAAATATATAAATAAGTACAACTTTTTGGTACATTCTTAGTTTAACTGTTAGAAAATTCTTTATGCATAGTGATCAGAAAGTGGAAGAAAAACTTCTTCCAGAAATGGGCAGTGGAAGCAAGGAAATAGACTATAGCAAACCAAGGAGTTCCTGATCATTTGACAGCAGCAATTTGTTGAATGATCAATTAAACAAACCACCATTATTTCTTATAAAGGTGGTTTATTTTGACATGCAAACTAGCCCAGAGTAGGGGTGGGGGAAGAAAAATTTGAGAAAATAATGGTCAGGGAAAGAAAAAATACTGTCTGCCTCCGAAGTTAGGCATGGAAGGAACTCTCATTCTCATTACCATACTCTCTGCCACTTGAGCTTAAGAAGTAAAACCTGGCCTGGAGACTCTCCTATACTAGCAGAGAAGGTTGTTTTTTAATTTTTAGTGATCCTGTCAGAATCATGTGTCTCATGTAGTCATGTTTACAGTTGCACCCAAATATTTTCATATTGTAGCCACAGGAAACAGAACAAGCGTGCACCAATGGAACACTGAACTATTCTTACCTGATAAATTTCTTTTTTGTCAGACACAGGCTGTACGACTTCATTGTCTAAATTAGTGCAATCCACTGTTTCAGAGCAGTCTCCAAGATTATCACCATCTTTAGTAACATTCCTTTCAGTATCATCCCTAATGAAACAATAAAAATCCAACTTGTGAATGTGTTGGAATGACTGAAAGTTAAAAATGTGCAGCAGCAAAGGTTTGTGGCAATGATGGTATCCTAGGATGAATGCAGTGAAATGAGGTTTAGAGAAGTCAGATCAAATGCATTCAGGAAATAACATTTATGGGGTATCAGTATCTTCAAATGGGTTGCTGTAACTTAATTCGTTGTTTATTAATGTTTATAGCTATACCCTTGAGATAAAGGGGCTTATGTTAGGTATATCCAAGACAAGAGGTTGTGGAATAGCCAAGAGAGAATACTATTCACACACTAAGTAAGGACATCTTGCTAGTAAGTAGTTTGGACCAACCATGGCAGAATCAGAAAGGTGCAGTCAAGTTAGCCAAGTTGCAGTATCTTTACAAATATTCAGATAACCCTCTAAACAGTATGCATCAGCTATCATAACACTGGAGAGCCAGTGTGGTATAGTGATTAAAAGCGCAGGTCTGGGGCTCAGGTGATCTTGGTTCTAGTCCCAACTGGGCCATGCAGCCAACTAGGTTATCTGGGCCAGTCACAAACATTCAGCCCAACCTACCTCACAGGGTTGTTGTTGTGGAGTTAAGATTGAAAGCAGGAGGGGAGAATGATGTAAGCTGCTGTGAGTTCTTTAGAAAAGAAAAAGGCAGGATAAATGCTTAAATCTAATAAATAAGCCAACTGCCCATCTCTCCCTCAAGAGAGATGCAATTGCACTTTGACACCACTTCCAAGAGAAGTGGATTCCTCCTCATCAGGCAGTAAATTGAGAAGGAACATTCAGCTGGAGTAACTGTTACATATGCCTTGTCATTCTAAATTATTATTAATTCAGTGCTAAAATTTAATTATTTGATTTTTATCCTGTCCCATTAGTCATAAGGCTCCCTGGGCAGGTTACAAATAAACACAGGTTACAATAATAGACTCTGTATTTTAAAGCAATTCCCCATTGTTTGCAGTTAAAAATGCTGTTTTATAAAATAAAATCTTACTGGTTGTTAGATCCTTCTTCATCCCCATCAATATTTGCATCATGGCACACCACTTGGTGTTGTAAATTCTTGAGATCTTGATCTATGCTGCTCTGCAGATCAAAGAGATGTTGTTCCACAGCTGCTCTAATTGTTCTTTCTAAGATGCTTTAAAAAGAAGTATTTTCATTACTATGATTGCTCAGGATAGGTTACAATCTCATTTTCCAACTTTCTACCTAGTAAGCCAAGGTAAAACTAAGCAAACAGACTTGAAAATTAGGGTGTTCGACACATTTCCGTGTACTTAAAACTTCACTGATTTTTGCTAGCCCACAAAAGTAATTTGTCTGGACAAGCAACACATAAATAACTGTCAACTAGTATATCCATAATATATTTCTAACAGATTATCTATTAGATTGACCTTTTTTGTGGTGACATTTTGTTATTTATTTATTTATTTAGAAAATTTCTATGCTGCCCCATTCGCCAAAGCCTCGAGGCGGCTTACAAATAAATCAATTAAAATACAATAAATTAACAGTATCTAGCCACATAAAGATTTCACCCTATTAACCTTTTTTTAAAAAGCAGCTGTGGAAAGAAAGGACACTGTAACCTATACAATTAAATTTAATACAGTCTAGCAATCTAGCATGCTTCTAGATTTCTGCTAGGCAGGATTTTTTAGAATGCTTTGAAAGAATGTTTATGACTGAATCCAGTTTTTATTTCCACCATGGTATTACTGTTTCAGGCCTTTTCTAATGGCCTGTTTAAGTTCATTAATGCAAAGGATGATTGAGTGGAAGATGTCCATCAGAGTCACATAAGTGTTAGTAATCATGTCTTACTGAACTTACTATGAGCTATTGCACCACAGGCACCGTCCTTACACCATTGCTGAATCATTCAAGCCCAAGGATTATGGGTTTTGTAAGGGTTAAAAAGTCCTCTCTGACCACGTAGACTGTTTCAGGGTTTTGCAAGATTTACATAGCACATTTTCTCCAAGTTCAAACTATACAACAAGTTATGACCTGAATCGAGAGCCAGTGTGGTGTAGTGGTTAAGAGCATGCGACTGGGACTCAGGCGATCTGGGTTCGAGTCCCCGCTCAGTCATGGAGCCAACTGGGTACTTTAGGCCAGTCACAGACTCTCAGCCCAACCTACCTCACAGGGTTGTTGTTGTTGTTGGGGGGGTAAGATGGAGGAGGAGAAATGATGTAAGCTGCCTTGAGCCCTTTGTAGGAAAAAGGCAGGCTATAAATTGAAAAATAAAAAATAAAAAAATATATTCAAAATGTCTTCCAGCATGCACTGCATGCTATAATAACTACAGTGGAATGTCTGATTATGTGAACTTACAAAGTGGAATTCATTTTTATTTTATTTAGCTTTCTTTATGCCTACTTCTAAATAACTTGCATTTGCTTTTCTTAAATTCAGTCAATTATTCCCAAGGTACAACAGTGGTACCTTGGCTCACAAATTTAATCCGTTGCAGGACTCTGGTCGTGACCCAAATTGGTCATGAGCCAAGTTAAATTTCCCCATAAGGTTCAATGTAAATAAGGTTAATCCATTCTGTAACCATTTTTTAAATCAGAAAAATGTGACTCAAAGTGACAACAACAAAGATCGTGGCCATCTCCCCCTCCCCTCAACCTCAAGCACAAGTGCGGCCATCTCCCTGAGCCCCCGCCCCCCCCCAGCACGACCGAGATCGTGCCTGTCATCCCTGCAGGCGCCCATCATCCCAGAGCACTGGGGGATGGAGAGGAGACAGGCGTGATTGCGGGCGCACTGGGGGTGGGGAGATGGCCTCGATCGCTGTTCCGTTCGTGCAGGGAAAGTGTGCCTGGTCAGAGGTGCACTGCTGCAGGAAAGACAGGCAGAATCTCAGCCATCTCCCCCGTGGCTCTGCTTTGCTGCTCCTGTCTTTCCTGCAGCAGCGCGCCTCTGATCACAGAGGCCTTCCCTGCACGAAAGCAATTGCGATCTGTGATCAGAGGTGTGCGGCTGCACTAAAGATGGGTGCAGCAAAGCAGAGCCGTGGGGGAGATTGCCGAGATTCTGCTTGTCATTCGTGCAGCCGTGCGCCTCTGATCACGGACGCCTTCCCTGCATGAAAGCAACTGCGGTCGTGGCCATCTCCCCACCGGGGGGGGGGGGGGGAGATAGCTGCGATCTTGGTCGCCACCCAAAGCAGTGTTCGTGACCCAAGTCAAAATTTTTCATTAATTTTTGTTCGTGACACAATTTGTTCGTGAGCCGAGGTACCACTGTATAGTGATATTTGAAAGATAATTAACATATGTCCAATATATCTAAAATATATCTAAAATTTGTCATCTTCAGACCAGAATGTCAGTGTCTGAACTGATGCATGCCATGAAATATTCTGAGTGCTCAAAGTACAGGTAGCAGCAACAAAACACTGGCAAACACTGCAGTTTGTGTAGAAGTAAATAAATGTTCAGTTCGATAAAGAGGAAATCCTTGAACAGAGTACAAGGAATGAGAAGGCTGACAAGCTCTTTGCAAGAAAGGCCACACAGAGGCAGGACTAACAAGAGGTGACATCATAAGATGCACCCTATGAGTCTACCTACGTCAGAAAAAGTAGCAGTTACACTAACAAATAGGGAAATAAATGATGTATTTTGCACACAGTGACTTGGGGGAAGGAGCTGCAAAACAGGGATAGCATAGGAAGAAAGCAGGGCTAACGGAAAGGCTTTAAAATTAGGGTATGTGCCCTGAGAAAAAGGATGCAAGGTAATAACATATTATCTAGAGGATCACAGAGTGTGGGTTAGGGACTGGGGCTGAATTTCATATACGAATTTAACTAGACATTCCATTAATACCTGCAAGTTTCTTGCTATATTGAAATCGGTCAATGTTTATCCTTCCAAAGCATAAAAGGGCAAAGCTTTCATAACAGAATACAGACAGTGCAATCATGAATGCTTTCTATTTCTTTAGGGAACTTATACTTACTCTGCAGAGGCTGGCAAGATGCTTAAGGGGGAGAGATGAGCACTGCAATAAAAAAGAAATGTTTCCCTTTGCCACAAAGAATTTCTACACAAATACCATAGTCTGGATAAATTATAGTAGGTTTTTTTTAACCATTGTGCATATCTTTAGGTGAAAGAGAACAATACAAGTAACAAATTACAGCCATACCACTTGGACTCAACTCCAAATTATCAAAAGCTCAGGCAGGAACCATGTGGAACAACAACTTAAAAAAGAATTCCTAGACCTTATGGCAATCTCATACCTCTGAAGTTATGCTTGAGCATGGAAACTAGAAGAGAGCCAATAAAATGAGACTCAGTCCAGGTTATGTCAGAGGTAGTCTCAGTGAATGATTCTATTCCCCAGCTAAGTAATGACCAACCTGTTCTAGAGGGGGTTGAACTTCCCCTAAAGAATCAGATAAGTAGTTTTTGAGTGCTTTTAAGTCAGCACTGTCACTAAAGGCGCAAGTGGATTTGGCAGCAGAAAGCATCTTTTACCAGCTTAGGCTGATATACCAACTATGTCTTTATCTGGACAGATATCATCCAGGTGCAGCTATCCATGCTCTAGTAACCTATCACCTAGATCACTGCAATGCATCAAAGATGGGCTGCCTTTGAAAAAAGAAAACTAGTATTATGTGTTAAGTTCAAATGTAGGAGTTCCACACTCAGCTTGTGCCTCTACTATAATCATTGGCCTAACAAATGAATCAAGGTTCTGAATGGGAAATATTATGCCACTGGTTTAATAAAAACTGTGTTTGATGCCTTTGACCCAAATCAACAAATACGATACCTTATTTAACAGTCTCTAGACTTATGGATGGAATTTTAATAGGAGGTAAATTTGCAAGAGTTTAAGTTCTATCAAGGAATGATAAAGGCAAAGTTTAACTATTAAACAATTGTTTCATATAGGTATTGAAGCCTTTCAATTATTGACTGTATGGAGGTATCATAATGTCATTAGAAACTAAAAATTCTACTTGATCTAGTTATATTTTACAAAATAGCAAGATTTTTACTATAATTTCCAGAAAATGTGAAACCATGGTTAGAGAAAATGGTCTCTCAACCAATCTTCTTTTTTTCTGGAAATAACTAGACTTTTGGGGGAAAATGGAATATAAAGTATGTATACTTTATCACTTCTAAACCAAATACACTATCTTTAGAACATAGAATAAATCAGGTTGAAACCAGCTATGTACGCAACATAGTCCCCACAGATGCTAGAAGAAAGGTTAGTATTCTTCAATACTCCCTTGCTGTCACCTGCAAAGCTTCCCACAATGTCCCACAGGCACAAAGCAGAGGGAGTATATATTTCACAAAGATGAAGGTAAAAAGTGTCAGTGACACAGTGTGCAAAACTCTGTCCAAAGAGCAGACTAGCCAGTGTCCATACATTTTGGTTTAGTTCACTTGCAAACTAAAGAGAAAAAATAAAGGTTGGCTTTCCTCCCTTCCTGTCAGTTTTTGAATTAAGTAGCAGTGCTGGTGCCGATTGTTAAAAGAAAACACCTTTCCTTCTTCACAAGATCATGGGGGATAAAAGGAAAGAGCTTAATTAAAAACCAAGGTTTTTGGCAGAAGTTTGCCAGATGGGGAAGAAACCCTAATTATTGACATGAATGCAAGTGGATTTACTAAAAACACCAAGTTGCCTTAAGTCAAACTGCTGTTTCATCTAGCCCAATATTATTTACTATTATCCATAGGTAGCGATGCTTAGACAGGAATCTTCTGCAGTTACACCTGGGAATGCAGGGAAGAACTTGGGATTGCTCATGTACCACTATGGTATGAATCTTCCCTAAGGAAAGCTAATTTAGACTAAGTCTGACCCTGCTCCAACGTTATTTCATCTTTAACATGCCAAACTGTTGTCAAGTCACCTTCATCTCTGTGAAAAATTACTTGTGACAAAAAATTAAGTAGGCATTTTTCTGGCTAAACCCATACTTCCCTGCCTTTTGGGCTGATTCTGAATGTTCTTTTCCAGTCTTTTATATTGCACTTTTTCTGCAGCATCATTATACAGAAAGTTGGTGGTAAGGGTACCACCTACTCCTTTGCTATATAAGCAAGATATGAAAAAAGAAAGGGGGAAAAGTAGAGAATGGAAGAGCCAGGGAATTGATCAAAAAGAAACAAACATCATCATACAGTGAAACATCTGAGACGAGACAAAAAGTAGAGGAAGCTAGGAAAGAATGAAAAGGGCACCAAATAGTTTCTGGAGACCAAGCAGAGCAAAAATTAATGGAAATTTCAAAAGTGAGTTGAGAGCCCAAGATAGGCTTAAATAACAGTCAAGGAAACAAATGAAAGATCTTTTGCCAGTCACTGTAATCAGTGGGGCTCAACACTGGAAATAGATTATAATATGAAAGTATGAAAAGCAATCTGATCATCTATCTGTAAACAGTTCATTAGCTGTGCTATATTTATTTGTGCAGAAGTACAAGTCAAGATTTTCTTGTTCAGGCACAAAGTGGTCAGGGATGTCACTAGTTGCTCTTGCTTTACAATATAAATACTGTCAATTTATAAATAAGCTCTCCTCCCTACTGTGTCTATCTTATACTTGACAGAATACCTGCATTTTCACAACTCTTATAGAAAAAAGAAACTGTAACATGAACAATCTCCTAATTCATGAAATGTTTCAATATACTGCGATTTTTCTTTGGTGAGGTAATTACAGAGTATACTACATTTTGTTTTAGTAAAAGGTACAAGGGATCAAAACAAAGGATTGAGAGAGCAAGCGGTTTTAAGCAAAATTTAGGGTTAAAATATGAGTACTTTATTAAAAAATACTTTAATCAGTAGCTAATTTATTATGTCTTATAGTATACAATATAATTATTGCAGACTGAATATTAAAGATGTAATCTTTTATATAATTGTGCAAAATTAAGGAAAACTGAGGTGGGGGGACAAAGCAAATAGTAGTGAAGAATCTTACTGAATGTACTCCTGTGAGAAAGAGGAATCAAGCTAATACAAAAAACCAAAAATGATAAGGACAATTATCCTTACTTGTGGGAATTTAGATATGGTGTTCTAAAATGTCCAAGCTGTGATACACATGGCACTAAATCTTCCTGTTCCCAACCATAGATAAACAAATTCTACAGTTTTCCCCAAAACACTCATTCATTGCAATGAAGATTTTCACAAAATTGTTTTGAAAAACACTTCTTCAAAGCCTGAAGAATCCTCTTACTACTTAATTTATCTCTAAACAATTTATCATAGATACCTAGGATGTCGTGCATTTTTTAATGTGTTGAGTTTAAGCTGATTCTATTTCAAACAGCAGCAGCATCTGGTGAACTATAGATGCAGAATGACACAGCAAGATACTAGCATAAACATTCTAAAATGCTGCTATTCTCTGGCAGCAAATTTAGATCTTCAAAAGCACTATTTTTAATAACAAATTAATGATACATTCACAAGTTCGCTTTCCTTAGATTAGCTCCTTCTTTAAATATCTACCTAATTACTGCATGCAAAGTATTTGATATCACAGAGCGTATCTTACAATCATTTATGTTTAGCTTTAAGTATTTCAATTTTATTAAACTATCCTTTTAAGTCCATTTACCTGTGCAGTAGAACTTTGCAAGCCATTCCAATTATTTTTGCTATTCCAAATGAGCACTTCATGTAAAAACACTTCATTTGAAAAACAAAACAATATGATCTATTCTGTTGGCTATTCATTCTGCTTGCCTGATTTCAATAGCTGCCTGTAAGATGGCACTGAAGTACTGCACTAAGCCCTGCAGTCTACATAGAAATAGACTGCAACATGAGGTCACTACTGACAATAAGCTGCCCAATCAACATGTTAGCTCTAGTATGCTTTACATTTTACTTTTTTCAGTGCAAGATGGTAGGAATCATGAAAACCCCTGATAGTATTTACCAAGTTCTAAGCACTTTTAAAAGGAAATGGAGACTATTCATAGGAGCTCATATTAATGGCATATATGATAAGTAAATAGTAAAGAACTCAGCAGGGTTCTGCTAAATTTCAATTATTCTCCACATCACAGTTCAGCCACAAAGAATGCAAGAACAATGGATTCAAAGTGCAACACCAGAAGCCTAAAGTAACCAAGAAAAGTTCTTAAAAGTAAACAATGGTGACCTATGAAACAAGCTGTTCAGATAACATAAGCTCTCTAGGCATAAGTGGCATTTTATGGCATTAAGAAATAAACACATACTATAGATGCTTTAAGAAATACTTCTGAAATATAGTTAATGGCTATAAGACTATAGTGTGGATAACTCTTTGTGGCATGAAACACCTTTTCCACAGTTTAGCAAAAACAAGGACTCCATATAGATCTGGTTCATAAAACGTAGCAGTCCACCATGGTTTAATTTACCCACAGGGGCTGTCACATCATGCCAAGCACCCATTCTGGAATTGCTTGTCAGGCACCTAGTTTGAGGATTAGGCAACCCTCAGATAATACAGACTTCCGTTAGGGTGCCACCTACATTTGTGCAACACAACAAGCCATGGTAAGTTAGTTGCCATGCAGAAATGTTGCCTTCAGGCACCAAGCGGATGCAGCAGCCCCAGCAGATAAATTAAGACAGAAAAATTGAGAAAGAAATATTGATTGCAATACATGAAGAACCAGGATGTGGAAACAAAAGTAAGTATAAGGAAATGGTATAGAAGAATTACAGTGTTGGCTTTTCCTGTATAAAAAACATATATATAATAATCAAGTTTATGGGCCAGTGATTTTAAATGATGAAATCCAATAGCTGGATATTATTCTTACAGTTGTATGTGCTCACTATCTCTACTTCCTAATTTAAATAACATTATTATTTTGAAGTTACATTAATTACGCCTTAAAACCTTACAAAATACTTATTTTTCTTTTTCATGGAATTTCTATATCCTGTAATACTGTTTCTATACCTAATAAAAAAAATTAAAACTTGTTATTTTTTTCCTTAACTTTAGACAAAACACATATTTCAATCAACAAACATGCCAGGTACACTATTGGGCATTTGAATTCTTAAGGAAATAAAAAAATGCAAAGAAGAACAGCACATTAAACTACTTCATGATCAGGGTCTTTGAACTTATAGACAAAGCACTAATAAACAGAATAGTTTTTCTATTCATTTTTGCTATGATTTTAATCACACAAGAAAACCAGGATGGTGTCATGACAGCAAGGTTGGGTTCACATGCAGGAAACTTGGATATGAGTCCTGTCCACGTTGTGAGGCTCAGTGTGCATCCTTGGGTATAGTGCTGTCCTTCAACCCAACTTCTCCCACAGGGTAATTTAAAAGCTAAGCTGTCCTTTTGTGTTCCTTAGATAAAATAAGACAGAATATAAAAATTCTCAAGGGCTGTTTTGAAAATGCTGTACAAGGACAATAAATCTCAAAAGCAAAAATTAAGAGGAATAACCATAACAAAAGAAATACTAAATGGTAGTTTATTATTAGTGGTGTCTATACAAAGAAACTTGATACCTTGTTGATGCTGAAACATTACATGACTCCAAGATGCTCTCCACCATATCTTGAGGCTCCATATCTTGCCTATATTCTGCGTCCTCCATGTTTTCTTCTTCTTCTGGCAGTTCTTCAGACTGCTCAAGCTTTATATCATCTTCATCCAACAGATCATTTATCTTTAAAATCCCACAAACACAACAGAAAGATCAAGCTTTCCCATACAGGCAGTTTATTAAATCCAAAGAGGAAAGTAAGCTCTACAAACAAACAACTTTAGCTGTATAAACAATGAGCTATAAGTAACTTAGGCTTTAACCCCAATACAGAAAAAAAATCTACTAAAAATCCTTTTTAAACCAATATTTTTCACAAGAGTCATATCACTAGCCCACTGAATACCTAATCCACTGGCCCTCTTAGCTAGAATGGTTACCCACTGAGATTGTTCAGCATGTGTGCAAAAACTCTTGCCTGAGGGCCTAATCTGCACCACTCAGCTTCAGGCCAGTAAACCACCTAGAATGCTTCCGCTGTTGAGTGGTACAGAAGTAAATAAATAAAACTTCTAAGGTCGCTCTCCAGGAGGCATGGCCTCCTAGAGAAGTCCCCTGAGGGAGGACCCCCCCCCCCCGCTTCTTATCTCCAATCTGAAAACTATATTCAATAATCAGGAATTCATTTGTCTTTATTTGACAGAATCAAGTGACTAGCACTCAAAACTCTAATTTGTACAGAGGATTGGAAAATTTAAAGAAATAGCAGAATTCTTTTATGGTTAATTACCCACTTCTTCCTCTGCATATATAACAGGAATTGGGAGAGGGAAGGGGGTTGGGAGCAACCATGAATAAAAGCTAAGTTAGTAAGTCATGTCTACCATGATACATGGCCAGAACTCTTTTACTTATTACAAATTATCAAACAAAAGTGTATTGGAAAATTACCTGCTCAGTTATCGAACTTAAATCATTAGATGAGAAATCTTCCTCTTCGTTTTCAAAGAGTTCATCATAATTCTCTAGCAGTCCCACCATTATTCTGCTAACTAGTTCTTGCTCTTTCAGATCTTCCACATCTGTGTAAATGCTAAGAAAAATGGCCAAAACTAAATTTATGGTACCTAAAACTGATTCCCAAAGGTTATTAATATTGTGTTTATTTATTTCGCAAACTTATATGCCGCCCCCTTCGCATACGCCTCGGGGCGGCTTACAAACATAAATACCATCAATACAATAATATAAATATTTGCCTTTTTCAGGGATATGAGGGAGATCCTCAGTGACGAGCTGCCTGAATACTCTAAAAATTCCAAGCCCAATTTCCATTATACAAGCCTCTGTGCTTCCAGGTTGGGGGTCTTCAAGAGCAACTTCTATGATGCTCTATACTGCCTGGTTTGGCTGGCTAGGCTAGCCAAAAATCATAGCCGCCAGTCCATTTACACCTGCTGAACTGCTGGCATTTCCTAACAAAAAGGTCAGATGAGGGCTATGTGCTATTAGACTTCTTTCTGAAGACTCTTAATGTCTGCCCCCAGTCTTTCCCTCATGATGGGCCATAAAGGAAGAGTTTGCTGTTGGATGTTTCCTCTTGAAGGTATTATATGCATTTTACAAAACCATGTCCAGTGCTTCCCCAGTTGCAGAGTGGAAAAGGCAAGTTGTTTTTGCCCTGCATAGCCAAGATGTTTTCGGACCCTCAACTAGATAGCCGCCAAACCATTGTCAGCCTTCCTCTAATCCAGGGAGTTCACAGAGATTATTGGCCAATTGTCTAAATCATATCCATCCACGTACCTCTGCAGCTTCAAAGTTGCGAGGAAGTCTAACTACTGAACATGCTCATTGGAGGATCATAGGCACCCTCCTTGCCTTGGTGAGCAGATTTGTTAAAATCCAGAGCAACCAATGCAATGTGAGGAACTACACTTTGATGTACAAATTATGCTAGGCCCAATAGGAATAAGGAAGCATTTCAGTGAACACAGTTATCTTGGTACAGGATCCACAGTACATTAAATTCTAATGAATTTAAATGTAAAAAAAAAAAAAACTTTTATTACACCTTCATACATAATCTACTATTTTAATAGATACAAGGCCATGATCAGTAATAAATTAATTAAAAGGAGCTGAAATTCAAACAAGCTGCTGTTATCAGAACAAACATATTTTTTAGTTTAAAAACTTAAATTTGGGAATATATACAAAATATGCTCCTTTGGCTTAAATTTTTTGGCTGTTGTAGCAACTTGAGTAGCAATAAAAATACTGTATGCACAGAAAACAAATTTAATGAAATTAGATGGTTTAACTGATAAACAGTGCAGGAAAAAGTCAATGCAAGTAAATGCAAATATAAAGTCACATTAAAAGTAGGAACAAATGTTTGCAGTCTCTTAACTTACTGAAAGACATCAGGACCAAAAACTGCAGCCAAAGAACTTGCAGACCAAATTTCTTCATGATGAGCTGCTACATTAACTAAAAATCTACACAGAAACTTTAACAAGCTGTAATTAAGAGGTGGAATCTGTTGCAAGAGGAACCTCAACTTTCTTCCAAATTCATCTTCGTTATAATCTGAAAGTGTGACAGGAAAATCACTGATCAATTTTTAAATATCCTTCAATATCTGAAACATTTCATTTCAGCAATTCTAACATAACCGGTATAGAGGTTCTTTTAAAAAATCATGTGAAACCTGGAGATATTCTTTATATTTTTTGTTCTTAAATATTTCCTTATCTGAACAATACTTCAGAACTTTCATACAAAACACCCTTTTTCCTCGCAATCCATACTTTCTGCCTTCCCACTTTCAGCAAACGCTTTTATTTATCTCTGCACTGCCCTTACCCACTTTGAGTATATTCTGATTTGTCAATTCATGAAGCAAGACTCTGCTCTCCATACTACCCATCAAGACTGAAATATTTCTTTTATTTGGATAAGCATATAACATTCAAACTTTACAGCCCCTTAGATATGCAGCCATCCTGTTTATAGAATTAACTTCTGATATTGCTATTTCAATCTAGCAGTTTATTATTTTTAAGCATAAAATATTTATTTCCTGTTAGTTAGCTGGCTCAACACCTGTTTGACAAAGCAGATAACAGGCAAAAATATTAGTAAACAATATTTTGTTACTCAAACCCAGAGCATCATAATTAGAGCAGAGAATCTGGTCTAAAAACTGCCATTTTCTTTGGCAGGACACATGCTAAAATTGTATCATATTGACTTTGAAAGCAAGAATACAATTGCACTAGGAAGAAACTCCAAATTTCTCAGGCAATAAAGGTTTTTAGATAAGCAATATGGGTCAGCCTTTTGTTTCAATTATATTGTCATAAAGAAAAACAATCTACACATGCTCAAAGAACTTATCATGGGATAACCATCTAAAAAGTTATTTTTAAAAATGTAGACAGAAAGGGCCATTCTAACAGCCCCCTAATGATGCTCCCCACACAAAGTGAAGTACTTTGAAATATACAAAGGACTCATTTGGGAATTCTGAATGAGGTTCTAAGCTAATAAAGCAAAGTATAATGATCCATAAACACCCAGCTAGCTGCTTATTATAATTATTATTATTATTATTAGAACATTTCTATGCCGCCCCTTGCCGAAGCCTCGGGGCGGCTTACAACACAATAAAATACAATATAAAAATAACAATATAAAATTAAAATAAATAATATAAAATAAATAAAAATATAAACGATATAAAAGAAGTTATAAAAGAAAAGTTATTATGGGACCCCTTAAGATGTATTCACCACATTTCAGACCTTACTTTAAAAATTCAACTAAAATGCCTTGAGTATTTTAAACTAATTAAAGGTAGTTTGTTTACCCCCGTTAGGAAAATGAAGTATAGAGGCTATAACTTTTGTAGATAAGAAAATCAATTCTCAAACATTTCCAGGCACAGTGATAAAACAAAATATTCTGGGCCAGCACTGAATGTTAGATGCCTCTGACTAAATTTGGCTCAATTTTAACATCAATCTGGCTTGGGCCTGATTTTTGGACAAAATCTGCTTTGATTGTGCAAGTAGATTATCCTCATCTAGGTTCAAAGAGAGGAATTTTTCCTGTGTCCTTCTGAGCCAACTTCTAGAATTATAATAAACTGAAATTGATTCCTACCTCTTCAGTATCCTTTTGGATATTGTGTAGAGAAATGTGTTCTGGCCCATTGGGATTTATTTGTTACTTTCACACTTGCTAAAACTGGATTGCCATAGGACTTAATCCAGAATCCCTTTACTAGTTAACATTTACATGAAATAGTTTGGCAAGTCATAAGATTAAAGTTCGGAGTCATCAATATATAAAAGAATACCAATAAATAAACTAGAGGTCAATCCAAACAAGATGGAAATGTCAGCAGTAAATGACTTAGATTTGGGAGCTGGTGAATGAACTTTGGATGGTATATATTCCCTCTAAAGGAAGTTTGCCACTTGAAAGTTCCCAACTTTTAGGTGGTGGATTCGGCAAAGAATACTTTTTTGGTGTGTCTTCTTCTTGATGGCTACTAATGTCATTCAGGGGTATGACTTGACTAAACTATAGCTTGGATTACTGTAATGCATTATATGTGGGGTTTCTTTTCTAAAACTACAGTTGTCCCAAAATATAATCACTAGAAATTTAATTGGTACAGGCCACAGGGATCATGTAACATAAGGCCTGAAACCTCTATATTAGTTATTTGTTTCCATTTTTAAATCTAGATGAAGATTTTCCTCTGCCCAAGGAAACTGCAGGATTGTGAATATATAGGGACAGAATATTAAATCTCAAACAACGTATTATTGTGAATACCAACCAACTGCATTCTAGAAAATATAATTTTAGGAGCAGCATACCAACTATAGGTTTAGAAAAACAGTTTAACTGAAATTGTGAAATCAAAGTTGCAGCAGATCTAAATTTCTTTGAAGCCCTACAATACATATGTATGGGGAACAGTCATTTCATTAGACTGGCAGTGAAAAGAATTCAAGGATATTCTTCACATTGATTTGATTCAGTACTCTTGGCATTAACTGTATGAAAGAACAATGGACCGGCTTTTTGGTTACTATAGTTCCCAAATTCTTGGACACTAGTGAGGAGGAAAAGCTACTAAAAACTGTGCTTTACACAATTAGTTTAAGAGAAAGCATCTTTTCCTTAGACTGTAAGTAAGTTCTTGCAGAATTCAGGAATTACATTTTGTGCAAATGACAGAAGGACCACTTTGAACACAGAGGCTATGAGTAACTGAAGAAAAAAATCCATCAACCTCACTTACTCTCTGACCTTCAGACCCATTACTTACCCACATGAGGTTGTAACATCTTCCTGTGCCTAATGAATATTTAAGATCAACACAAGGAAGCCCAAACCACATGGACAATGGCCTACATAAAATCCAGGAATCAGCTACATAGATGGTGGATTACATTGTTGGGCCTGGAAAGTGTTTAGTTCATACATGGATAGCTGCTAGGACCAAAAGCAGGAAAAGTGCATGTTGGTGGGCTGGTCCTACTCCACCAAAAGAAGGCAGTTTCTAGAGTTGTCCACACCATATCACATGTGAAATATGAAAGAAGAAAAATCAATGGGCATTAAATTGTTCATCTGATTATTTAATATTTAACCTATATTAAAATTATTCTAATACCTTGACAAAGTTGTGTCAAATGCATATGTAGAGTACCAGGGATAACTGGTTCTGGAAGTGCTTGAAGAAAAAATCTAAGAAGACTAATAGCTGAAGGTACATCTGCTTCTTTAACCAGATCCACATCTTCTCCATTATCATATCTTTGCCGAAGCCACTCCACTGTTTCTGCATTCCCATTGACCTGAAAAAGTCCTTCTTGTTCTAGACCTCCTAAAGACAGAATGGGAAAAAAAACCAGAATTCAGTACTCTTAATTTTAAGCAAAAACTTCCCAGTCAAACTTTCTATCATGTGCACATGCATGATTCTGTGACAAAAATGGAAAACAGGTATATTTCAATAAAGGAAAAATTAAAATTATTGTGCTCCCACTCCCAGTTATAACATTATTCTCTCTAAGATAGATAATATCCCTATGTATGCCTGATCGTTTACTTTTGGAATATCATAGATTTGGTGCAACGTAACACAATACAGCACAGTCAGGAGTATTAACCAAGGTGCCAATTGCTATTAGGAACATTGGAATGTTTTCTGCCACCACCCAACCACCAGCCCTAGATTAATGTCCACATTTATTTCTACAGAGCTTCATTCTTACCTCATTTCTTATGAGACATATGAATGCCCCACCAAACAAAAGCATGGTAAGAGATGACACCCCTGGAAGCACTTTTTTGTCAATGAGAATGTGTTCCTTCATGACCATACGAGGGCTACAGAAGAGTGTAAAATAGCTTTCACTTTAATAATGCATAATGAAAAAAATCAACATACATAAACGCAAGATGATATCACAAGTGAAAACTATTGATCTTTTCAATATGTAAGGTTATGGCTAAGGCATAGGATGAAAATACATACCATGTTCCTCAATATAGTCCACGACATGGCGGACTACCAATGGAACTTCACTGCCTGGCTGTCCTTCCTGCTGCAGTTCATCGAGTGGAATTCCAAATATTTTGTTAGTAAGAACAGAGTTGCAGTTACTCAAAGAAGGGGAGGAGCTCTTCCTCATATCTTTATGCAGCCAATATCAAAGCTGTCTTTCTGTAAAATAAAGTTGTCCTAGATTCAGTTCCTTCAACACTAAGTACTAATTCCTACATTCATTACTTGATGACTAAAGCTTATCAGAAATCACATGTCCAATGATAAATTCCACCAGAAATTTTTAAAATGAGGTTTTTCCAGCATAACAACATAATACCCAGTTCATTCAATGCTAAAAATTACACAACTGTTAATGATAGCCACTGGCATTACTAGGAAAACAATTGGACTTGTCACATCCAGAGGTTCTGTGCTAAAGTTCACAGCAGTATCTAATTTGTTATTATGATCCTTATAAAAATCACTAATTTCTATATGGATTAATTGTGATATGTTCCTACTTAGGGAAAAAAGGAAAATCCCTGTGGCTTAATAAGGACACCTTAACTAAGTGCTGGGTTAAGCATATTTTCCAAGTGTACACTAGAATGCAATTTATCTTCTATTCAACATATGCTTTTTAATCAAACTGAAGTCACAGAATTGGAAAAAGCACTCAGAATATCCATGCTTGCAGTCCTTAACATATTTCACAAAATTGTAGAATAACCTACCTCAGAGCACTTAAACACCTATGTTCACAAAATATTTTCTACGCCAGCTACCCTCACTGACCAAGCATTCTTTTGTCATTTATGGTTGCTTGAGGTTATGGCAGAAGATCAGCCTGTAGTTCCTCATTGAAGAAGAGCAGAACTCTATCAGTACCTCAGCTGTTAACCTGAAAAACAGAAAAAAGCATCTGAGTACACCAAATTTTCTAAGTATTTAACAGTGCAATATTATACACATGTATCTATTTATTCCATTTATATGCACTGCATTAGTCCACACTTGGGCTCTCTGAGCAGGTTATAAACATTTCAAATAATACAACATTTTACAATCTGCATTAACAATAGCAACCAACTATTCACAATTTAAAATCATTACATAAATTTTTTTAAAAACTATTTTAAATTAACATAAAACGTTAAGTCAGGAATAGGGTCAGGTTAAATTCAAGATTACTACTAACATCAACCATTAAAATAGCCAAAGAAAAGATATGCCTTCTTCTGGCACTGAAATGATAACAATGATGGCACCAGGTACACCTCTCTGAACACCCTATTCCAGAGATGGGGTACAACCACAGAGAAGACCCTTCTTCTGGCTGCCATCCCTTTCCTCTTCCTGGGAGATGGCTCCTTGAGAAGGACCTCTTGACCTGATCCTAATAGACAGGTAGGGACATATGGGAGAAGGTAGTCCTTCAGGTATCCAGTCATTTAAAGCTTTATATGTAAGAACCAGCACTTTAAAAATTGAGCCCAGACTTCTACTGGTAGCCAGTGTAGATGATATAAAACTGGTGTTAATATGGGCCCATGAACTAGTTCTTGTTAAAAGTCGTCAGGTCTTATTTTGAACCAGTTGGAGCATCCAGACCATCAAGGGCAGCCCCACACAGAGTACATTACAATAATTCAACCAGGAAGTTACCAGGGCATACATGACTGTGGCTAAACTTTGTCAAGATATTAGCCTTGGCTGAAGAAAGTTGCTCCAGGCCATCAAGTCTACTTCATCGAGTGATACTTTTGGATCCAAGAGCACCTGCAAGCTGTGAATGCTGTCCTTTAGGGGGAGTACAACCCTGTCCAGGACAGGGTATAGGCCTTTCAACTTATCTGACCAACTACCCACTAACTGGACTTCCGTCTTGTCTGGATTGAGCTTCAGTTCGTTGGCTCTCATCCAATAGACTACTGAGCTAAGGCAGCAGTCAGGATGGATGCCGCCTCACCTGGATTTGATGTAAAGGAGAGACAGAGCTGAGTATCAGCAGCATATTGCTAAGATCTTAGCCCAAGCCTCCAAATGACTGCTCCCAGCAGTTTCATGCAGATGTTGAAAAGCTTGAGGGATAATATGGAGGCCTGAGCAACCTCATGGCATAACAGCCATGATGCAGAGCAACTAACCCCCAGCACCACCTTCTGGATCCGGTCACTCACACAGCAGTGCCTCCAATCCCCAACTCAGCAATCTGTCCAAAAGGACACCATAGTTGATGGGGGCAAAAGCCTCTGAAAGGTCCAGGAGGACCAACAGGGTCATATTCCCCCTATCTCTCTCAGGAAAAGGTCATCCCAAAGGATAACCAAGGCTGTCTCCATCTAAAACCCAGCTTGAAACGCAACTGAAATGGATCCAAATAATCTGTTTCCTTCAAAAGTGTCTGGAACTGTTTGGTTACCACCCTCTCTAACACCTTGCCCAAAACGGGGAGGTTTGCCTCTGTAGCTAGTAACAATCTCTGTGTGTTCTTATCACAGCCTCCTTCAAGAAGGCTGGGACTACTCCCTCTCTTAACAAGGCATTGGCAGCCTGCTGGACCCAGGTACAAACCTCCTCCTTAGCTTTACCAATTAAACTGGATACATCCCTTGAAGGATCTAACTTAACGGAGGAGTCCAGTACACAATGGACCTGAAAGATTTTATCTTCAAAGTCTGAGGCAAATTCATCACAACAAGCTATTGAGGGTTCAATGTAACAGTCTTCAAACCAGTCAGAGGAGCTCAGTAGAATGGCACTGTGAAAAAGGAAAAGAAGAGGCAATATACTTCCATTCTGCCCTCCTCTTTGCCACAGAATAAGCTCAATAATGAGCTCTAAGCCACATTCAGTATGATTCATCATTAGATTTCCTCCATCTGCACTCTAGTCATATTTCTTCTCACTTCAGTGCTGTAAGTTATAGTGTGTATCAAGGAACTGGCCGGTCTTGGTGGAGACAGAGAAGGCACTTAGGTGCAATCATGTCAACTGCCTGAGCTGCCTCTCTATTCCACAAGGGAACTTAGGGTTCGACAGGAGCAGCAATCATATAAGCCAAATAATCCCCCAGAACATTATTTCTTATTTACTCAGAAATAAGCCCCACTGAACTCAACCAATATGTTTCCTCAAGAAATATGAATTACTAGTAGAAAACTATTTAAAATTGTTAATAGATATTTAAAATCAATCCATTCTGGTTATGAGATTTCTAGTTTATATTGAACAGATAAACTGATAGTAAGCTAAAGTTTTAAATATAACAATCCACTCTGTTTTCTTTTCAATGGACATTGGTTACAAAAAGTCACCTTAAGTCAGACAGTGACATTAACAAGCATGAAACTGTTTCTTAGCTTATCAAAGTGCAGTCTGTATTATTAGACTCTACTTGTTGGAACTGGACCTCACATTCTGCTACAAGCACCAGTTTCATCTCTAATTTTAATGAGGTAAATAAAGGGGGTGCATAGGGGCTGTCATACTCCCAAAGTAGCTTCTTGTATGAATAGCAATTTTAGAAGTGCCACAATTTTTTAAAGGTTTTAAATATTCAAATCTTCTATTTCTTATGTAGGCAAATACTTCAGCATAATCTCTTAGATTACAAAGAGCTGGGCTACACAGATAGCAACTGCTTTGGTGTTCCATGACACCAATTAAATTTTCTGGAAGCCAGTAGGCTGCAATCTGCAATACAATTTGTATGAAAGACATGCAGAAACATGCTTCCTTTCATGGCGAATTCCTCCTGTTCTTTAAGGGGACTGTATTTGCTTCAAGAATAGCTTCAGTAAGCAACAGTTACTGCAATCACTGTTTCAGAGGGTAAGGCAAGAAGTCTCAGAGCACTGATTTATCTAAGAACAGACATAAACATTCATTAAAATTCCTCCCTTACATAATTATCTGTCACCTACTGACCACAAGCCCATTTCCTTTGAATTCATCTGTGGGTCACTGGCCATTAAAATAGCCATACTAGGGGAAAGAGGATTCCCTCCTTCGCACAGCTTATTTTCCACAAGTGGGATTGATCAGTTTTCAAGGAAAGAGATGGTGTACAACTAGAGTCCCAAAGGACAAGCTCCTCATTAGTTAATATATAGAACAGTCTGCTTTCCAACCAAGACAAACGTTCAATTTCCTCTCTCTTGAAAAATATTTCTCTGCCCAGTCACTTTGAGGAAACCCTTTGGGAAATTCTGGCACTTACATACAATCCGATACATGTCAGTTCAGACTTAATTCATACATACTTGAATTAACACAGTCAGGCATATTTTCATGTAAATGGTATTGGTCTTACCCTTAATCACTAAGAAACATTCAGAGCTGCCATATGTACAAGCACAATTTATGTTTATATCATAACTAAGCTTAAGTTATGTATTCTATAACATTAAATATACTCAACTGCAACCAGTAAAGCTCTTCACAAAACAATGGATTGCCAGGAGCAAGATCAATCAATGATTCTAACACTAACAATAACCTTCTTAATTACAAGCATACTATCCATTCGTAACAACAATTAAAGGTTATTCTCTGTTGTTCAATAACTAATTATATTATTAAACATATTTCAGCAGGAAGAAATCTTCAACCATCACATCATATACTAAGTTAATTAAATGTGTGAAGTATTCAAGATGGAAATAAGTTCATAGAACTGTGCAATTGTCCCCCTCTATCATGAAAAATAACAGTTTTATATTAAAGCAGACTAATTTTTAGATGACTGTTTCACTCTATTTCCACCACTACTTTCAACAGAACAAACACAGCTATTTGTTCAAATGATAATTCTTCTACATTGCAATCCCACCAAATAAATAAAACTTCATCCCTTTCTCCATTACACATCCTGAGGAGGACAGGGAAAGGAATAGCATTTCTACTTCAGAAAATCATACTTTGATCATTTACAGTTCAATTTTATGCATGTTTCTTGAAATAACTCCAACCATGTTCGATAGGGCTTACTTCTTAGTAAATGAATTTATTCCAGTCAGGGTAATAGAACTCACACGATATTCTTGTCAGTCATAGAATAGTAGGGTAGGGAGGGGCCAATAAGGCAATCAGATCCAACTCCCTGCTTAAAGCATCCCTAACAAATAGCTATCTAGCTGTACCTTGAATGTCTCCAGTGTGGGAGAACCCAGCCTTTCTTGGTAATAGGTTCCAATGAAAACTCTAGTACAAGATTTGAAATACCCAGCAATTCATCAGAACACTGCAGCCAACAAGCATGCTTTCCACTTATAATCAGAAATTCTTTATAGAAAGGGAGTAGGAAAAGAGTAGAGTACCAAGGAAGAAGGAAAATAAGAAAAAGAAAATTAGTAGCAGCCAGACTCATAGCTTACACCTTTAACTTACCTCAAATGTAGACTTTGCAGTATTTGTTTTTGAAGGGCTAAACAGTCTGTCAAAAGGTTAGATGTCCATAACCAAAGTATTCTAATACTCATTCCTTCCAAATATTTATTTCTAAATATAAATACATTAGTAGGTGCTGGATTTAATCATCTTTTGAAAATAATAGCCAAGACATTTCTTCTATTTAAGAGCTCCCCCTGCAGGCCAAAGTACTACATATGGAAGCAAGACAAACTTCATTCTTTTACGGTCTTGTTCAATATAGTTCAAGCATTTTTACAGAAAAGAACAGTGCAATTGTTTCTCATTTTGCATAGATCTGTTCTACCATTAGTGATTGTAAAAGCTCTCCCACCAAAGCTTTACCTGTATGTATTAAAAGCTCCACTAAGCACTGAAGAAACTGCCTAAAAATATAAAGCTATTAAAACAAAAAATCTAATTGCCTATTGGTAATTACAATATAAACAGAACTGTATTAATGAATACTATCTTGCAAGATGAATAACCCTCTTGATGAGAAAATTAAGGGCCTCTGGCCAAAATAACATACAAATAAATTAACAGTGAATAGACATACAGATTTGTTTAAAGAAAATCTCTCTCTGTAAAGCAAATTCCTTCTCATTTTTTTTCTAGAAACACTGCCATGTTATAGTCCACAATCAATAAACATGTCTATCTTTAACATTCAGTAAATACTGTATCTTGGTTCAAACCACACAATAAGCTGAGTTGCTGGTTCATCAGTGAAATATAGATTACCATGCTGTATGAATTCAGCTGCACAAACAAACCATGATTGTTAACTATGAGCAATCAACCACTCAATCCAATGACAAACCATGAGTTCTCCTCTAGTGTTGTTTGTAATTAACCATGGTCTTTTAGCACAAGTCAGTAACCCACTGGGTGTAACAAGCCATTGACTGGGTGTGATGTCCTGTAAATCCAAACCAATTTCTACAGTGTGGCTTATTTGTGATATCAGAACAGCCTATGGCTTCTTCTAGGAATGGTTTGATATGACATTCAAATCCATTCAGTTTATCCCCATTGGAGGTTGAAGAAAGTAACTGATGAGAACTCTACAAGACTGGCAAAACCCTATTGCTGCTCCAGGCAAGTTAGCCTGGACCACCACCAGAACAGCTGTCAGACAAATTCACAGGCAGCAAGACAGAGTGACCATCACCAGTCCACCGCCCCCTTCTGCAATCATGAACTCTTTTGTGCTAGTCACAGCTTTTTCTCCCATTTAACATTTCTTTATCACCAGATACCACTTTTTGCTGCCTCCAGATGGAATGCAGTCACTGGATTGTCACCCTTTTAAAAGCAATTGCAGAACATTTGCACAATTTTATACTTCTTATTTTCTTACTCTTGCACATATGCACACGTGCACTTTTATGCAGGACCAAAATGGCAAGCCTCACATGGACACTGTCCTAGTGGTGCCTGCTGTCAAATTCCTCGGGGATGCCTACCACAGGGACCAATAATTGGCACTGCCCCGGAGACGCAGCAGAGCTTTATTTTTCTCTTTGTTTTCTCTTGACAACTGCCAAAAAAACAAGCTGTCAAGAGACAGCAAAGCCACATGTGATTTTTTGTTCATAGAAGGGGTAGCCCATAGATCACCCGCTCCATGGCAAGGTCTTAGTTTGTGTTATGCATTTTGTTTGCTTTTGGAATTGGACTTTTATCAGGTTTGTCAAATTTTCTCTACCCTTTCCCAAGACGGTAAGTGCAAGGTAAAGTGGAAAACATGATCCACTTCTTTATATGGGAAAACATATGTTTGATAGCTGGCTGTCAAAATTATGGTTCTTTTTAAAAGGGTTTTTTTGGGGGGAGGGCAGGGCTATCAATAGTTTTGAGCAAGGGCATATACAAATTTCTTGCATTTTTTAAGGACACACCAGTGACACCCCCTCCAATGTGCTGCTTGGGCACTTTGGAGGCCACGTCACTAGTTCCATCTTGGAGATTACAAAAAATAAAACTAAGGCATAAAAATGAGCAGAAAAAAGGCTTCAATGAGTGTAAATGGGTCATGAACATGGCAGGAAGGGCAAACAAGATGAGTCTTACTATGTAGTCCCCTGGGATACCTGTGAGAGGATCAAGAGAATGCAAGGGGTGGACAACCCACAGTGATCCCTGTCATCTGTTGGGATCATCAAGGGTATATCTTATTTACATGTATTATTGTCATGATATGAAAACGCTCAATGATCCCTGTTTTAACAACAAGCTACATGCAAGCCATACTCCAACTTGAGTGTGAATTACTATGTTGTCTAAACCCAGTCTGTAACTATTTCACTAACAAAACGCTTTAATAAAAATGAGGATATTGCTCATTTACACAATTTGCATATGTTAGTTGTGCTTAATAGCTCTTTGGAGATCATCCTCAATCAGCCTATCTGCATCAGCAATCTAGATTCTAACAGATAATACAAATATAAGTCTAGTTTTGTTGGCTATGATTCCTAATCTGTCTTTTATCCCACATATATTAAACCAGATTCATAAGGTCTTGCACAATATGAAATTATTCAAGATTTGCATCTTACAAACTAATGACTTCAAAATTATGAATTATTTTATTACACAGAAAGGAAGTGTTTTATTTATTTATTTATTTATTTATTTATTTATTAAAACATTTTTATGCCGCCCCATTCGCCGAAGCCTTGGGGCAGCTTACAACAATAAATTAAAACCACATAAATTAAAATATACACATTAGAATAATAATAATAATTTAAATACACACACACACACACACACAATATAAAATAAGCTGCCCTGGCCATGTTGAGGTCATGCTGCATGCCATGGATTTACATATTAACCAACAAATATAGTTATGCTGATTTTCTGTTTTCTGTTTTCAAACAATCTTAATTAACAATACAAGGGATATTCCAAGGCATGGCTGTTACTTTTAGTACTAACAACTCAACATGTATAACAGTGGAAATTGATTATATTTTCCTCTAGATTATTTTTAAAGACTACCACTTTTAGGTTGCAACTCTGTGTTTTTAATATCTAGAAGCCTGCTCAGTTGGGGAGAAGAGATGGGTATTCAAAATTCCAGTTTAAATGAAGAGATTACATCACACCAAGTAGTTCTTTTAGTTTAGACATCATTTTCTATAACAGTATTGCTGGAGAAGACTATTATTTTTCATTACTATATTCTAATGTTCCTCAGAAGTATTATGAATTATTCTTGATCAAACCACCACTAGAGAGTTGCCACCTATACTTTCAGTAGGCTTTGCCCATTATAAAAAATACTCTTTCCTACACCAGACTCCCACAGTAAGTAACAACTTTTGTAGAAGCTTCCCATCCAAACTCACAATTCTTATAAAAGAGTATTATTGTATACAAGCAATCACTGTGTTCTCTAATTATGAGCTATATATTTCTCCTCCCCTTTACACAAATGATAATGTTCCAGTGTTCACTGTTTTATGTCATAATAGCTCACAACCACTTCAGCAAGTATCATAGACCTGTTGAGCTAGATAGCAAGCTCAATCACAACAGATGCACTATAATCACATGAATTTAGTAATGTGTTTTGGGCAGAAAAGTTGGAATAGCAACTTAAAGTAGATTGGAATGTCACTAGAACATAATGTTAAATCTGACTATTTGTGGACCATCATCGTAGGAAAGCACAGTTTATAGAACTCCATGTATCTCTTTTGAAAAGAAAAACAGAGCAGGTTGAATCCAGTCTTAGTCACAATTCAAAAGGCTTCTTGGACCCAACTAGCATCATCTCCTTGCCAGATGTAATTTGCCATGAAGGGTAAGGGTATAGCATACACCCGACTGGCCAAATCTTACCAAGTGTCTTGTCAACATCCTCAAACCAAGCAAATTAAAATTCATCCAACAATACAGGACAGCCTTCTGGATACACCCACAGAATGATGTGTCCTGATCATGGCATATACAATCAACCTTGCAAAATGATTCACTGCCCTCATTTCAGGTGAATATCAAGGAGACAAATGGGCTCTATGAAGCAGGACAGGCATCTCAGGATCAATCATGTGAATCATCTTAGTCATCCCCTCATTCTACCAATTAACTAGAAATAAGACAGGAGTACCAGTCACACCGGCTGGAAAGTTTCCCAGAGCCTTCTGTAATCCACTGGAATTCATCAGACTGTGGTGGATCATTCTTACAGGTCTTCCACACTTTCAGAGGAAGACAGTTGTTAATCTAATGATCTGCCCATTACATGGAACAAACTTTAATATCTCCCAACCTCAATCCACTATCCTCCTTGCTCAGGAATGAAAACGAAACCTAGAGTGTGCCCTGTTACATGTGTTTGACCAATGACATGTTGGGAGGACCCCATGGTTGGCATGGCACCCATGAAGTCTTGAGCTGCTCCACACCCTGTGGTCCCAAGCATGCATGTTGAAAAAACCCAAGACCATCATCCTGCCAATCTGCAACACCAAAACTGATACCACATCTGTCAGTTTAGGTGGTGAAACTGCTGAGCAGCAGGATGGGTGGTACACCAGCAGAATTCCCAGCCTCACTAAGTTACTACTTAATAATCCAAGCTTCATCACAACTTCTACCAATTTTACAGTGCAATTCTATACATACCTACTTGGAAATAAAAGTTTTTTGTTCAGTAAAGCTTTCTTCAAAGTAAATGTATATAGGATTACCACCTTAATTGTCCCTGTTCTACCAGTGTATGCTGTACTTCAAATCTCTACCTTAGGAACAAAAGGATTTAAAACCTATTCCAATGGAAGCATAAGCAGCAGAATTAATATTAAAAGTATGTTTATGCTTATTGTTTGGTATAATCAAGAGGAATAAACAAAATTTCAATTTTATACACTGAAGTTTGGTCATTATCCTTGACATTTGGGGTTTTGTAACAGCAATTTATATTTCACCTAGTTCAAAACATTAATATCTGATAAACTGAAAGCTTCACTGTTTTTATAGTAGATTCTGTAGATTGCATCTGAAAAGCTACTCAATATGAAATACATCCCTGAATTTCTATTTCATTAATACAAACATCTCCTTTAAGAACAAGCCAAGAGCAAAGTGAAGAAAACATCAAATCTTCTGTGCCTCTGTGTGACTGCATTAACAATTTCTGTGCTATCTGGCCTTTACAGATCATTCATTACATTTCTAACTAGCTGTCATAATACTATTGTTTCTGGCAATTTCCATATTACTTCTTAAAAGTTATGTTTGTATCAAATGCTAATTTCATTTTAAACCAAGGTATTTTTTAAAGAGAAACAATATAAGTAGCAATGTTAGACTTAATTTCTTTTGAAGTTATTTTTCTTGCCCAGCCAGAAAAAAACCTGTACTGAATAGATAATTCAGCCTAATGATAAACCCTGAGCAAAACACCTACTCTGCTATGAAACTCTCTGGGTGGGATTCTAAACTATAGGCAAGTCCACACTTCATGTGCTGGACACAATTGCTTCAGATTCCTGCATTTCAACTACACATGTCTCTGCTACACTTTTAAATACACATACATGTATCTGGAAGCATGTCCTGGGGGTAGCAACATAGTATGGTCAAGCAAATGAACTCTGAAAAGCCCATCATGCATATGGCCTGCTGCTTAGAAAACAAGCATCAGGTGAGGTGACTGTATTATCACCAGTATTATCTTTAATACCTTTATACTTTCCTGAGGCCAAGAAGCATTCTGAGGAAAGGTAAATAGAAGCACCTGCTTTAATCATCTCACCCTGTGATCCTCTTCTCAGTGCTGGGCTGACAGAGTACCTTACCTAGAGCAACTCTCCTACAAACATTTTACATTTGGGATCATTTGACTTAGGAAAAAAGTAAAATGAGTGAAGGCCTATTGAAAGTATGCAAAAATTATTCATAATGTAGAGAAAATTATACAGAAAAATACTTTCTCAGAATATAGACTCCTAGATCATTTGATGAAGCTGGTTATACGAAATTCAAGTCAGATAAAATTATTACTTCATACAGCACACAAGTAAACTATGGAATTTGCTATCACAAGATGATGGCCACCAACTCAGCTTCAAAAAGGGATTGGACAACGTTACGGGAGATATGGTTATCATCACTGGCTACTACACATATTACCTCTATATGCAAACACAATATGCCTCTGTATACCAGTTACTGAGGAACATGATTAGCGTGCTTCTGCCCACACTTCTGCCTACTTGTAGGCTTTCCAGAAGCAGCCAGTTGGCCACTGGTGAATGGAATGCTGGATTAAATAGGCATCTAGTCTGATCCAGGAGGGCTGTTCTTATCACAGAAAGCACTTGGAGAGGCAGAAGACATTTTACCCTGATGGTCACACCATCTGGAATATGGAACCTTGATGTCAGCAAGCCTTCCTGACTCTCACCTTCTATACTAATATGTTTGCTGCTGGGAACACCTATGTCCCAACAGTGCATACCCACAGAAAACACAAAACAAAGCGTGAAACCATCCTATGTCTCAAGTCTAAATTAACAATTATAAGACCTGAACAAGACTGTCAAGGACAGGTCATTTTGGAAGGCATTTATGGGATGCCATAACTCAGAGACAATTTGACAGCATGTAATAATAAAATTAACAGGGACTAAAAAAAGGATAAACTGAAAACTCCAGATGACCTTGTATCATTGTTCCCTTGCACCATGAAAAGTGTGACAGCTGGTATTGACAATAGAGGAAAATCCTGATGGCTGGATTTCCCCCTTCAAAAGAGTCTCAGTTGGTTCAGAGGGAACCATTTGTATGCCAAAGAATTCTCCATGAACCTGCCTTTACACTTCTGAGCTCTGCAAAGGTTTTTCTAATGTGTTTGATTTAGAAGAAATAGCCAAGACTGCTGGTCATGGTCTCATTCAAATTGAAAATCCCCAAAATAAGTCTAATACAACCCTGCAAACAGAGACCAGTAACATGAAAAAAGTTCTATAATGTTAATGGCTTCACTGGGAAACCCCAACAAACTCCCATGGAATCTCAAGCTTCACAAGAGCATGGTCTGAAAACAACGGATTGACTAATCCTTATGTTTGTGGATTAGGAAGTTTTCCAGTAGGTATGACTGACAAGTGACCCAGGGGACAGAATGCCTTCATTTGAAACATGTGACCATTCTGATCAGAGGAAACCTTTCTGTGCTGCACCTGCTCTCTGTTTATGACACCAGATCTGAATTACAGAGGCTCATCTGTAAAAGTCAGATGAGTCTTGCCTTGGGGCAGGATGCTTAACTACATAAGAGTTTTGCTTCTAGTTTCAGAAAGAAAAAAGATGGTAAGTTTGTTCCATTTCCAGTATTACAGATCTCAGCAGGCGTATCAGAACGCTAGGAACTACTCTTAAAACACTAATGGTTGTTTTATTCAAAACTGTCCCCAAATGTTTGATACTTCAGCAGCATGTTCCCATGTCCACGACAACAAGCACCATTGCCCAAATTTATTGTGGCAAATCAAATTTTCAAAGCGATGCACCATCACGTACATCAAAAAAGTTATATATAGGTCTACTTCGATCAAGTAGCCCTCTTACTGTTGTGCCACAGAAAAATCGCCTCTTATTCCCTCGACTGCCAAATCCCCATCCACTGTTCTAAACCTGGGGTTTACCTGCCTCCACAAAGACGGGTTACCTTCCGATCTACTTAACAAAGTAAGACTACCTGCAAAGGAACGCTTCCAGAGCCCCCTGCCCGCCAGCCAGCCAGCCAGCCTGACAACCCCCGCCTCGAGTCCCCCTCATCCGCCGCCCAAATGGAAGCTTCTCCCACAGCCGTCTCCCCCATTCCGCTCTCATCCTTGAGTCCCCTCCCTGGCCACAGCCCCGACGCGCATGCGCGGTGGCAGCTCCCTCACCGTTGCCGGGCGACTCTCTCCTCGGCCCTCAGTTTCAGCAGCAGGTTCCTCCGACTCTTTCCGTTCAAGGGCCCTGTCCGGCTGGGCCTCGCACGGTTCTTCAGGGCTGGTTCTCCAGCAGGAACAGCCGCGGGTAACAAGTGTGAAGCTGCCGTGCCGTACCGGCCCCGCCCCTCCAGGCCAGACAAATACACACTCTCCGGCGTGTGCGAGAGAAGTCCTCAATCCCCGTAGCGCAAGCTTCTCCGCTGACGGACTCTTCAACCGTAGTAGCAGAAAGCGGCAGTATCAGAAAGGAAATGACGTGCCCCTGACTGACAGGAGTAACGAGCGCGCCTCGTTTCGTCCCCCTCCCCCTTTCTTTCCCTCCCAATTGGCAGGAACTGACGTAACACAACGGAGGCGGGACTCAAAAGGCAGTGAAGCTATCTCCAAGGCAGCGAATGAGGGAAGATAGGTGGGTGTGGTCGACTGATGAAACACGAAGGGAGAAAGAAAGCAGAAAGGAGCAGGCGGCGTGATCCAATCTGTTCTGTTCTGTGCGAAATAGTGGAGAGTTTGTATTACGGTATCAGGACTACAGTATGGCCTAACCGACAAATTCAACAGATATAGCTTTTTTTTTTTTTTTTTGCCATGATAGGGGAAGCATCAGCGGTTGAGTTTCTGAGAGTTATTCAGCTATTAAAAGCACAGAGACCATACAAAGGAAAAAGCCCCAATTTTCCTTGTATATCCATGTATGCCTTTATAGTCTTTTATACGTAAACCAGAATAATTAACCTTCCCCCGTTCAATATACATAGCTGTCAAGGGATGTTAGATTCCTCACTTTGTAAAAAATGTGAATGGTGCATTGATAACATAAAACTATAATTCTACAAACATTCTAATTCTACATAAGATAAAAATCAGATGATACTCCATTTCCTGTAAGTGCTGGGTTACATACAAGAAAAAATGCATTTTTAAACATCAGTGTTTCCTTGTAACAACAAATTGGATGCATTCCTTGAACCTGCCACCTTGAATATATAACCTTAGTTACAGACCTTCTAATCCTTAAAATCTTTGTGAGACCCCCTCACTCTGGGGGACAGCTGTAGTTCAGCAGTAGAACATGTTGATTTGGCATGTAAAAGCTTTTGGATTTAGTCCCTGGCATTTCCTATTAGGATTGGGAAAGACCCTGAAGAGTTGGTGCCAGTCAGTGTCAACAGTACTGAGCTAGATGGACCAGTAGTCTGATTCAGTGTAAGAAAGCTTCTTATGTTCCCTATTTTAAAATTTTTGATCTAGCAAAAGAGAGGTTATAGAGAATGATTATGGAGATTCTCAGAAAAACATGAATCAATATTTTCCAATATTCTAATTCAATTTGGCTTTAATGTGTTAATTTAACTTTAATAAGCAAACTTAAAGTGTGCTATGCTACTATATGCCATATAAATACATTCCAACACATTCCTCTGGCCAAAAGTAGTCGAAACATGGGTGAAAATTTCAATAATGTGCTCTTGAGGTTCAATGCTATGCTTATTTACTCAAAAATGTCTTGCTGTGTTCAATGGGATTTACTCCTAGGAAAGTACAAAAGATTCAAAGCTTTGCTTGGACACTATTCTAGTTGGACACACACATACACACGGGGATAGACAACTTTTACAAAACATTTCTGACTCTTTTGCTTTAACTGCAGGAGGGTACTTTGACTATGGGGCTGCTAAAGTAAAAGTCATAGTGATGCTAGTCTCATCATTCCTTTTTTTACTGTGGGGCATGAAGCTAGTGCCCCTCAGTTATGCCAGGCTGGATGGACTGAGGTGGGTGGACTTTGATTTGATTTAAGGATGACTGCCAGAGACAAGCAGCCATCTGCACTAGGGCTTCCGTCTCAAGACAAAGGCTCTACAGTTTGAACTCAAGCAAATCCAGATTGGTAGTGGCAAGAACAGGAACTGGAGGACAAAGGTCAGCAACATGGAGCAACATGACCTTTTCTACACACCCATGATTCATTGTCTTCTTGTCTGGGAACCTATTTCTGTTCCCAAGCTGAATATTTTTGCTGGCAACAAGACAGAACAAAAGACACAAGAAGGAATAAGATCCTTTCTTGGAAGATTATCTTCTGTTTTCCTAGCCTCCACACACAATTTTCTGAAGCAAGCTAATGATAAACCCAGGCGTGTCAGGAATTCAGTTTTATCCAGGAGATAAGTGAGACTTTTCATTTGCCGAATGAATATAGATGTATGATGGATGGGTCTTATTTTATTCCTGGGTATATAGAACTTTCCTCTCAAATCTAAAATAGCAGAGTTTCAACCCATAGGAAGAGAAAATACACCAGAGTAATTCTGAATATGAAATTGGTTTTGCTGTTCAGTGAGAGAATTATTCCAAAGCAACGCTAATGTGATTATAAAATCACTTTTATCAGCTTATTGACTCAACTGAAATTGCTCTGATCTGCCAGACCGTTCCATTAAAAATCTCATTGCTTGCTTTGGAAGATTTTGTCCCCTGAATTTCTCGCAGCAACTTGATTAATGTAATTGAATCCCCCTCTTACACCCACAATCTATCGTACCTATACCTTATTATTCATCTTCTTGCTATCACTTACTATGCACAATATCATTATTATTCCATTTCATGATATTGCATGACATTTATAGCCTGCCTTTTTTCCTCCGGCAGGGAACACAAGGTTGCCCTTCTCTCCATGTTATTCTCACCACAACCCTGTGAGGTAGGTTAGGCTGTGAGTCTAGCTGCTCCAAAGTCACCTAGTGAGCTTCATGGCTGAGTGGGGACTAGTACCCAGATCTCTCATGTACCAGTGCTGTCCTCTAACCACTACACCAAAAGGAGAACTGAACACAATGTTGTACAGGACCACTAATTGCTATATGGTTTAAGAGAATGGCTGTAATATTTTTTATTCTTTTATTGAACTCACCAGATCAAAACAAGCCTCAGTACTGAAGTGTGTCCTTTTTTGAGACCCCTTCTCTCCTCAGTAGTCTCTTGCCTATTCTCATCAAAACTTTCCCCCGTATTTTCTGCAAGCTGACAGTTTCCTTCTTTGATTAACACAAAACATTTCCACATGATTATCACATGATTGATCGTGCTTGTGTAAGGCCTAACCATGTGATCATAAAAGCTGATGGACTCATCCCTTTTTAACTCAGCTATGACTTTGGGAATTTCAGGATACAAAACCTTTATTACTAACCCTTCCCCCCCCACACACACACACCAGCCCCAAATGAGGGATGCAGAGATGAAAGTGAATAATGTCAGCCAGACTCCTATCTATCAGCAATTAGGTTTGGGAAAATACATCCCACTTTGTTACACATTGCTTCATTTCCTAGCAACCACAGAGCCAAATCTCAGTTGAACTGAATCTAAAACTTTTATGTCTGATATAGATTGATAGCACACTTTTTCTTCTTTTCACAAGGAAGAGGTATACCCTTCTGGGTGGTAATAAAAACACCAAGCCAATCTACCCTGATGGACTTTCCACAGCAAAGTACCTTATGCTAGGAAATCTGTTTGACCTGTTAGACCTCAGCCTTATATTCATTTACCTTCTGAGTGAATGTGGCCAGGATTATACTGTTAGCCTATCTTGGTAGCAGACCTTGTGGTAAAAGAACTTTCCCAACCTCCTAATCTTATAACTGAAACTTAATTTTTTTTCAGAGTTACGAATGGTAATCAACTGCAACTATATTAATTAGGCAGTAGTACTTAGTAGTTCTATGCTCTTCCCTCTGTGTGTTTGGGAAAGCCTTAATTCTTGATATAAAACTGAAATATCCATTTACCAGTGACACGTAGCACAGCAGATTATTTACACACAGAAATAGTTGTAGAACAGGGGTGGGCAACGTGCAGCTCTTGCTACCCCTCATGCACCTATAGCTGAGTTGTCAATTTTTTGAAGGCATACCATGAAGGAAGCTTCAGATGATCCCAAGTTGCCACCCCTGCTCTACCACTACAATCGATTGATTGTCATACAGAATCAATATATAAGTATAGATTTAGTATTCGAAAATCAGGGCACATGAAAAAGAATTCTAAACTTGGCTGATTTTTTGTATTTATCCTATAAAGAGATACAGCATTTACAAGTTCCACTTAACCAGTTTTGAAATACCCTTCAGACAATGTTATAGTGGCTACATGGTTGTCAGCCGATCCCAGTCGAGCAACAACTTCAACCAAGCTGCAAAATCTAAGCAGGCACCTAAACAGAAAAGGGATGGGAAACCAAAGAAGAAAGTGTTAAAGTGTAACCCAGGGACATCAACCAATCGATGCCTTAACAGTTGGCAAGAGGCAGAGCTTGCAAAAAGGGAAGTGTATGCTTCAATTTCATGTGCAAATGAAAGGTAATTTGAATCTAAATATTTAATAATTCGGTAGGCCAAGAAGGAGATAATTTCTGCTTGACAGTCTTTCCAGGCAGACTGACTAGGACCTTGGAAAATCCATTATGTTGACATGTCCTTGTGCTCCCAGATGTCTCTCTTGGTTCCTAGCAGGTTCTCTGCACTTCCTGATTTTTATTCCTTTTAGATTAGGAACCGCTTTATTATAATGATTCAGGATTAACTTCCAGAAGAGTGGCTGATTCATTTGTGGCAGCAACTGCAGAGACTTGTGGCACCTTAAAGACTTGCAGTGTAATCTTATACATGTCTACTGAGAATAAGTCCATTATGTTCAATTAGACTTACTTTGAGGTAAGTAGCCTAGCAGATTTACTATTATGGCAGAATGTACACAGGTGTTAACTTCCACAGGAAATGTAATAGGGAAAAAGTGAAAAGGTAGATTTTGCATTCTAAGCAATTGGCAAAGAAATTCACATTAAAAAGAAAAAAAAAATTAGTGTTGATTCCTCAGTTGGGTGTTGTGCTTTTAAAAATAGAATATAGTCATGCCAAGTTGTACAGTTTAAGTCTAGCATCTCACAGGTAAAAATTATCTGTGATCTATTCAGTGGGGTTTCTAGGGAACATATATGGGGAAAAACAATTTCTGCCACTATGGCATGCAATATTTTCCTTTATCTAAAATTCCCAGTTTAATTTTGGTGTAGTTTTTTTTTTCCTGTCCAGGTTAATTACATATCCATTCTATATTTACCGTCTTTGGCTTCTAACTCAGTATTTACTTACTCTAAATTAAATTCCTGGTTTTATTAGCACATTAATAATTGCTTAAATAATGACAAAGCAGGCTTTAATCAGTGATATTCCTTATTATATATCAGGAAACATTATCCTATTATGAAAGGAAAGATTATAGAACAGGCTTTAACACAAACAGTTTCTCCTGCTGCAGATGGCATATTCACATGACTGTTCCTGAAAAATGTTGACACTGCGATAGGTTAGTTCCTTAAATATGGAAGTATTTTTTTGGCCCAATCTGTATATTAAATGAAACTTCAAAATGATGTAATTGGCACATCCAAACAATTGTCCTATATGGCCTGTGCTCAGTGCTTTTTTTGTAAAAAAAAAAAAAAAAAGGCAGAGGAACTCAGTTGCTACCTTGCCACCGGCAGTAAGCACTCAGCGCATGACTACACACACCAATCCCAAGCCAAGCAGCACCCTCACTATCTCACTATCAGATAGCAGACACAAAAGCAGCCCGCAGGCATTATGTTAATGATGTTTGCTGCTGATCTGCTACGCCCAACAGGCGGAGATTCAAAATCACTTCGTAAAATCCATTGGGGAAAAAAGGTGCCGGAACGCTGTTCCGGTGCGTTCGATGACAAAAAAAGCCCTGCCTGTGCTATTCCTGTACTTGGTTTCTGTGCAAAAGCTGTAATGCAGTAATAGGATGGCTACAACTTCTTACTGAGTTCAGTAGCTAATTTTTCTATGACTCACAATCCAATCTTTTTCTGTAAATCACATGAGTTGAAACATAATCCTACATACATGCATGCTTTGATCACCAGCACTAATAATTTCAGCTTACGTTATGAGAATGATATTTAAATTGAATTTTGGTGCTATGCTTCTCTTAGTGAACTTTTTCAGCTTTACTTTCATTTTTATATTAATAGTTCATGGTCTGACCTGCCATCTGCTCCTGGTCTTGTTTTGGCAACAAGAATACATCTTCTCAATCTTCTACTTCCAATGTCATGGTCTATTTGATTTATGTTGGAATATACTGTGGTCTAAACAAGTTATTCTCTGAAAATACAGATACAACTAGGGCAGAGGAAAACAACTAGTATATATTCTGTCTATGTGGCATAGACTCCCAAGTTTGCTTTGAGCTAGGGACTGTTGATCCTGAATGTTAGCAACTCTCATTGTAAGAGAAAGGGAGCATTGTAAACTATGGGGAAGCTCCAATAACAGGAGTCTCAATAGTAATAATCTGTCTACCAGCTCAGGCGCTAACCCAAACCCTAACCTTATTGTTGTAGGAGATGGCTTTCTTCTACTAGAAAGAAAGCACTACCCTTCTGGGTTTCAACCCTGTACTATCTGTCTTCTGTGCAGAACAGAAATTTTCCTCTGAGGATCCTTATCAGTTCTAGCAAAGATTGTTCTTTATCTGACACTAATATTTCTGTTTTTCATTGCTTATAGTTCTCACCTGTCTAACATGCCTTCTCTCCTGAATGTGCATTTAAGTGACTTAGATATTCATTTCTGCATGTCACATCATTATATCCCAAATTTATTAGGACACAATTTTTTACATGTCTGGGGAGGAGAAAGTTCTGCCCCAAAAATGCACAGGATTGTGCCCTGAAATACTTCCTGATGAATATGAGCACCAAACAAGCCTAGAAATTGAGGACTGAGTAGGACCTGAAATCTTTGTGTAAGAAAATGCACACACAAACAGAATGGGTGGACAGGGCCCTTGACAACAGGATTCAACACTAGAGCCAGTGAGCATGGTTACAGGGGTGTTTCCATGGACCCAGCTGATAAAGTAGAATAAAGTGCCTAATATTGGTTGGGGAGGCAGAACACCCACTCCCCAGCTGTCAAAGACTTATTGGTATTCTATAATTTTCATTTCTCTCAATAACTATTCAATAATTCAATAAACAAATACTAAACAGTAAACAATTCCATTCCATTTCAGGCAAAGGTTATTCACATACTGGTAACCTCTCGTCTAGAATAGATCGTTGCAGTTATTGCTTTATTATTGCTTTACTTGGGTCTTCCCTTGAAGATGATCCAGAAACTTCAGTTGGTCCAGAACTGGGCAGTGAGGGTGTTGATGAGGACTTGCAGGTATGAGGATGTAAAGCCAGTCCTTTGCCATCCTCACTGGTTACCAAGTGAAGTCCAGGTCCAATTCAAGATTTGAAGACTTGTGTTTAAAGCCTTAAACAGCCTGGAAACAAGGTATCTAAAGGAGTACCTCTTCCCACATGTACCTACCCTTAGCTCATCATCAGAAGCCCTTCTAAAGGAGCCCCCTCCTTAGGAAATAAGGAGGGTGACTACAAGAAGGGCCTTCTTAGGAGTGGCACCCCAACTTTGAAATCAGCTCCCCAGAGGTGTTTGTCTGGTTCCTTTGTATTCTTTCTGGTGCCAAGCAAAATTATTTTCCCAGTATTTTAACTATTAAATGATTTTTAACGGTTTTAACATTTTATATCTGGTTATTGGCTGTGGTTATGTTTTTCATGTCACTTTGGGTTCTCTGAAGTTTAATCATGGTCTGGTATTACTACTTAGGTTGTTCAGATTTAAATATTGTTTTATTGTATATTGTTGTTTTATCATTGATATTTTATTTGTAACCTGCCCAGGGAACCTTATGTTAATGGGGTAGGGGGAAAACAAACAAATACCATAAATACACTGGCATATAACACAACCCTTGAAACCAAAAATAGCAAAGCAAAAATCTGGGATTGTCTTATATGCCAGGTGAAATTTTTTCCTTAGCTGCTTCCTCCAGTTTCACACCATCTTCTCAGTAACATTGAACCTTGTAGCTGCATTACAATTACCCCTTTCTCAGTTTGAATAACCTTTAGCTTAAAACAAGACTCAACAGGTGTGGCCCACTCTGGAGAATTCATCCTGCTTTGCATTGTATCACACATGGCCAGAGTCCAGCACCCACCCTGCCCAGTTGCCTGCTCTCACCGGGTGGTGGTGTGCCTTTCCAGGATGGCTGCAGCTGTGGCTAGGAAGGGGCATGTTCCCTGTACAGCTCTCTGTGGAGAGAGGCAACTCTGCCTGTGCGGGCCGCCTCCCTCTTGCCCTCCCCCTGCATTCATTCACAGTGTCAGCCATGGCATCCGCCATCCTCCCTGACCAATCCAAGCCAGCCAGTCCCCTTGCAGGCCACCATCAGCCTCCAACTTTGCTATTGTACCTTTCTGCAAACCATCCAGAGAGCTTTGGCTACAGGCAGCATAGAAATGAAATGAATGAATGAATAAATAAAATAAGCATAACATTTTCATCTTTTGTGGCAATCCATGGTTTAGGGTTTGTTTTTTTTAAAGCTGTCATATTACTTTACAAAACTTTCTGTAGACACAGATCTCACAGATATGAGCCAAGGCCTATAGAAAGGGAATGTGAGCTCTACTGAAATTGGAAAGGTAACATGACTTTTAGCTTGAATAATGTGATTTCATGAGAGTCTAGAAGCTTCCAGCTGACCAATACTCATATATACAAAATGACCCTTGAAACCGGAAATAGCACAGCAAAAATGGGGGGAGGGATCATCTTATATGCCCAACATATGATGAACACCAGAAAAACAGCCCAAAATATTGACCTTGTCTTCTACACAAGTTTTCTTATATGCAGGTATATACAATAGCTCTTTGATCTGTCGCCTTTGTTTTATTCAACTGTACATATGTTTGTGATTTATTTTAGCAATATTGAATGTGATAATAAAACTTTACTGTTTGCCAGTTAAGTAAGCAGATGTAAAAATTTGCCAGAAATGTAGTCATATGTTAATCCCATCCTGATCACCTTGAGTCTCCCTCCATTTCCCAGTACTTGCATAATATGTGAAACTATTTCTGCATCCCCCAGGAAAGTGTGGACAAAACCTCTCCTATCTTCTAATTAGTGTACTTCTCATTCTGACTGATGTCTGGTGCAGTTCCTATTTCCCTTATTGAGGAAATCAAATAAGAGTACCATTTTCACACTGAAACCATTTTCTTCCACCTATTAGCAAGATGTTTGTGTGTTCCCTTTCCATTGCCTGAATTTCAAACTGTTCACAACATATTTGCATAGTTGTTAAGCTCTGGGCTCAGTAAATGTGGGTGGTGGAGGGAATCAAGATAATATTTTGCTTTTCTTTCTGCTTTTCCATTCTGCAGGTGGATATTCCCACCCCTAGCTGTGCCCAGCCTGCTTTGTGAAATCCTGTCATTTGCTCAACTACGCCTGCTGCAGGCTTATCAATATTAATTGAGGTGGGCTGAGATGGGAGGAGGGATCAGGGATTAGTGTGACCTTTTCCATCCCATGCTGGTTCAGACGGTCAAAAAGAAGCTGAGAAGAGAGAAGCAGGACAGGTAATGGGATGTGGCTTTAGTATCTTTTTCTCCCATAATAAAACAGAAAGCTATACAATCATAATAGCTTTTTATGGTATTTATGAAAGGACAGATGTTAGTGGTAATCTTTGAGTCAAATTTATTCCTGACTGAATCACCATTTCCCAGGATGTTTTATATCCTTGTTGCTTGGGAAAAAATCTTAAGCAATTAGCACAAAGAAGCTGAAATAGGTTAAATATTTAAATACTGGAATGTTTGTCTAATCAGAACCCTTCTGCATGAATTGTGAACAGGGAAGGGGTGAGGAGGAACAAAGCGATCCACACATCTGTTGTTCCATTGTTAAGCACAATTGTTCACAATTGGTAATCCAGACATTTATTTTGTGGTTTTGTTCTGTTAAAGGAAACTGGGATGTTTTGATCTTATTATAAACAATGCCTTTTGCATAGGCTAGCAAAAGTATTGTTAATTGTTAAGAGGATATTCTAGAAAATAATTAACCATCTGAGAAACCTGATTTCTGTGTATTAGCATTTGGCTTTTCATTTACTATAAAGAAAAGCCTCTCCTTATTGCACAATAAATCAATACATTCCTTCCCTCCTCTTTCCTTGTTTTTCTTCGTGTTTGTTTGTAAAATCTAATCTCTTGTGGTGCATAACATTTATATTATATTGGATTCAACAGAAAATGTGGTCCAGGGATGTTTACAGATATATTTGTAATATGTTACAAGCTAACAAAGCCAAGGGTGTGTTTCTTCTCTCTTTGTCAGGATCCATCATGTCTGACAAACCAGATTTTGCAGAAATTGAAACATTTGATAAGACCAAACTGAAAAAAACTGAAACAAGAGAAAAAAATCCACTGCCTACTAAGGAAAGTAAGTTATTCCTATTCAGCCTGGACATACAATTATTGCCTTGCTTGATATATGTAATGCATAAATACTCAAGGTCCTAATGTTCCAGAATCACTTCTTACCATGGAATCCTATACGTAACTACTCAGAAATAAGTGAGAATAGGAATGCAGCCTTAAAGAAAAATTAATTTGGCTTGATTATATGTATGTAGCTGTAATGTACATTGGCAAATTAAATTACACGTGGTGAGTTTAAACTGTGTTCTTGAATTTACAGTATGTCAAAGGTAATAATATAACTTGCAGTCTGAAAATCCATCTTACCAGACTCTCTGGAAGCACAATAATTATATATTTGAATTTCAAGTCTAAGACCTGCTTTAATATATGCTAGAATGGTAGCCATATTTGACTGTTACCAGCACAGAGAAAGAGAGAGTGAGAGAATGAGAGAAAGGATGCTATCGCACATAATAGCCTGACAAATTTCTTGTGGCATAAAGGATTATGCCAGAATAGTCCACAAATGCTTATGCTACAATGAATCTGCTATTTTCTGCATTGCCGTTATGCTTTTATTTTCCAAATACATTTAGCCCAAAATACATCATTCTATTATTACCATAAAAAAAAATCCTCCATCATAGAAAGATTGTTTAGTGCTGCCCTCTTCTGGATTGTCTGTCACATGTCTACTATTATAGTGCAGCCCTGAGTGAAGAGGCTGCTGCCTACACACATGCCAGGGTGAGGCTCTATGCTTCAAACGCCACAGACCCTCATGGCTGGGTGGCATCCTGAATACTCAAGGCCCAATCATGGGTTGTTGTAGTGTGTGATCCTGGGCAACGGGGGTTAAACATAGCCTGTTCTCACATCAACTTGCCAGGCAGATTCATACAACATGGCAAGTGATGGTTGGCAGTTGAATATCCGGGATAGCACCTGCAGGCAGTGTGGTTCATCACAGCTTGAATAAGCAGCAACAAGCCACAGCATGTTGTGCGGATCTACTGGGTGAGCCTTTAATGTGCCACAACTCTGATGTTTTTGTTGCAAAGAGGTAACATGGCTAATCCCTAGAATTTGACCAATGTGATGTGAATTAGATTATAGTTATCATATATTAGTAGCCTAAAAATGCATACTTTAATTTTAATCTGCCACTGTAATCAGCAAGAAATTTATAATCCTTGGATTTATAGATTATAAATTATAATCTATGGAGCTGGAATACTACTGACATTCTCCTCTCCTCTCACAGCAGATTTTATAAAAACCTGGCACGTGATATATATTACCCAGTTCTGAACCTTGTTTACCATCCAGTGCAATACAGCCAATAACTCTTTGAACTTAGAGCTGCTCTGTTTGGCAAAGTTGCTATTGTGCTAGAATCTACCCTTCGCATGTAACAAAACAAGAATGGCATATGCTAGAGCAGGAATTCCCAAAATGGGTGATACCTCCCCCCTGGGGGTCGTGGAAAGAGCCAGGAGGGTGGTGATTGTTTTCAATTTGCAGTAGAGCAATAGACCTAATACAAAGGCATGGGGGCACTAGGGTTGTTGTCCAAGAGGAAAGGAGTAGCAGCCCAAAAACATACGGGGACCACTGTCCTAGACAGAGATGACCGGTTCTGACAACCCAATTCCTCAATGCAATCAGGTAGAAATGTACATAGTCATACTGACAAAGAATGAGGTTAACTGGCCACACAGATGGGGAAAACCAGCAGTCTTCTCTGTGATCACTGATGTTGTGGAAAGCACACTTACAATCACAACAGCTGTCAGCTTCATCTGTTAACAATAGGCTTTCTCCAAACTCTGAGCACCCACCTAAAGGGATCATGTAGAGGAATTTGTGTGAACTAGGCCAAGCACCATGAAAACTACTGAATGGTTTCAGCCTCTTGTTCCATTACATATACTATGACAGCAGTATGCAATTGGTTGAAAAAATGCATAACATGTTCTTGCCCACAGTGTGGAAAGGAGAGGTGTGCACTAAACTGACAAACTGTTATCATGTCAGAAAGCTGTTTTGTCTTCAGAATTTCCAGATTATTTTACAGGATCTTTAAAACAACAACAACCAGGACATTAGAACCATTAGAATAACCTAGCATTCTGTACTTTAACAAGTTCTGAATAAAATCATGAAAACAAGAAGGGAAAAAAAGAATGCAAATACAATTTGTGCATGACTTTATACATTCAATTGTGACCATTTGGGGGAAGGCATGTGTTATTAGAATGAAAGAAATGCTTAGTCATCTACTTTTAAATTCGTTTTTTGGCTACCCACATGTCTTAGCTTCTGTCTAACAAGATCTGTTGGTGACTAAGTAGGGCTAGATCCATTTGAAGGTAATCAGAGTCTTATTCTTACCCAAGGACTTCCTGTCAGTGGCATTACTGAGCATAAACGCACATCCTAAAACACAATCATGTGCACGTTTTGACAGAAAAAAAGGCCTACATCTTCCACCATGCCCCAAATAGCACACTTAAGCAACTTTCTTGGGTGGTAACTAAAATGAGGCAAATATTAATCTGCAGCTCAAGGAGAGCATTAAGAAATGCAGTAGGTGGAAATGAACCTAAAGATAAGGCATTCACCCACATAATCAGCTTTTTACCCTGCCTTCATTCCAAAGAGTGCAGAGTGACACATGCTGGTCCTTTTTTCCTTGAAACTGTACAAGATGACCCTGAGGATGCCATAGTAGAGCAAACAATTGAACCCCAATCTCCCAATCTAAATCTAGCATGCTATCTATATCCCACATTTCATCATCTGTTGTGAACCAAGGAAAAGTCTTCCTTAGCATTAACTTCTCCAGAAGCAGCGTCCTGTCTAGCTTGAGAAACAGTGAGTGATGCTGGTCTAGCACACAGGGGCAGCAAAGCTGTGGCCCTCCAGAGGTTTTGACCTACAGCTGTGATTAGCCCTAGCCAGCTTCATGGCTGATAAAAAGGGATAATGGAAGTTGTAGACCAACAACATCCACAAGGCCACACATTTCCCATGCCTGTGATAAACCAGTGTCAACCATGTTTCTCTGCACAGGATTTGCTTCTGTGTTACTCACCAAGATTCCCCATGCCAGTCCCAAGAGCTGTGTGCCATGACCCAGCAGTAACTTGTGCATCAGTAGCCAATGAGAAATTATTGCTGGGAATGGAAATGATTGCAATTTGTTCCTTTTGAAATTGTTAATGCAAATGTTCTGCACAAATTAACAGAAGAAAATATCAATTATTTGCTAAGTATTTGGAATAATAGATGCTATAGAAACATCATGTGTTGGTAAATGGTCTTTCTCTGGTTTTCTTGGCAGCCATTGAACAGGAAAAGCAAAGCAAAAACACACCCTGAAGGTGGATCAGAAGATATGGCTGACATCTCCTCCTGTGGGGTTTTAAGTTCTAAGTTTTTTTAACTTTGCTATTTGTTAGGTTTTTTAAAATATCACTTGTTTGTGTATTTTTGCCTTCTTGGTGCAGCAGGGTCTTTTTTTTAAAGCAATGCTCTGAAGCCAATCAAATCCATCTTTTGTAATTTCCAAAAGGGACTACAATCCTGTGTCCAATACACATGTGACAATTTGCCAAAAATGTACACTTTTGTTGTATGTCAACAAAAAATATTATTTTCATACAGTATTTGATGTAGAACCTCACAATAAACCAATTTCTTATGTGTTACTCTTCTTTATAATTGAAATATGAAGCTTCAGAGTGGCACACCCAGAAAGCATGTCCTTAGATGCTGTTAGACATAAGATTTAACCTTCAGGTTACAGTTCATTATGGGTCTAACCCCATTCACACACCATAAATGTTTTGCTTCTGGAAATTGACAGGGAAATACCTCTTGTAACAAGAGGTACAACCAACCCTAACCCTAAAGTTAACTTCTATGATAATTAGAAGAAATTACCATTCTGAATTGCCAGTCTTTGAAGGTGCAAGTTTTATATGCCCTCACATTTAGCCAGTTGTACAATGTGCTGCAATAAGACATGTCACATGAAGGTGTGGTTTTCAACAGGCAGCCCCCACTTGGTGTGAACATGGTCACCAAGGATTCTGCCATAGTTTAACAGTTGTGTCGCCTGATACGCAACACTTTCTGATGGGCTTGGTGCATGAACTGAGGCATAGATTCATATATAAAATGGTCTGAAGATTAGTTTTGTATTATTTCTCAAGACAAGTTTAAATATTAATCTGTCAAAATCTGTTTTCTGGTACCTCTGATGTAGCTCAAGTTACCTAGACCCTAGATTTCAGAATCAGCCAATGTGGCTAAATCATGATGGAAAAGTCCAGGGTAAAGGGCTCTTCACACATTCATAGTGACATTATGGAATCTGTTGATTTAGGGGAGTGGACCGATTCATGGGCAGTCAAGGCTAGCAATAGTTTCCAGGCAAGATGACTATGCCTCTTGCAAGACCAGAGGCAACATGCTCTGAATTACCGCTGCTGGGAACAATACCAGGAGGAGAGCAATTGCTTTCTTGCCTTACCTGAGGGGCTTCAGGAAACAGGATAGAGTGCTACATAGGCCTTTGGTCTGATCCAGAAAAGCCGTTCTTACATGTCTACAGCATAGTTTTAGTAACTTTTCACCTGAAATATAAATCCTTTCTTCTTTGCTAAGTGTAACTATGTTAAGCTTTACAAAACACATGCAAGTTTTCACTATCTCACTATCTCCATAATAGCAGATTTTATATAAAGCCAAGTTTTGTTTTATTCTAATTGCCTAGTGCCACATTTGCAAGGTATACATTGTACATGTAGTACTAAATTGTTCCACTAGATGGTACTTTACCACCACCATACAAGGTCTCTCTGCCCCTCTCCCCTCAAATCCAGAAACTAAAGAGAGAAAATATTTAGATCTAGAGTGAGTATTTGCTTTTCCGGAGATGGCCAACCTTCTAGATGTTTTGAGCTACAATACCCATAATTCCTCAACATTGGCTTACTGACTAGACCTGGTAAAAGTAGCTGACTGAGAGTATGAATTAAATCAATGCATCTTCATATTTGCGTAATACGGCCAAAATAACAAACTTTTTTTCTTTTTCACAAAAGGAAGGATTGATTTTGCTTTCATCAAAATGCCAGTATGTTCAATTTTCTGAAAAAACATAGATCTACTGTCATTCAGAAAGCCTCATAGTAACAGCACTGCTGTTTCAAACTGTCAGAGTTAAGGCTTTCTATATACTAAATTTAAGATTGGTTCTCTACAGGAAACTTTTAAGAAGTGTCTGTGTTCTACTTAGGCTGCAGTCCTATGCTTCTATAAATGAAATCAGTCCCTTGAACTGTGAATACAGCTGGGACTAGATTGTGAATAAACATTCACAGAATTTTGCAGCACATATGCATTCATTCTGTGGCCCAGAGAGCTAGTTGAAGTATCCACAGAATTGAAGGAATCAAAAAGACAGGTGAGTTCCACTTCTGCTGTAATATGTGAAATGGGAGTTGTGGGTCCCATCTCTCATCATAGTGATTCATGGGTTACTTTCACCCACACAAATTACATTGTGGATCAAACAAAGCCAGGCTGCAAAGAATGCACAAGAGCTGGAACAGTTCTTGCCCTGCAGTTCATTAAGCTCAGCATTGCTCATTCTTACAGAAGATGGAGGTAGAAAGCACTAGGCTCTACTTGCATTGGCTGCACTGGACGAATTTCTTGAATTATTATTCAAGAACACTTTAAATGGATGGAAATCATAGATGCAACAATTCACCATGGTAACCATGGGTGTAACCTTGTCAACCTCCTTTCTTGGCCTTTTGTTATTGTTCAGAATTTATAATTATGATTACATTACATTTCTATACCACCCATAGCTACTAAATACTTTCAGTTGTATTCAAAATATTCCTTTTTGTAATGCCGTGTTGCTATATAAACTCACTGAGCTTCAGCTGCAGTTAAACTGAGAATTGCTTGGTGGTCCAACTTTATGACTAAACGGATTTGAACTCAGTTCTCCTCCATCTATGTTTAGTCCAAACTACTGCAATATGCTATCTCTCTCTCATTGCTTGACCTAAGTTTTGCCAATGACAGGTTCTAAACTTAAAATTATTACTTTCTTTGTTTGGTGATATTCACTAAGAGGGATGCAGGTGGCACAGTGGTTCAAACTGCTGTGCTGTTGATCGAAAGGTCGCTGGTTCGAATCTGCACAACAGGGTGAGTTCCCGTTGCTCCGTCCCAGCTCCTGCCAACCTTGTAGCTCAAAAGCATGCACATGCAAGTAGATAAAAAGGTACCACTTTGGAGGGAAGATAACAGCGTTTTGTGCACTTCAGTGTTTAGTCATGCCACCCACATGACCACAGAGACCGTCTGCAGACAAACACTGGCTCCCTCGGCTAGGAAACAAAGATGAGCACCGCCCCCTAGAGTCAGGCATGACTGGACTTTAACGTCAAGGGGAAACCTTTATCTTTACCTTTTATTCACTAAGAAATCAATTGTTTGGTTGCTGAAATTATTGACTAGACCTATATGTTTTCTTATATTTACATATGAAAACACTGCAAAGCAAGCAGACAGCATGACTTTTCCTAACTAGTAGTTCCCTCTCTCTTCATTTCTCAATTCGTCCCTTCTCACTGTATCCCAGAAGCAACCATCTTGGTCTTATCAGAGCAGTCTGGCTGCCTTCTCTCTTTTTAATGCACACATAAGCAGTACCAGTAAAGGGAACAAGGAAGTGGCTGTGGAAATGGGACAAGAACTATGGCGGTACAGGATTGTCAGCCAAGTAATGGTAGGTCACGTGCACATCTTGAGCTACCTAATGAATGCCATACGCCATTGATTATGACTGTACAGGAGATCAGATAATTGTTCAGTTGGGGAGACTTGGAAAAAAGTTTTTCCTAGGGAAAAGCATGGAATTTGCTTCCAAGGTTGGGGCATGCAATGTAAGTTATGATCACACGTCCCTAAATAATGATAACATACCACAGGAAGCATGTGCAGATATCAGATAGAAGGCATATACAAGATTTTTATGTGTATATTTTGTATATTTATCTGCATCTATCATTTTTCAGTTCAAATTTTCAACAAATATGAAAAGATTACACAGAAATAAGGAGCTTTCTTTGATAAAATAAAAACTTACAAAACTTTCAAATTCAGCAACATCAGAATTTATGCTGTGAACATTTGCATGTACTTTTGATGATTCACTCACAGGAATATTTAAAAGTGAAACTTTTTTTTTTTTAAACCTTGTTGATTTTAAAGAGATAATATCAAAAGCTTTTATTGCCCCCCACTCACAATGATGAGGTGGCTAGATGGAGTCACTGCAGCAGTTGGTGTGAGCTTGAGTGGACTCCGGCGGATGGTGGAGGAGAGGAAGGCCTGGAGGAATGTTGTCCATGGGGTCGCAATGGGTCAGACACAACTTCGCAACTAACAACAACAACAACAACAACTCACAATGAAGAATGCTGTCAATTTAGAAGAATTATCAGTTTAAGTGTTCCAAAGAGAATGAATGACATACTCAGTCCTCAGCCCTTTGACACAGAATCATAGACTAGTAGAGCTGGAAGGAGCAAGAAAGCCATCAGGTCCAATTTGCTCCTCAGTGCAGGACTCCAACTTAAACCATCCCTCTCAGGTGGCTGTCCAGTTGCATTGTGAATGTCTGTAGTGTGGGAGAGCCCACAACCTCCCAGTGTAGTTGGTTCCATTGTCCTACTGCTGTAACAGGAACTTCTTTCTGTTATGTGGTTGGAATCTGGCTTGGTGTAACTTGAGCCTGTTATTCTGTGCCCTGCTCTCTAGGATGACTGAGAAGAGATCCTGGCCTTTCTCTCTGTGACAGCCTTTCAAGTACTTGTGGAGTGCTATCATATCTCCCCTCAGTCTTCTCTTCTCAAGGCTAAGCATGCCCAGTTCTTTCCATCTTTCTCATATGGCTTTGTTTCCAGTCCCCAGATCATCCTTGTTGCCCTCCTCTGACCCCTTTCCAGCTGGTCTGCATCTTTCTTAAACTGTGGTGCCCAGAAATGGGTGCAGTACCCCAGATGGGGCCTAACCAGTGCTGAGTAAAGAGGAACTAAGTACTTCACAGGAGTTAGAAGCAATAGTTCTATTAATGAAACATAAAATAGCATTTGCCTCTTTTTGCAACCTCATCACATTCTTGACTCATATTCAGCATGTGATCTATAACAATTCCAAGATCTTTCTCATTTGCTGTATTGTTGAGCCAAGCATCCCCCACCATATAAGGATGCATTTAGTTTCTTTTCCTAGGTGCAGAACTTGGCATTTGTCCTATTGCCATTCTGTTGCTTTCAGCCCAGCACGCCAACCTATCAAGATCACCTTGAATCTTATTTCAGTTTTCCATGGTATTAGTTGTCTCACCCAGTTTTGTGTCATCTGCAGATCTGATAATTGTTCCCTGTACTTCCTCATCCAAGTTATTAATGAAAATGTTGAAGAGCACTGCTTTCAGGACTGAACCCTGCAGTAGCCCATTTGTTACCTCTCCCCAGTTGGAGAAGGTGCCATTTATGACTCTAATTCTGTAGCCAACTGTGGATCTATCTGATGGTTATTCCACCTAGCCCACTTTTAGTTAGTTTGATAATCAGGAGATCATGGGCACTTGGTCAAAAGCTTTGCTGAAGTCAAAAGTTTTGCTGAAGTGAAGAAAGAACCCAAGATAGATTATGTCCACGGCATTCCCTCAGTCCATCAGGAAGCTTACCCAGTAAAAAATGAAATCAGATTAGTCTGGCAGGAATCACTCTTGAGGAATCCATGTTAGCATCTAGTAATGACTGCATTGTTTTTAAGATGTTTGCAGACTGACTGCATTATAATCGGCTCCAGAATTTTCCCAGGGACTGAGGTCAGACTAACTGGTCTGTAGTTCCTAGTTCTTCTTCTTTTCCTTTCCATTTTTCCTTAGTTAATCAGCTCAGTAGAGCTTAATCCTAGACAAGTGCTTATGTGATACAGTCTAAAGATACAACCCTATGCATGTTTAGAAAGTGGGGAAAGACCCAACAAGTCCCAGTATAGCTAGATGGGGAATGCTGGGAGTTGTAGGATTTTTTTCTTTCTTATTTAGGATTGCACCTTAAAGTTTGGAAATTTATTTTAAAAATTACACCCCCACACCCCCTCCAAATGTCTTTAATCTATTCCTGATAATGCACCAAAACAATGGAATTGGTCTGTGGTGTAATTTTTTCACACTGATCTATTCAAAATATATAAAACCACTCTGAACACCAGCAAAGCCCTCTCCTATCCTCAGTAATGCTGTCCTATTCCATGTACATTTACAAGGTATTCTTTCCTTTCCTTACCTATTTTAATATACAGTTCTTAGAGACCAAGTCCTAATCCAGCACATGATCTTCCCTCAGCATGGCTGCAACACCTTTAGCAGATGGGACAGGACAGAATGCCATCTATATGTGCAGGACTCAGCCATTTTTATACCAATAAGATGCTCTATTAGCAGGGAAGGATTGTAGCTCAGAGTTAGTTGAGCATATGTTTTGTAGACAGATGGTGCCAGGTTCAATTCTGGCAACTTAAAGTAAAGTTGGGAAAGTATCTTTCTTGAAACCCTGGGGAGTCAGTGCCAGTCAGGGCAGCTAATTGTGCAGTAGACAGTCTATTGCCTTTGGGCCTGGGGATCTCTGAAAATGGCCCATAGAGTAAACAGTTACCTTTTCCTAGTCAGAATGTAAGCTTCCTTCTTGTAAAACTGCAGCGGGAATTAGGTAAAAATGGTGCAAATGACTGTCTTGGTATTTCACCCAGATGTCACTGGCCCTAGCATTTGAGTGGAACATACCCAGATTTTATCAAACTGTCTCCATCTGCAGCTCACTGTCTGTTCATGGTAGCCTTCCAGGGAAACAAAGAATGTTCTTCCTTTCCTAAAGTTTAGCAAGAGGAAAGACAAGAAGGAGGGAAAACACAGGCTGCTTTGGAATATAGAGCCAGCACATACAAGGAGGAACATGTGGAAAACAGTTTTGTCAAAGAAAAGCATAAAAAGGATGCTCTTCACCTTGTCCGAACACGAATATTCTTGAGTTTAGCATTAGCACTGCCCTGTCTAGGCTGATAGCCATCTGACCCTAGGCTATAGACTAATACCCACCAGACGCCCCAGTATGATGAATGTTTAACATAATTCAATTTGCACACTAGATACCTCTTATCACTCCATCCCAAAAGCTTCAGCCCAAAGCTGCAAATTCCTGCAGATAACATTTCCATAGAAAGAAGGCATTTTCAGGGACAACGTATATTATCCCCCAAGATAGGAAAACTAGTCATGAGTTGTTCATGTCACAGAAGGAAAGACATTTCACTGTACAAATAGCTCCATTCTGTTTCATGGAATGGCCAGTCTGGGTCCAACCCATCAAAACTTGTTTATTGTGGGGTTAACAGAACCCTTTTCATTTTGCATCAGAGCTACAGAGGCCTTAGAAGGATCCCTTTGCGGGTGGGGCGGGAAGTTTCTTCTTTTTGGTCAGCTGCATCAGTAGTCTCTCAGAATCTGCATCTAGAAAGCTAATTGATTTAACACTGTAGGAGGAAGTTGGGTTGGGAGAGATAAAGATGTCTCAGGTATGTCATCTTTGACTGGCATTTTGAACAAAACACTTGCTGTTTTAAATCAGGGGCAAGAAGAATGTGGACAAGGTCTACTGGTCTTTTTTACACAGGTGGATGAGGCTCTATATTACTTTTTAATACAGTGCCCTTAATTAAAAAACAGATTCCAGGACACTAGACAGAAACATATTCAAATATGCAATATAATATTTAAAATACATGAAACATCAAACAACAGTTCAATCTCTGGGTGATGTCCAGAAACTTTCAAAGGGTTTCTGACTCTCAGCATATTAATTAGAACAAGTGAAATTGCAAAATAGAAAGAAAAAAAGGACACTACCATGGTTTGATTTGTGCTAATCACCTATCTCTTAGTCTCAGTGTTCCTCCTCTGTAACTTAGACATACAAATTGGTTGCTTTTGTCTGCATTTTTGTTCATGTCTGCTGCCCACCCCCCGTTTAGAATATCCTGTTAAAACCTCTGGTAACTTACATGTAGATTTCTACCTCTCCCAGCCTACAGTTCATAGACTAGCACCCTGTTGTGGCCCAGTGCTAGTGCTAATGATGTTGTGCCAGCCTAACACTACCTTTTTCATTGCCCTAGCAAGTGCTAGTTACATTGCAAGCATTGGCTTGCACAATTTATTTTTTGTGTAATTTACACACTGCCTTTTTTCCTACAAGGTACCCAAGACAGTTTATATAACCTTCCTTCCATTTTTTTTTTTTTTTTTAATTCACAACAACCCTGTGAAGGAAGGGTTACTGACTGGCTCAAAATTACCGTATAAGTTTAATGGCCAAGTGGGGACTTGAACCTGGGTCTTGTAACTTCCAGTCCAACACCCGACTACCACATCACACGTCATCAGATGATGGCAATGTTATTACCACTAGTGCTGGGGTTCAGTCAGATGCTACCCAATGACAACTGATTTAACACACTGAGGTATCATGTGTTGTTTCTGGCTGGTAAGTCTCAGATGCTCTAGCTAAAAAGAAAACAGTAAAAAAAAGGATAGATCCTGCAAGACCATCATGCTGTCCATGATCATCCTCTACATTTCTTAGATACTATTCTCTCTGTGTCTCTCTGTCTCTCTCTCTCTCTGTGTTTCATAATAAAACAGAACCCCAATAAACAACTAGAACATCAGTGACAACCATAAAGAATGCAACTCAGCCAATGCATTAGAACAGCCCATCATGTGCCAACTCAGGCTTGGGAACAGAGAATGTCGTGGCCTGGCACCAAAAGATGACAATGTTGGGACTGGGTTGCACTCCTCAGGGAGACTAGTCCACAGCTGGGGACCTCCAGCAAAAAGACTTCTTCCCTGTTGCTGTGCTCTAAATGTCCTCAGAGGAGGGCCTTGGATGCTGTTTGTATGGTACGTGCCAGGAGTAGTGCTCTGTCAGTCATTGCAATCCCAAGCTGTATCACTTTAACCCCCCCCCCCCAAACTGGCCTGGTTTATGTACAGGGAACTACTGCAAGTGACCCAGAATTGGAGTTAAAAGCTCAGTCCTTCCAGTTCTCATTCACGGCCTGGCCACTGCACTTGCACAACCTGTGGTTTTTGGACCATCCCAAAGGCAGCCCCACAGAATTCACAATGCAATAATTTCCCTTGCAGATTAGCAGAGCATAGACTGCTGAGCCAGGTTATCACTGTCCAGATAGCAAGGTTCCTGCTAGCCGAAGGTCTGGTTTTAGGACCAGAAGAAGAAGAACGAATGCAAAAAGAAAGCCTGGAAGTGGGAATCATTCATCTGGAAGTCCCCGTGGGGTTCTGAAAACAGTGAGCCTTGCCCAGCATCGCCTACTCCAGTGGCATAGTGGTAGCATAAGTGATTTCTCGTGCAACACCAATAGCAATAATGACACTGTGGGGATTGCTCACTCAAGCGCTACTTCAATGGCAGTGTTGGATACTGCCCTGTGTAACCTGGTGCCAATAAATAAATCACAGAAAGGGGATTTTGGAGGGGATACATTAAAAGTGCCACATAGAACCACAGAATTGTCAGGTCAGCAGCCCCAACAGCAGGATTGTTAAAGCTCTAATCATTCTTCAGACAAGGGTTTGACCTGTTTTGCGTTTGAGTTTTGATGCTTGGGGTTATTCTGATGGGTGCATACAAGTCCGTTGCTACCTCACTCCTGAGGAGGGCGCCGCCATCTTGCCGGCCAGTGAGTTCCCAGCGTCCGCCCTGCACCTCCCCTGCCGGCGTCGGTGAGAGCAACGCAGGATTGGGGGTGGGGCGTGGGGACGGGCGCCGGCTTAACTTGCTGGATGCGGCCGGGGCCAGTGGCCTCGGGCCGGCGGCCAAAGGGCGGTTGCCACTGTTCAAGGCTGTGTGGGGGCTGGACTGGCAAGGGACTTTAGCGGAGGGTGAAATTTTATATTGGGGGTAGATGGGGAGTTTTATATTGTTTTAACGTTTTTATTGTATTTTAACTTGTTTTTACAGAGTCGTTCCTGGCCATGCTGACGGTTGGGTTACCTGGGGAGCGCGTGGGCGCTGCCATTGGGGTGCTTGTGGACAATGGACGTTACAGCGGTGGGGGTTTAACGTGTCCACGTAGAAGAAGGAGGGACAGAAGGTTGACACCTGTCCCTCCTTCTGGTTTTACCCCCAGCCAGAGAGTTCCAGGTAGTCTTGTCAACCGCCGCCCAGGCCTGACGGTACTGCTGCTTAATGCCAGGTCGTTCCACGACCTGATTGTGGATGAGGGGGCCGACCTGGCTTGCATAACAGAGACCTGGGCGGGAGAGGGGGGGATGTCACCCTCTCTCAAATGTGCCCGCCCCGGTATCTAGTTCAGCACCATCCACACCTGGAGGGGAGGGGAGGGGAGGGGAGGGGAGGGGGGTTGCTTTTGTTTACCGAGCCTCCATCCCCCTCACGGGGCTTCCAGTCCCCTCGAGGCCGGGGCTAGAGTGCCTCTCCTTGGTGTTGGGCAACCGAGACAGATTGGAGATTCTGTTGGTGTACCGTGCACCCTTCTGCCCAACAGACTCCCTGCCTGAACTGACGGAGATCGTCTTGGACCTGGTGTTGAGGACTCCCAAGATGTTGGTCCTGGGGGACTTCAATCTCCATGCCGAGACTGGTCTGACCGGGGCGGCTCAGGACTTCATGGCCTCCATTGTGGCCATGGGGCTGTCTCAACATGTCACAGGCCCGACCCATGAACATGGACACACTCTGGACCTGGTTTTCTCGACGGGGCAGGAAGAGGGTGGTCTGAGGGTGAGGAATTTGTGTTTGACACCCCTGTCATAGTCAGATCACTTCCTCGTGAGGTTTGGGCTCGAGAGCGGCCTTTCCCTCTGTAAGGGTGCGTACCCGATTGTGTGGGAATCTAGACAGATTCCTGAAGGCCCTGGGGAATTTCTGGTTGACAAGGCTGGTGCTCCTGTCGATGCTCTGGTTGAACTATGGAATGGGGAAATGACCAGGTTTATTGACATGATCGCTCCCAAGCATCCTCTCCCGCTGGGCAGAGCCCACTCTTCCCCTTGGTATACACCTGAATTGCAGGCAATGAAGCGGGTTGGGAGACGTCTAGAGCGTATGTGGAGGAAATCATGGGATGAATCTGACCGAACATACTTAAGAGTCCATTATTGGGCCTATGCTGTTGCAGTGAGGGTAGCGAAAAAGAAATTCTTCTCCGTTTCCATTGCCTCCTCACAATGCCATCCGGCGGAGCTTTTTCGGGTGGTACAAGGGCTGGTTCACCCTGGCCCTAAGAAAGATCCAGTACCACCCTCGAAGGCCTGCTGTGACGACTTTGCCAAGCATTTTAGGGAGAAAATCACTCAGATTCGTCATGAGCTGGACTCCTCTAGTGACCCAGAGGCTTCTGGGGAGATACCAATGTCACCGTCTGGTCCAAAATTGATGGCTGAGTTTCAGTCATTGCGGCCTGATGTGGACAAGGTGCTTGGACGAGTATGTCCACCACCTGCCTCTTATAATTAACAACGCCAAACACGGGATAGGGACCTGGATCCTGGAAGTGGTTAATGCCTTTCTGAGGGACAGCTGGGTACCTCCCCCTTTAAAGGAGGTGGTAGTCCGACCAGTCCTGAAGAAGGCGTCCCTGGATCCAGAGATGGCCACTAATTATAGACCAGTGGCCAACATCCTGTTTTGGGGCAAGGTGTTGGAGTGGGTGCTGGCGGGACAACTCCAAGCACTCTTGGAGGAAACTGATTATCTGGACCCATTTCAGTCCGGCTTCAGACCCGGGTATGGTACTGAATCTGCCTTGGTTGCCCTGTACAATGACCTGTGCAGGGAGAAAGACAGGGGGAGTGCGTCCCTGTTGGTTCTCCTGGACCTCTCAGCGGCTTTCGATACCATCGACCATGGTATCCTTCTGGATAGGCTGGCGGGATTGGGGGTTGGAGGCACTGCCTTGCAGTGGCTCCGCTCCTATCTCAATGGCCGATTCCAGAAGGTGATGCTGGGGGACTATGGCTCTGCGCCATGGCAGTTATGCCATGGAGTACCACAGGGATCCATTTTGTCCCCTTTGCTATTTAACATCTACATGAAACCACTGGGAGAGGTCATTAGGAGGTGTGGGCTGCAGAATCATCAGTACACTGATGATACCCAGCTCTACCTCTCATTTTCTACCAATCCAGGTGAGGCAGTGGCTGTACTGAACCGGTGCCTGGCCGAGGTAATGGGCTGGGTGAGGACCAATAAACTGAAGCTCAATCCAGACAAGACGGAGGCCTTGTTGGTAGGCGGATCGGGCTTTGGGGAAGGGGACCTTGACCTTATCCTGAATGGGGTTGCACTCCCCCTTAGGGACAAGGTCCGCAGCTTGGGAGTGCTCCTCGACCCAGAGCTTTCACTTGAAGCACAGCTGACAGCAGTGGCGAGGAGCGCTTCCTTTCAGCTTTGGCTGATCCATCAGCTGCGTCCCTACCTGGAAAACGACTGCCTGGCAACAGTGACACACGCGTTGGTAACTTCCCGACTAGACTTCTGCAACGCGCTCTACATGGGGCTGCCCTTGAAGACGGTCCGGATACTTCACTTGGTTCAAAATAGAGCTGCCAGGCTGCTGAAAGGGACTGGTCATTATGTTCACATGACTCCAGTCCTCCATCAGCTTCACTGGCTCCCCATTGAAGTCTGGGCCCAATTCAAGGTGTTGGTTATGACCTATAAAGCCCTTAACGGCTTGGGTCCTGGTTACCTAAAGGAGCGCTTACGTCCATACATGCCCTCCTGCCCCTTGAGATCAGCGGGAGAAGCCCTTCTCCGGGAACTCTCCGTGAAGGATATTAGGAGGGTAAGCACCCGGAGGAGGGCTTTCTCTGCGGTGGCACCCAATCTATGGAATGCACTCCCCAGAGAGGTCTGCCTGGCGCCGTCATTATTTGTTTTTCGGCGCCAGGCCAAGATCTTTTTATTTAAACATCATTTTAATTGTTAATATTATTTATTGATTTTATATCTTTGGCCAGGACATCTCCAATTATATTGTTATTATATTGTTATTATATTGTTTTTATATGGCTGACATGTATTTATTTATTTTTCTGAGCCTCCCCGAGGCTTTGGAGAATGGGGCGGCATAGAAGCTCGCTAAATAAATAAATAAATAAATAAATAAGTGAAAACATTTCATATGACTTACTCCTCTGTGCACTTTTGTCCTAGATTATCTTGTGAGGCTGCATTCCTAAGGTTGTGAGACTTCATGCCTCATTTGACAAAACAATTGCAGACACACACATGCATGCACACCACACACTCACACATGCACAGAGCGGGAATCTCTCAACCATGTGCTTAGTTTTTTTAACATGCAATTTAGCCTAAAGACTATATACATATTATAACTGACATTTTTACTGTTTCAAAGGCACAAGTTTAGATTCCAAGAGGGGGAAAGCGTGTGGGATAATGTACACTGTTTATTGGAAATTTAGGGGTCCTTTGTGTTTTGAGTTGGTGGCCTTCCCCAGGGACAGAATCTATGAATAATGCCTTACCAAGAAAATGTTGCTATTGTACAAACAACCTTGTATAATGGTTTATGATATGTCACTAACATATATTAACATTTTTAATATTAATAGACACGGTTACAATCTTTAAAGCTGCAATCCTATCCTTTCTGACCTGGGAATTAGCCCTATTGAACGCAGAGAGATTTACCTCTGAGTAGACATGCATAGGATTGTGCTGTTGGGCTGTAGTCTAATGCTCACGTACCTGGGAGTAAGTCCTATTAAAGGACATGCTGATATTTATACGGTTGTTCTGTAAAAGGAACAGCATGGATACAATACATATAAGCTAACCTATATAAAGGAAAAAACATCAGAATGGTCATGAGGGTTCTATATAGGGATGTTTAGAATTAGGCATAATGTGGGGAAGGTACACACAGAGAAGGTTTCTTTCGGTCTCGGGTATTTCCAGACAAGTTTTTTTTATTGTGTAATTACTGTGCCCCATTCATGGAATTTTACAGTGGGTACAGCTATTGTTATCTTCCATTGTAACCCCCAGTGGTTTCTCCACTATTTCTTCCATCTTCCGCCTTACTATAGAAAAATACAAATCTAGAAAACACAGAATAGCTACACAATGCCCTTGGTCTGGCAGGCTCAGCCTCATGATTCCTCGTAATAGAAGTACCCTCTGGCTTTTGCCATCAGCCGGAGGACCCGGGGCCAACCTCATGCTCCATCCCCAGCTTCCCAAGAACAGCACCAGTCTAAACAGGAGTTCAGCCTGGCCCATCCATCAGCCAGAGAGGGCGTAGTTACAGGGAGTTCACTTCCCCCTCCCTTCCCAAAAGAACACTGGCTCCCGTTCCCAGTAACCCTGGGACTTCAAAGGAAAAGGGAAGAACACTCTGGCACCATCCATTGATCAAACAGTCTCCGATTGCTATTACACCAGCAAGGGAACATAGACACATAGGGAAAAAGTGAGTCAGAAAGGGTTTCCAGGGCCATCTAGTCAGATCTGCAGCTCCAGCCAGTTCCGCTCATGTCATCCCCAACACGTGGTTGTCCAATCTTTCCCTGAACACCCCCACTGATGGGGCCTCAACCACCTCCCTTGGAAGCCCATTCCATATCCTGGGGCTCCTAACCATCAGGAAATACTTCTTGGCATCCAACCTAAAGCCTGATTCCTTGACCTTTGCCCCATTGGAACGTGCCCTGCCCTTCACTGCAGGGAGTAACAGGTCACGGCAGTCCTCCACATGACATCCCCTCACATACCTGTAAGTCACTAAAAGATCCCCTTGGAGTCTCCTCTTCTTCAGGTTGAAAAGATCCAGTTCCCTCAATCTCTCCTCATATGTCAGCCCTCCCAACCTGGCTACCATTCTTGTGATTCTAGCCTAGCTATGTCTCTCCTTTAATGTGGAGCCCAGAACTGGACACAGTAGTCCAATTGTGGGCACACCAGAGTCATGTAGAGCGGTATCAACACCTTCCTAGATCTGGAAGCCATTTTTCTGACTATATATCCAAGGGTGGTGCTTGCCTTCTTAACCGCCTTATCACACTGCTGGCTCATGTTCAGCCTGCTGTTGACAAGTACCCAAGATCACTTTCTCATGTGCTGCGCTCCAGCCACTTGCCCCCATCCTGTACCTGTGACACCTATTCCTGTGTCCAAAGTGCAAGACCTTGCATTTATCTGCACTGAACATCATCCCGTTTTCCCCTACCCACTTCCATAGTCTGTCCAGATCCTTCTGGATCTGGTTCACCTGCTCTTCCATTGTGGACACCACCTCACTTTGGTATCATCTGTGAATTTAGTCAGCAGACTATTTATCCCCTTCTCCAGGTCCAGGTCACTGAGAAAACAGCCAGACATCAGCCAAACATAAAGTGAATTTACATACCTGTTTATAGCTCACCACCTTGTTCTGACCTTAAAAAACTGAGCTCCTTCCATCTCCACTTCCTTTTCCTTCCTCTTCCCTTCCCTCATGTTTCTCATCATTATAATTTGTTAATCTTTTGGCAGGGCCCATCTGTCTTTTGACAGATGTAAGCCATTTGGAGGGGAAATAAGTGCCTGAAAAGGCAAGCAGGAAGAACATAAATAAATAAATAGCATTAGAATGGAAGTAATGATGGAAAATTTAGGGCTGACAAAGGGAACTAGTTCCTGCAACACATTGTTAAACTATGGAATTTATAACCACAAGATGTAGTTACAGCCACTAATTTGGATGGATGAAGTGGATTAGATAAAATAAGGGTGGATCAAGCTATCAGCAGCAACTAGTCATGATGGCTATATATTACCTACAGTATCAGAAACAGTAAACCTCTGCATGCCATTTGCTGAGGAACATGAATGGGAGGGTTTGGTTGGATTCATATTTCCTGCAGAGATCTGGATGGCCACTAAAAGCAAACTTAATGCTGGACTAAGTAAGTCTGATCCAACATGACTCTTCTCATATTCATAGTTGTAGATTTCCATATTCAGAAAGCAATGTTCAATATTTAAACATCAATATATACTATTTTATGGATTTGATCTTGTGGGAATCTGTTTCTAAGTTCTTCTGTTTTTATGGGTTGGTGTGCATATATGATTAATTCTTTTTAATCAAAATGTTGCATGTCTCAGGGACATTTAAAATGTTAGCATGGCTAATTATGTGTATTTATATATTAGCATAAATGTAGGGATTGTTTATGAAACATTACAATTTGATTAGCAAATTGTGGTACCATTTTGTAGATTCAGGAAGCACACTTATGTGAAATGCATCTGACACCTACATCTGCAGGATACTGTTTAGCAATTCCTGTAGTTCTTACAGACACAAACAGCGCGTGGTTTCTTGGTATTGCAGAAAAAAACCCTTCTATTTTGTTATATTTTTATATTTAGATTCACCACAAGGGCAAGAGCTATTATTATTGATTTAGGCAATAATTGAAGGAGGAAGGAGATAGAACTCTGCTCTCTCACAGGCTGGTGGTCCAAAGCTAAGGCACTGTCAGTCTCTTTAGGATAAGTGCCTTTAAATGAGAAGCTCTCGAATTTCTCCTGAATGAGTCTGTTCCAGTTGCTGAGAACAAGATGGTATAGGGGAATAAGGCATGCAAGACCCTTCTTCTCCTCCCACCCCCACCCTGCAAGTTGTGAGTTTCTGTATACAAATGAAGTATATGGCATCACACATCAGGATGTGCTCTGGCCTCCTATGGAGAGCAATGCAGATGAACATAATAAAAAGTCAGCCTTGTTATATGTCTTCAAGGAAGGGGTGGGATTGTCCTAATTACCCAGGTGGTTTTTATTGTGAAGCCCTGCAAGGCAGGATGTGATCCCAGGACAAGGAAGGATTTTGCTTGCTACGTACGGTGCTCAAGAATCCCTCTTGGCTTTTTACGTTTGCACTGCATGATTTGCCCATAACAAAGTTTTTGCCTCAACAGGGGTTCTCAGGGTGTGCTTCTTTTGCCATAGTGCTAAACACTGGAACTGCTGTAACCCACTTCCTATTAAATTTTTGCCAATGCTTGTTATATATTCTCAAATCAAGGTTAAATTCTGCACCCACTTAACTGGGTCCAATCGGTTATTTTGATGAGATATGCCTATCCTTCCATGGCTGGATACAGCTCCACACCTTTTATGGGTCTGAACCCAGCAGAGAATCTTCTTCATTTGTCTCCCTAACAATGCTATATCTGACTAGCACACAAAAAGCTGGTTCGTGAGCAAAAAAATCCAAAATCTGTGTTACAGCCAATCAGCAGTCAACCAAAATGTCCCTCCAGTCCTGTTTTCCAGAGCTCTTTGTCAAAAAGCAGGGGATCAGGGGGGAAGAAACAGAAAGTTGGAGGTGAGGATCTTGAGGTCCTTCAGAGGGAAATGTTCACAATGTTCAAGCCTCCATTTGGTGATGGAGCTTCCATTTTACTGATGTACTGAATGTATCCTCATCATTATTAATTTCATTTCTGGACCAGCCCAATAACCAAAGCTCTCTGGGCAGTTCACAACATATTTTACTTTTATTTTACTTTTCAGGTATTAGTATCTCCTAAATCAACTCTTCTCAGTGAGAGAGAGAATGAGAGGGAGAGAGACCCTGCCATCTGGCTTTCAGACTAAAATAAGAAACACAAGGGAAGGGATATAGAGGGAGAAGGAAGAGGAGGAGATCAGTAGATCAAGGCCAAAAAACAGGTATTGAGTGCACATTTACATGTTCTTTGGGACAGGCTATTCTTCCCTTGCTGCTGATTTTGCCTGATTGCAGCTCTTGTTTCCTTGGCCGGAGCATCCCCTGCACTTTCTCTTGACAGCTGTGCTGTTTCTGCAGCTGCTTCTCCAGCCCAGTGGATGGGGTCAGGTTGGTCTCCCCCTTGTGCCTGGGATGCAGGAGTTGGGGGCAGCCTCCCAGTGGCCCTAGATTCCCTGGCTGAGTCAGCAGCCAATTTCAATTTAAAATGTCAAAGGGCAACTAGAAGAAATAGGCCTCAATAAGTCAGCAAAGGTTGGAGACAGAATTTGTGTTCCCTGTGAGGCAGTTGTACATCACTGGGACTGCCAGCAGAAATGCCCTGCTCCTGATGGAGGCCAATGTAGCCTCTGTATAGGTTGGAGTCCAGATCAGAGCTCCCTAAGATCTCAAGGGCTGGAGAGGCTCCTACGGAAGAAGACATTCCAAGATGCAATCAGGACCCATTCACTAGTACTTTGTACTGGGCTTGGAAATTAGCTTGCTCATTCATTCATTCATTCATTCATTCATTCATTCATTCATTCATTCATTCCACTTGCATACTGTCCAATAGCCAGAAGGCTTTCTGAAAAGACATACATTTTTAACCAGGGCCAGCCATTTCTGAACTAAGTTGGCTGTTATCCAGAAATCCCTACAGTCATGAACACCGCAGCACATGCACACATTTCCAACCACAGGGCAAAGATCTGTGAACCGTGTGCTCCTGGTCCTTGGTGCTGAACTTAGCCTCCATTCCTCTGTCAGTGTGAAAAGCAGAGAGAGAGCATATAGGAAAGCGCATCCCTGTGCTGAGCCTACTTCATATCTTCCCCAAGCTAGTGCCCTCCAGATGGTTTGGACTTCAACTCCCATCAGCCCCAACCAACATGGCTAATGGTTGTAAATTCCTGGAACTGTAATCCCAATTATCTAGAAATGACCAGGGTGGGGATCTTTCTTTGAGCAGAGGAACACTTTAAAAGGTGACCAGGGTAAAGTCATTCTAAGTACATTACAGCATATCAGTTCTCCCTTCCCTGTCAGTTTATCTGCAGTTCTACCCAATAGCATACGTAACCTAATCATTAATCCACCCCTTGTATGCTATTTTAACTGAGAGTTATTTCCATCGACAACCCTCAGATACAATCCTGCAAACTGACCATTGAAATGTTAAAAGAAATCTTGGCATTTGATCCTGTCCACCTATGTACTGCTAAATTCAGTTCAGTATATCAGCTCAATAAAGATATTTCGGATTGTAACCAATGTAATACATTCTGAGCACGCTTACTCAGAAGTAAGTCTCTATGAGTTCGGTGGGACTTACCTCAAGGAATGCATGCATGCAGAGGATTGTGGCCTTCATAGTGTGGTCTCTTTCCTGCAAAATACTTGCACCTTTGGGAGCCACACAACAGGCAAAAAAACAGCAGCTGAAGCCTTCTCTGATCACCATCTTCCTCCATGCTCAGAAATGCAGCACCTGATGCATTTGTAACAGGCAGAGGAATGTTGCCAGGAATCACAGAATAATAGAGTCGAAAGGGGTTATTTAGGCATTTGGATCCAGTCCCTTGCATAGTTCATTAACTGTCCCTTCTCTACATGGATACCTATGAAGTTTTTCCTGGTGTTCAACTAAAATCTACGTTTGCATAATTTAAACCCATTATTTTGTGTCCTACAGTCTTGGACGATAGAAAACAGGTTGCATCCCTCTTCTATATGACAACCTTTTCTGTACTTGAAAAGTATCACAATATCACCCTCAGTCTTCTTTTCTCAAGGCTAAATGCACCCAGGTCCTTCAATCTTTTCTCTTTTTTGCATTATTATTATTATTATTATTATTATTATTATTATTATTATTATTATTACATTTCTATGCTGCCCCTTGCCGAAGCCTCGGGGCGGCTTACGACACAATAAAATACATTGAAATACAATAGAACATAATAATAAATTACCACTAAAATTACCACTAATATGGTCTTGAGAACTGGATGCCATATTCATGGTGAGGTCTGACCAGTGCAGAATAGATGGGATCTATTACTTCCCATGATGTTGAAACTCTGCTTCTACCAGTATGACCTAAAATTGCATTTGCCTTTTTTGAAGTCACATCACACTGCTGACTTGTATTCAGCTATTGATCAATTACAATGCCAAGACCCTTTTCACATGGACTAATTGCTAAGCAAGGTATTATTTATTTATTACAAGCATTTATATCCCGTCCTTCTGCCAAGCGCTCGAGTATCCACTCAGGTATCTCCCATTTTATATCCATGCTTTTGAATTCTTTTTCCTCTTAAATACTTTGCACTTTTCTCTCCAGTTTTCTAGCCTCCCCAGAACAGTTTGAATCCTGTTTCTGTCTTCTAAGTTATTACATGCATCATTCAATTTTGTGGCATCTTCAAATCAGATAAGCATTTCCCTCACTTTTTCCCTCTCAGTCATCCATAAATATGTTGAAGAGGAGCCTGGATGAAGCCCTGCAGCCCCTCACTCAATGCCTCCCCTCCAATGTTATGAGGAGCTGCTGACAAGCACTACTTGAGCATGGCTGCCCAGCCAGCTCTGGATTCACCCAGTACAGTGCCATCCAGCACACACTGAACTAGCTTGTGAATGAGGATATCACAGGACTTTTGTCCAATGCATCGCGGAACTCAGGCTGCAAGTCCACAGCAATTCCACAGTCTCCCAAGGAAGTGATCTGATCAAAAACTGGAATGAGATTAATCTTGTTCTTGACAAATTCAGCTTGCCTTCAAGGGATCACTGTGTTTGTCTCAAGGTGCCTACAATCAGAGCACTTTTGAATCTGTTCCAGAATATTGATGTCAGAATGGGTGGCCTATGAGTCCACAGACCTTTCTTTTTAAAGATGGGAACAACATCTGCCCTCCTTCAGTCCTCTGATGCTTTACCCATTCTCCAGGGTTTCTCAAAGATGCACAAAGGTTCTGTTAATCCATTGGTTAGCTCCTTCGACATCCTAGCATGTAATTGGTCTGGATCTGGGGATTGGAGCACATTTAAAATGTTGAGTTACTCCATGACTTTCTCAATGCCCACCTCAAGCTGCACCCTTGCACTTTCAGCACAATCCTGTGCATGTCATGCCATTTGTGTTTTTCTTTTTTCTTTTCTTTTTAATGGACTCCAGCTTCAGTAGTGAAGGAAAGGGACTAAGTACATGCTCACAGTACTTACTCTATAACTTACCCTTAGGACTGAAAACTGATTCCCTGGCTGAATTGTGGTGAAATCTTGGCACAAAGTAAGTAACAGGGAGAGGACAAGGAGAACTTTCACATATCCAGGAGGAAGTAGCGGGGAGATGCTTAAAACAAAAACAAAGCATCTTCTTGATGCAGCAAGGGGAGGCTGCAATAATTGCTCAGTGTGAAAGAATAGCGCTCTGGATAGGCTCGGAGGCATTCTTGATTTCACTGGGAGCTTTTTTGATATCATTAGCGAAATATAAATAAATTCTAGTAATTCTAAGTTTACATGCATATATACACATGTAAATGTATATGTACATACATATTTGTATAAACATATACCTATGTCATGAAGATGTATGCAAGTGACCTGCACTGTAAATCTCTTAGGTATGTAGCAATGCACCTATTTGAAATTCTGGTTTTCATACCTTCTTAGTGACTTCTCTCTCCTTCTACCTCCTGTATGTGCCCTTTTTGATTTTCGGAGGATCACTAAGCACTTTGTGTGGTCGCACCGGCTTCTTCTGCTGTTTTTCATGTTTCCCTTCAAGTAGGGAATTTCCTGGAGGGCCTATGCTTGGCAGAATCAGCCCCTTGTATCCACAGGGTAGCTTGATTGGCATGCCTTCCCAATCATCTGCCCTTTGTCTGTTGCCCCTTCTCAATGACATTGGCTATTGTGCTCTTCCCTAAATAGAACGTCTGCATGCTGAGGGAGCTAAGCTGACGTACATTTCCACTAGCTGGAAGCCACTGCAGAGCAGTCGTTCAGCAGCCACAGCTTTTCACAGGATGCCCTCTAATCAGATTGGCTGCAGAAGCAGCTGGGCCCAGCTAGCTGGGGTATATAGAAGGATTCTCTTCTGCATGAGGTACTGCAGCCAACTTGGATGTACTTAAAAGGAGATTGAATACATTTGTGGAGGAGAAGGCTCTCAGTAGTCACTAATGTTGATGGCTATAGGCTATCTGTTGTCTGCCAACAGAGTTCAGGTCATTAAAATCCTCCATTACTACTCTTTATGCTTCCTTGAAATATCTACAGTTTGCTTCTGGAAAGCATTCTCCACAACTTAACGGTTGGGAGGAGACTCCAAGAGAAGTATTATTTTATTCCTTTCTCTGTTTATTTTAGTCAAGATGTTTTCAACAGAGTGAGCATTTTCATTTGCTTGAATTTCTGTGCAGGTGTGCACCTTTCTATGGTTTCTGTTCTTTTTGAAGAAGTTGCATCCCTCAAGTGATGGATTCCACTCATGGATGCCATCCCCAAAATGTTTGGCCATACTCTTTCCAGATTATTTACCTTCTCAGATGGAAAGTTCAGCTTATCTCCCATACTCTGAACATGGTATAAAGACATCAAAAGTAATGAACTTTATGCTCCAATGACTTCTCCGCATTTTTATTAAGAGATTTAACAGGCCTGGCTACAGCTGCTTTCCTGGTCCCCAGTCCTTATCTGTAATCCTGACCTCTATCCCCGCCACCCCCCATTAGATAAGGAGTCTATGTGCTGTGAAGAACAAGGCCCTCTTCCCATCCTTGATTTCCCATTGTGCTAATCACTCCAACACCAAAGTGTTGTGACCAGCCCAGACTGCAGCTAGATAAAGTCACCAAAAAGGCTCACATTTTTATGCAAGAAGTCAGCTGAAAACACCTGAAGAGTGTTGAGCAGCCTATCAAATACGATTAAGATCAATGGCTTCTGTTGAAATCTACCACTCTGAGAAAAATACCTGCTTTCAGGAATGTCTGCGCAGTTCGTCTCTTCTCCAGAAGAACCCACATACTTTTGCAGAATTGCCACCCTGGCCCTGGGGGCACTGATCTTTCCCACAGGAAAGCTATGGCATGCAAACAACAAGGAACACTGCAGGAATCTGCTGAGGCCCCTTTGGGTGCCCCTCACTGCTGTCAGCGATTACATCAACATGTACAAGCCAAAGGGCTTTCTGTGGCCTGCCATAAAGAGGCCTGCCTGGTCCCTGCATTACAATCTTTTCAGCACTAGATTAAAACATGTTTATTGGTTATATAACCTATTAACTATGTTTATGAGGTGTCCAACAGCCAAAGTCCACAGAATCAAACAAAATTCAATAAAACCAACAATGAAACTAAACAATAAAAGCTACTGTATTCTTTTCCTTTCCGTTCCTTTTCTTGCTTATAGTTTTGTTCTTTCTGAATTTGTTTTTAATTCACAATAAAAATTAATTTAAAGAACCAGTGATAAAACACATTAAGGGCACAATCCAGTGAAGCTGCCTCCAGTCTTAGGATCAGGGGCATCCTATGCAAAGTGGGAGGAATGTGGAAGCAAACATTGCCTTCATGGTCCTTCAGTTCCACAAAGAATCTCACCAGTCAATTTCAGTGCTTGAAGTTCTTTGGAGTGGGGGAGCCAGAGATGCCCTATCTTGGCAGTGCTGGTCTGTTTCCCTCCCTGTTCCCAGGGACACCCAAAACCCTTTTCTGAGGAGAATCTTGTGACCTCTGAGAAGCAACCCAAATGTCTTTACCTGTTTCAGCTGCATGGGGGAAGGGGGATCTGAGCATAGCTCCCCAGCTACAAGGCCAGAGTGATTTTCTGACCTCATTACTTGGATTCCAAAAAAATCCTATGGCCATCTAAACGATGGGATTGCTCTATAGCTTCAAAGTAGCTTATAGGGGATATAGAACAAAGTAGCTTGCACATGGAGAAAGATGCTTGTTAAATAAAGCATTAAATGTAACATTTAAAATAAAGCAAGCAGAGTTAAAAATCTTTCTGAAGTTCTTTAAATAACCTAGAAAAAAATGTATTTTCCTGGTGCCTCAAAGTCAACAAAACAGGCAACAGACAAAAGTCTTTAGGGAGCTCATTCCACAAGTTGGGGCCAGTACGGAGAAGGCCTATTTTGCCTAGACATTTTAATTTGCTGTTGTTTTTAGCTTTGTTTAAGGGGTTTCATGTTTGCTGTGGGCCAGTTACCATTCTGTGGGGAAGTAATACTGTCCATTAACCTGAATAGGGTGACGGGCAGTGTAGCTATGTTAAATGAGTAAAGATCTGTGTGTACACATACTTGAGAATGAATGTTTACATATGCTGCAGATGATTGCTGCAGAAGCACCATGAAGCACCAGTATTTGCCAGGAGCAGGTTGTTTGTTTGTTTGTTCTGCATTTGTTTGTTTGTTTGTTTCCTGTCATTCGCACAGTGGATAGTTCAATACTATATGTCCACTAGTGGAATGGAAGCTGCTAACAGCATGAATGCCCCCCTCCCCATCCAGCCTCCTGCATTCCTAACTCTACTGTGAAGAGTTGGGGAAGGGGGGATATGGGATGCTCTAAGAAGGGAGGGAGGAGAATACGGGAGTTGCTATATGGAAGTCTGCTTGCATAATGTTGAATTTAATCCAGGGCTGTAATATTTGCCAGTGAAATGGCACACAGTAGGGATTTACATACTTTAGACAAAGAAAAGTTCTGAGATCTTGGGTTTTTCTACATGAGGTATTTAGTCTGCATTCATTATTCATTATTACCTACACACAGTTGTTTACATATTCTATTATTATTATTCTTATATTACATTTGAATCCTGCTGTTTTTCCGCTTGTGAAGAACACAAGGTGGCTTGCATAGCTCCATTTTATCTTCACAACCATGTGAGGTAGTTTGGGCTGAGAGTGAGTGACTGGCCCAAAGTCATCCAGTGAGCTTCATGACCAAGTGGGGGGTAGAACCTGGACCTCCCAGGTCCCCAGTCAAAACACTAACCGCTGCACCACGCTGGCTCTCACCTTTAGACAATGCCATGCTCTTGCACTTTTGTTTTTGTGGCTGACCAGCACTTCTGCCAAAAGTGTTTTTTGTGCAAGGGATACACAGCACTTCACTGGAAACCGAATGAAAGCCTGATGCCTTCTTGAGTTATTTGTGCTATTCTGCTATACCAAGGGTGAACAGACTTGGAAGAGCCACATCCAGTAAATGTCGGGTGTTTGAGAGCCGCAAGCGGGTGCCCATGGGCAGTGAACAGCACAGAGGGTACCTGCAGGCAGTGGCTGAGGGTGACGAGCCATGAACCGTAGAATAAACTCAAAGGGCCACATGCGGCTCTTGAGCCTCAGTTTGACCACCCCAAGCTATACCGTTGTCCCGCTTAGAGGTTATGCAGCAGGAAAGCAGGAAAGAGAGCACTTCACATGCACTGCTTGGATGTTAATTCTGCAAGGAAAGCAAAAGCAGATGCAGTAGATCAACAGTGGAAGGTGGCCTCGCGTAGAAAAGCTCCCTGTCCAGCCCTGCTTCGGGAAATTTTTCAAAGCAAGTTTTCACGGGATCCAGGAGCACACGCTTTGCTGTGGCTGCAGGCAGCTTGGGCACATGAAGCCTGGTGAAGCAAAAAATCTGTTTTAATTTGGAACATGCATTTGATCATGCTCACTTAAAGTGTTGGAACCAAACATGCTTGGTTTATTGCCAGAGATGGACTGATGCTGACTGGTGTTGCTCTGCATCCTGAAGGTTCCCGCCTCAATCCCGGGCTTTTCAAGGTAAAAACGCTTCTCTTTGGCATTTCCAAAAACTACTCTCACTGCAGAATCTATACTGTAGACAGCACTGAGTTCTCTAGACCACTTGGCTTGCCCTAAGACAACTGCCTGTAGGCCTAAGTCTTAATACTTTTTTTAAAATGTAGGTTTGCAGGCATGAATCACCAGCTTTAACATTCTGTCATAAATCAAGAAGGTAATTTTTTTGGACAGAATGTCATAAATAATCTTGAAATGTAGATAGTTTAAAGATTTCTCACACACACATAAATATAATGAATGGGTAGAACAGTCCTAAGACCAGCAAGGAACAGAGTGGCAGATCTCCTAATGTAAACCAAGTGCAGGTCAGGCCAAAAGCAGGAGGGGACATTTGCAGTGAGGCTTTTAGCCTAGTCACAAGAGTTATTTATTTATTTGAAGTTTTTCTATACCACCATTCATTAAAAATCTCGTGGTGGTTTACAAAAAAATATAAAAACAATTAATTCAAACAAACAATTAAAAACTCCTTAGTACCAGTACTTGTTGCTAAAGCAATTAAAATACCATTTGACAATTTAAAAACTGAGTAAATAATGTTTGGGCCTGGTGCAAGAACAAATAAAGTGTCGATGCCAGGCACACCTCTCGGGTGAGTCAATTCCACAATCAGGGTGCTATAGCAGAGAAGGCCCTTTTGCTTCTAACAGTTCTCCTCACCTCTTTCAAGGAGAGCACTTGGAGAAGGATCTCCACAGAAGAACTTAAGGTTCAGGCAGGCTCTTATGGAAGGAAGCATTCCCTTCGAGTTAGGGTGGTCATGCCTCCTCTTTTAAATAGGAATGCTTTTTATTATAGAGGGACCTCTTTGAAAGCCTGGCCTTTCCAATTCTGGCTTAAAGATTCCACCAACAGGTAGTCCCCAGACAGCATATTGGGTGGGCAGGCGTGCAAATCATCTGGTCATAGTTTCCCACCCTACTGAAAGAAAAACTATTGTATTTCTCTATTTTTATTATTTCTAAGTTTGAATCTATACCACACTAGAGAGTCAGTATTGTGTAGTGGTTAAAACATTGAACTGGGACTCAGGGGAGCTGGGTTTTAATGCCTCCTTAGCCATGACGTTCACAGGGTAACTCTGAGCCAGTCACTGAGTCTCAGTGGCATTATGTAAACTGCCCTGGGTTCCTTGTAAGAGGGGAAAATGGCATATAAATGTAATAATAAGAATATATATGTAACCTATACATTACCTTATGCAATTATAAGCAAATTATGATATTTTGCCCTCTGTCTGGAGGATGCACTTCCTCATTTTTGGCAACTCTGTCTTAGAGATGAAAACTTAATTTTACCTTAGCAGTCACATTTCTATCACGTTCTTTCTTATAAACAGAGGTTCTTCCCCTAGCTCCCTAAAAGGGCAGCTGTCTTCCCGAGGTGTTAATGATTAAGAGAGTGACTCTGCAAAGTTTTGTTTTCCCTGCAGGAATATACTCACTTTGGCAAGACTTCTATGCTGTTGCAGGGTATTTTGCATTCATTACATTCTCACTAACCCACTATTTTAATCCCTCCTTGCAAATGTTTGCTTTGCCCGACTGGCTCCAAGTTTCCCTTTCACATGATCTTTGATGATGATAAGTTCCTTCTATTGCTTGCAAATAAACTTGGAGTCGAGGGGGAATAGCTGTCAGAGCAAAGCAGCCTTGGGCCTGTGTGAATTAAATCTTCAACTCTGATATGGAACTGGTCTCGCAAAACAGCTGCTTAACCTGGAATATGATGCACACTTTTTTGGGAATAGGACATGTTGAGTGGGATTTGCTTCTGAGCAGACATATATAGGATTGTAACATTAATGTTCCATGCCGTTTTGGAAAGGGAGTAAGCTATTTGATGCTCAGCTACCTATTATGGGAATATCATGTCTCTGTTTAATGATCTATCAATCTGTCTGCGATTGTAATGCCTACATCTATCGGTCTACCTCAGATTTTAACTGCAGATAACCTGATCACTTTTTCTAGAGTAATTCCATGGAGGTCAGTGAGATTACTTTGGACTACAAGGATTCAGGAACAGTGTCAACCAAATACTAGACCCAGTCCTGAGTTCAGATTCAACATGTCATTAGCTTACTAAGTCATCTTTAGCAGGTCATTCTCTGACTCTTGTTTTTTAATCTGTAAAATGAGGTAATAGCAAAGTACCTCATAGTTTTGTTGAGAAGATCAATGAGAAAGGGAACTACTGCTGATAATCAGCCTTCAAGACAAGGCAGATACTTACAAAGAAATCCAGTTATCCGAGGGAAGGAAACTTAAAAACAGATGTGAACTTTGTCATGGTCTAATTCAGTAGCAAGCTAACTCTAACATAATTTTTTAAAGTATCTTGTTCTACAGAATACTCACCTGGAAAGCAGGTTGTCTCTAGTGCTTACAAGTGAACAGCCTTCACAAAATTAGCTAATGCTGCAAACCCATTGGAAGCAAGTCCCAATGAACAAATGGCATTTACTTTTGAATAAACATACATAAGATCACTCTCTGAATTTCCTCTCAGTCCTAAGTGGTGCCCCCAGTCTATGGTCTCCATGGACCCAGAGGTGGGCCAGTTTATGAGCATAATGCTCCCAATGCTATTTATGTATTTATTCTATTATTAAAGTAATATTCCACTAATCCATAGTCCAGCAGGACACTCCAAGAGGATTACAGGACTTATGCTGGAAAAAGTCCATTGACTTTATTGCAGTTACTTCTGCTTTAGATCTGTGTGTGCAATGTGAAAAGGTTTTGAGCTGCATGGGTCTCCATGCCACACATATAGTTAAAGCACAGTTAGTGAACAGAGGTGCTTTTCATTCATTCATTCATTCATTCAATTTATATCCTGCCTTTTTCCTACAAAGGGCTCAAGGCAGCTTACATCATTCTCCTCCTCCATCTTATCCCCACAACAACAACCCTGTGAGGTAGGTTGGGCTGAGAGTCTGTGACTGGCCCAAAGTCACCCAGTTGGCTCCATGGTTGAGCAGGGACTCGAACCCAGATCCTCTGAGTCCCAGTCCCATGCTCTTAACCACTACACCACACTGGCTCTTTTGCCTACTTCCTGGCTGAGATTCGGTTGTGAAGCTCAGGCTCCAGAGTCTACAGGACACTCCAAATAACCACCAAGAAAATGGCAGAGGGTGAGAACACAGAGAAGCAGAAACAAATTTTAGGCCAGGCCTACAACTCTCAGCTTGCCTTGGACAGCACCTTACTGAAATTTAAAACTGCACATGTCCGAGTTTTGTTTTGGTGGTTTTTTTCCCCCAAATCAGGGCTGAGAAACAGTCTTGCTGTTGTTACTGTTCTACCCCATTGCTAATGCAGACACTGTTATAAAGCATGCTCGGAGGGTGAACGCAAAGGCTAACTGTGTGCTTCACCTATGAAGTATCCACATGAGAGTCTAAAAGTGGAGCCTATAGACCCATCCAGTGCCCTTAAATACCGTATGATGAACAAGAATTTACATGTGAAACCAGGGCTGCTGGGAGCTCAGTCAAGGCAAGCTTAAACATTCTAAGGGTGCAATCCTATGTATGTTGAGTCAGGAAAAAAAGTTCTGCCGATTGCAGCTCTCCTCAGCCAGGGAGTTGTGGGACTATCTAAATATTCATAGCCTTTCACCCCAAGGCATGAAGAAGGGAACTCTTCTTTCACTGTAGCTGCATTCTCAGCTCTCTTGCCAAATCCTCAAAATACTCACTCATTGAGAAATTGCTGGTATTTTCCTAGACCACCAAAAATGACAACCTGATAGATGCACAATGAGAAAACTGATGAAATGAAGGTGGGTTTTGAATTTTTGGGTTTGTTTCAATGGAGAAAAGTGGCCCTTCTTGGAAGGCAAAGAGCTGCCTTAATAGCATGAAAAGTTCCCTATTGTTAGGCAAGTTTGCTCTTCATCAAGAAGGATTGCTACAGAGATTCTGATGGCAACTGACTCCCTGCCTTTTGAAGTACATCTTGAGACAGCTCCTTTTTCTGTCTTGTCAGTCATTGGTTCAGTAGCTCTTTCATCACTGGGTAGCAAACCAATACTGGTTGCTCCCCTTCACTAGCTCACCTTATAAATAACTGAGATGCTGTAACTTCTCTGTACTTGCATCTGATGTAGTAGCTTCTCTGGTCCATGAATGTTTATGCCATAATAAATATAACTCTTTATTTTGCTTCCTTTTCCTGATTTCTGTGTTGGCATAGGGGAAAAAACGGTCTAGCTCTTTTTCTCATTAAGAAAAACCTATATTGCATTGTGTGTGTATGTAGTGGGAAGCTTTTAGGTCAACCAGCGGAATACAAATTCATCATGAAGAGAACCATCTTTATCATCCTTACTATGGCTGGAATATTCAGTGCTATTTTCAACACATCAGCATGGTAGGAATTCAAGCCTCATTACCACCAGCTGTGTTTTATTTATTTATTTTTTCAAGTGATGGCTTTAAAATGCAATGCAGTGTGGGGTTTTATGGATTCTTCTGCTTTTCCTCTAGGTCAGTGAACAACTTTCTGATGACAGGACCCAAGGTAAGTATTCTTCTTCCAGAGTATTGAGAGTTTAAGTAGCTTTCAAAACAGTCTATTTTGATGAGGCATCATGTCCACCGATATGCTAATTGCAATGCATGATTCTCTTTTCAGAATAGAGAAAAGCTGAATATAAATGGCTATTTCAAGGGTGTTTTGGAGTTTTAAGGAGGGAAAATAAAATATCATTTTATCTATTTATTAAAGGCATATTTGACATATTCTACCAGTGTGGCTGCTGGTGCTCAACTTGGAATGGAAGAATGTAAGCACCAATTTAACTGGGAGCACTGGAATTGTCCAGAGAGTACACTTCAGCTCTCCACCCACAACAAACTTAGAAGAGGTAAGTAGATTTAGATATGACCTGTCACTCTGAGTTGCTGAGCAAGCAATTTATGTAGAGGAAATAAGCAAGTGGCACATGTGATCTATGTTCTGGGCTTCATCATGCCAGCAGTTCACCAAACTAAGTTTCTGTTTCCTGTGCCACCATTTGACCCTGGGATATATGAAGAAATTAATAGATGAGCTCTTGAACGTACCAACTATTATTTTATTTCTGCTTGTATAATCTGTCCCTTTGAAAGAGCTCAGGGTAGCACACGAAGTTTTTTCTTCCCTTTCTCCTCACAACAACCCTGTAAGAGAGACTGCAGGCAGTAAGAGAGTGACCAGCCAAAGGTCACTGAATTTATGCACATCATGCTGGCTTTCATTTTTCCCCACCATAGTTCTTCCACAAAAGAGGTTAAAGTAGACATTTCAATATGCTATCCAAAAATGGACATGCTAACACTTCAATATTGGAATATCAGTGGTCAAAGACAGTGGTCATTGTAGCTTTACCAGCCACATAATTAAGCAAGACTTTGTCTTTTTGGGCTAATTGATCATTTGCTAATGTGTATAATATATATTCTGTGATATTCCATTGACAGAGATAGTCAGACCATGTGTTTTGCAGGAAATAAAAACTTATCTAATGCTAAGTGCTACATACCAGCACATAAGTTGAGGAAGATTTATACAGGGGATTCAGTCCAGGATAGAGATTGAAGATGGCTAGAGGTAGGAAATGGATTAAGAGACAAGTCACAAGTATATATATTTGAATGTCCCCACTAGGACTTAGTCTATTCTTAAATTTGCGTGAGAGCCGCAGCAGTCAGACTCACAAATGAACTGCTGGTGTTTTCACCAGGAAAACAGCTTGATCTTGCCCGTGTCCTTCTATATTATAAGGCCATTGGCACAGAACTATACAAAAAGGGGACTGATTGTAAAGGTTTGGGATCTCTGTTAAAAGAGTTTCTCCAAGAAGACTCTTTTAAAAGTTTGATTATGATGATAATTACTACTATTAAAGAAAAAGAAAAATACCCTAATTTGACAGCAGTCCTATACCCACTTACCTGGAAGCAAACATTATTGATCTCTGAGGGATTTACAGTATATCTAATTTGATAACTATAGGATTGTACTATAAAATTATATATATATATATATATATATATATATATATATATATAACTCAAAAAGTTCAGAACAGCTTAACTTACCTATCAAATAATAATCAACAGAAACTAAGAACATATTTGTATAATAATAGAAGGGATTGGAAACATTCAATGTCTGGGTGCTTCTTCTCCCATTCCTTATGACAGCATCATATCAATTTGCATAAACTAAAAATTCAAATTAGTATTTTGTAGTCAGATTCCACCCCCACCCCCCTACACACATATGTTACATTTTTTAACATTGTTATCTTGAGAACGAATTGGCTTCCACAAAGCTGTCTTCTCAGTCATTGCTCTAGTGGAATGTATATGAGGGATTTTGATGTGGAAGAGATTTAGGAGGGATTTGTTGTGTTGTTCTTGATAGTGCATGCTTTTTTCCCCTTCCAGCCACAAGAGAGACTTCTTTTGTTCATGCTATCAGCTCAGCTGGGGTAATGTACACTCTCACCAGGAACTGCAGCATGGGTGACTTTGAGAACTGTGGCTGTGATGCTTCGAGAAATGGACGTGCAGGTGAGCTTGGGGTCTGTTGGTACAACATCTGGTGGAAGAACAGACTCACTCTCTTTGCTAAAAAGCCAAAATAGCACAGCTGGTCCATGAGAAACCCCTCCCCCAACACACACACACATACAAGCACACAATTGGACAATACTTTTATCAGGAGCAACCAAAATTCCACAACACGTGCAAGAACTCTTCAGATCTCTTCACTGGTGTCCACTGTATGTTTGCACCATCTTAGCTAATGCAGAGTTCTGAAGAACTTGAAAGCCTGCACAGTTTTGTGGAAAGTTGACTGGCCATAAAAAAAGTATTTCCTAACAGTAGGCTTTGGCTTTTTACTCCTTTTGAGTTCCTTATAGTATTCACACTTCCATGTTCCAGTGTACATGTTTTGTGCTGTCTGTTCCTGGGTGCCAGTTTGACTTCCCAGCACCACAAGGCCAAATGCAACCTAGTAATCTGACTTTGCTCTTAACCCTCACAGACATTGCAAGTGAAAATTAACACTTAAATGTCCCTTCCCTGCCCTTCTCTCATACATTCTCCTATGCCAGTCCAAATTAGGTGAGGCTTGCTTTCCATGTTTCTTTTGTATGTCTGCCTCAGTTAAATCCCTTGCTGTTCCAAGACAGAGCCCAGGATGAATTGCCAATGATGCAATTATTTCCTCCCCCAGGTGGAAAAGGATGGATTTGGGGAGGCTGCACTGACAATGTGGAATTTGGTGAAAGAATTTCCAAACACTTTGTGGATGCTATGGAGACAGGAAAAGATATCCGAGCTTTAATTAATTTGCACAACAATGAGGCAGGGAGAATGGTAAGTCAAAGACTTATGATCTTGGAAAAATATTTCTTCTGGAGCTGGCAAACCTGCAATGCAATGACATTGTTCCTTCAGGCTGAGCTTTCCTGAATGAGCTGACATCACAGGCAAGGGTTGCTCAGTTTGAATGGTTACCTTATCAGGCCCTAAGGGAGAGTTTGTGATTAGGTAACCAATCTTTATTTTCAGAAATAACGGTGATGCTTAAATAGTCATTTTAAACAGAACAGTGACTCCTAAATTGCTTTAAAACTACTGCCATAACTAATAATTTAAAACAGTTACAATTAGGTTTATTGTGAGTCCATTATACAAAGTAAAGAGATAAGAAAAAGGTATTCAGACATGGAATTTGCTGCAAGGTTCATGTCTAGCAGGCATTCAAGCCACTGGGAATAATGGTTGTCTCTTCTCCATCAGAATCTAGCACAGAGGTCTCCACGCTTTTTGGACCTGTGGGCACATCTGGGCATTTGAGGAACTGCTGTGAGCACTGCCACAAAATGGCTCCCCTAGTGGATGTAGCTAGTCTCATAATTGCTGCCTGGAGTTGGTGGGCAGCAGTGGTGAAGGAGGGTGGAAATCAAGGCAAATCAGGAGTGAGGCTAGAGGTGAGGAGGAAGTAGAAGCAGTCAGATAAAGGGGTGCATGCCTGGGAGAGAAAGAGCCAGGCTCGGCTAGGAATTGGGAGAAAAAAAGAGGAACAGGGCAGTGGAGAGAAATAGAGAGGAAGGGCTTGGAGAGAATCACAGTGGGGGCAAAAGCTGGGAGGGCAAAATCAGGCTGCACGTTAAGCCCCTGGGGGAAAAGCTGCATAAAGGCTGGTAATTTTAAGGTGTGGGTGTTTCTGTGTCATTTTTGGCACCAGTTGCCAGAATCCCCTTCACATTTAAAAAAGGAAAGAGCTATGTTTGGGGTGGCTGTGCTTAGCTCAGTGCTGCAAAGAGCAGTTCCAGGCAAGGCAGGTGCTGCCACCCTTTCCACATCCGTGAAATGCCTCTGGGTCCAGCCAGGGCTGTGGCAGGTGCCACACCTTTACCTAGAGCCTCTTCTGAGTGCAGTTACCCACTGCCACCCACTATCACCTGCTTCTTCCTGGAAGCCTATCTTAGGAGGCCCCGCAGGATGGTCAAGCTAGGTGCAGTGGACAGCACAGGGACCAGGCCAGCCATCACCTTTCCCATGCACTATAGGCAGTCCACTTTATTTCTTTTGCAATCTATTGTGAAAGCCAGTGTGGTGTGGTGGTTAAGAGCATGGGACTGGGACTCAGGCGATCTGGGTTCTAGTCCCCGCTCAGCCACGGAGCCAACTGGGTGACTTTGGGCCGGTCACAGACTCTCAGCCCAGCCTACCTCACAGGGTTGTTGTTGTGGGGATAAGACGGAGGAGGAGGATGTAAGCTGCCTTGAGCCCTTTGTAGGAAAAAGGCAGGATATAAATCGAAAAATAAATAAATAAATAAATAAATAAATATTGTCATCTGTTTTAAAATGCTTTGCCCATTGATCCCCACAGCAGCATTGCCAATATTCCTATTACTCCTGTGTCAGTGAGCGTGACCACAATTCAGACTGGGACCATGAGGTTTAGGGAAGAAATGTTTGATGTTTCCTTCCACCCCCCATTTCACCCTAAATTCCACACGCAGCCCTGGCTATGGTGGTTGAGCGGGGCACGAGAGGAGGCCTCTGCTGAAGTCAGTCGAAGAGGATAAAATTTTAGGAAAAATGAAGGAAAGCTTTAACCCCATCACCTGGCGCTCCGTGGTCTCAATCTGAATCAGGATGGAAGGAAGTAAAATTATTATTGATTAAGAGAATGCTTTGTCTGACCGTTCTTTGAAATAGAATTGTTCTGGGTTGTGATTCTTAACTACCTTTCTGTCACTCACCCAAGGCTGTAAAAACAACCATGAAGAGGACTTGCAAGTGTCATGGAGTATCTGGGAGCTGCAGCCTTGAAACCTGCTGGCTTCAACTGGCAGAATTTCGCGAAGTCGGAAATTACCTGAAGGCCAGGTATGATCAGGCTCAGAAGCTGGAGCTGAACAAGAGTGGAAACAGAGAAGGAAACAGCGCAGAGAGCCGTGGGCCCGCATCCCAGCCCTTCAGCACTGTGCCAACCACTGAACTTATCTTCCTAGAGGACTCTCCCAACTACTGCATCCGAAACCTCAGCTTGGGCCTGCATGGTACGGAAGGCCGGGAGTGCCTGCAGAGCAGCCAGAATGTGACTCAGCGGCAGAAGCCAAACTGTAAGCGGCTCTGTGGGGAGTGTGGGCTGAAAACTGAGCAGAAACAGACGACGGTCGTCACGAGCTGCAACTGCAAGTTCCAGTGGTGTTGCACGGTGAAATGCGAACAGTGCAAACAGGTGGTCACCAAGCACTATTGTTCCAAGCGAGAGAGATCTTTTAACAATACCAGGCGGCGGAACAGGGGACATGGGAGATAAATGAGTAACTCCTCTCTAACCACTACCTATGACTGTCTTCCAACAGACTGATGCAGAGGGCTGTCTTAGTAACTTCTTAGGCTGGGAACTCATCACTGCATTTTAAGCATTCTATTCTTCCAGACCAGCTTGGAGCATTCAGCAAGTTTGATATATGTACGTGGATCATGTTTACTTAACACCTTCTGTGAAAAGCTTCCTTTTTTAGCATTGCTTCATGCAAAAGTTTGAGACCAAATTCCAAAGTTGTTGAAACTACATTTGTAAAAACTAAATTTCTCGGTTTGCCAGAGCTGGGGTCACAAAGTCAGTGTTCCCTATCTATCCGCAGTTGGGAGCACCTTTTTGCCTCATGTATGCCTGTGATCTCATGGAGAATTAGTAGTGTGATCTGAGTTTTACATGGATGTAGCTATTCCAGTCCTTGTGGCAGATAGAAAAAGAATGCCTGCTGTATTAGCAATGCTGACTGTTTTGTCAGGTTCACATTAATATTGCCTCCTGTGATTGCCATTTCACAGCCACTTGACCATAGGGAAATCTGAAAGTGTGAACTGCTGCTTAGTTACTTTTTCAGCCACTGCATGAAGGCATGAGGGAGAGCAGGGGCAGCTTGTGTGTTTCCAGATGTTTGGATCTACAACTCCCATAGCCCATGACGAGTCATGCTCTAAACCAAAATATCTGGAGAGCTACAAGTTGCCCATCTCCGTAAGATCTGATGCAATACAAACTCAATAGACAGCTGGCTTTCCAACATACTTGATTTTTCAACAAACTAGTTCCATGCTGCATTTTATTTGTTCAGACAATTCATTTCCTTTAAAATCATACCGCTCAAATGCAACCAAATGATGGGAAAATAGACGTTGTTGGAATGATCCTTGTATTTGCCACTTTCATTGTGAAATATAATAACTCTTTTTTAACTGAAGAGTTTAGAGTCAGGACTCTAATCCTTAGTGAGAAGTAAAAACATACCTGGACTGTACCACTTCATAATGCTACAAGTTGTTGTGGGACGAGCAGAAATGATTTCTTCTCCAAATTACACACCCACACACATGCACACAACTCATTCCATATAGAAAACTAGATATCTTAGGAAAAATGTCCCAGTTTAGCCTTTTCTCAAAGGGCTAGCTTTCTGTATGCTTGACAGGTTTTTACATGGAGGAGCATTCAGTCATCTGAGATCTTGCCTGAAGCGGTACAGCCCAGGCACAGTTTGCCTAGTTCATAGTTTCCTGCAGGGTTGTTTTGTTTTTTGCATTATGGGGTAACTTTGAGCAATCCTCTATGCTTCACATGCAATGTATTTTAAAGCCACAATTCTATGTACCAACCCAGTGTCCTCCAAGTGTTTTGGACCACAACTCCCATTAGCCTCAGCCATCATGGCTAGTAGTCATTATTGATGGAAACTGTAGTCTAAAATGTACAGAGGGCCTCAGGGTTGCCTACCCCTTCTACTCCACTTACCTGAAAATGAATATAACTGGTAACATACTGAATTCAGTATGTTTTGCTTCTGGGTAGGTATGCAAAGGATTGCACTGCAATTGTACTTTCCCCCAAATTATTTGTCAGCAGATAACCAGTCAACATTAATTTGTTGATTAGAATGTAGCAGTGCTTTTTATTGTGTGATGTCTAAAATTGTAATAAATTGTAAATGTATTTTAATAAATTAAACTATTAAGAATTTAGTGCTTTTGTTGCTGATTGATCTGTACTGTTTGGAAGTGTTTATTATAAGACAAGCAAAGCTGAGGTTTATTTTGGATAACATTTGGAAATAAACTTCCTGAAAGACAGTGGATATTTTTTAAATTGTTAAAGAGGAAAAACCTTTTGTGTTTGCACCCTGTGAGTATGTATGTATAATTATGTTACCTTTTTTAAAGAAAAGGAAAAAGAATTGCTATGGGTCTGATCAATAGACTAGAAGATAAGCTAGGCACTGACTTCAGTAGTCTCTTTTTCCTGCCTACATAAACTGAGGAAAATACTAGGTTGCAAACATTGGTCTTGTAAAGTAAATTTCCCTTGTAACTTTAATTTGTCTATTGTCTAATGTTCTTCAAACAATGCAAGCTCACATTGTGTTTGATGTGGTAAATATCTGGGCTTGTTGCAAAATTCTTTATTCTAAGGAACAAGATTAATGCTTTGAACTAGAGAGTATGAGCGAAAACTTAGAGGCAGTTGTGAATGTGTCTGCGGGCTCCCTGCTGTTTTCTCCTATAAACACCCTGATGACTTGCATTCCTGGGAGGACAACAGGAGCCAAAAGGAGCCACTGGCTACAGCCACACCGGTTTCTTGCTTAAATGTGTATTCCAAATCTTATCCTACCTGGATTTGTTGTTCTGCTGCCTTAACAGACTAATGATGCCAACAAAGGATTTGGTTATTTTTCCACCAGGATTTATTAGCCATTCCATTCACCATGTTAGATATTTGATAGATGATGTGTGACAGGAAACAATCAGCTAGAGTAACTTGACAAGTACTCAAATTCTCCTTTTCCTGAAGGGATCCTTCAGGATCCTTCAGGATCCTGTGTTAGAAGTGGTACAAGAACCAATGGGGGACATTGGTTACTGGTCCCAGGATGTCCCAAATGTGTAAAATGTCCATCAAATGCAAGGTTACTACCTGGCTCATCTCTCAGCTGGATGTTTTTTTCTGTCTCCTGCATGGCTTTCCATTCCCCAGCCCCTTACATTACCTGCAGTAATAGTCAGTGGGTAACTGTTAAATATGCAAGCATTCAAAGTGGCCAGATTCACCCCAACTTCACCAGATTAGCAACACATGGCAGCTAGTTTTGAGCTGAATTGGAATAATAGGAACAAATCAAACGGAAAAATGCCTTACCATGCAGCTTTTTATTTAGTAAGGGCAATTTTAAAGGAAGCCATGGGTCTAGGAAGTTCCTCCCATGGGTAGGATACATGTCATCGCAGCGTCCCACAGTGTACAGATCACATGCCAGTGGCACCTGCTACCATAAGCCACAGGTACAGTTGTGGTCCACTTGCCTATTTCTCCTCTTCATCGGTGTTATCTACTATGGAGCACTTTTCTTCTGACACCACCCCCTTGCCCCTGCAACCCACTGCTTTACAGCGGGAGCCCTTTGGTCCCAGCCCTGCATATCACAGGCACAGGAGGACAAAGGCAAGTGGACAACATAAATCACTGAAGTGAAACCAGAAAACAAAAGCTGTTGCTCTTCAGAACCCAACTGGATGACCCTATTTCCTCGGTATATTTTTAAATTAAGAATGAAACAACCTTCCAAAAGCCACAAAGCTACCTTGATCCTTGTTCTTCTCTCGTATTTGGCAATGACTAGTGCAAGCCACATCGTGTTGCCATTGTCCCTGGCTTGTATTGCACCAACAGCCCAGCTCATGCATGGTACTTTATGAGAAGTCTAAAATATTGTGTCCTCTACTCATAAATCTCCATTAAGCCAGAGCAGTTGCACAACGCCGTTCAGTCCGTAGAACTAGGAACACAGCTGGAGGGTTGCGACTGCAGTCATGTCCTCCTGGTGGGGTCACCACTGGCACCTGCTTGGCCAGCGCATGGACTGAATGTCGGACTAGGCAGACCCTCTTTTTACCTTCTCTGTTTGGAAGCTCCCGTGTCTCTCTCTCAGCACTACAGCCAGTCAATTAACTTTGTGAGATAAGGGGCACACAACATTTGCAGTATGATAATGACATTGTCGCAGTTTAATTATGCTAGATGTTACCATGGAGAAGGTAAAATAAAAAAGAGGGATTAGCTCCATTAGCTTCAACTTTTTGCTACATCTAATTCTACCCCAAGAAAGTGCAATATAACCTAATCACAGGGAGAGTTTGTGACCTGAGTGTTACCCAGTTCATCTATTCAGCTACATCACTTGAGTAAGCTGCTGCACCCTATCTCAGAAAGCTGTTGAGAGGCAAAAACACTGTCCACTGCACATAAACATAAGGCCCTTAAGGTATCTCTGAACAGAATATAAATACTGCCAATCTTTGTACTGTCATATTCTGTTTATGAGATATATTGTTCCAATATATTATTACCCCAAAAACCAACTCATCACATAAGAAATCACAGGAAGAGAGAAAGTTCTAACTCTGTCACTGGGGCACTAGGTTTCTTTAGAGACTAGCAAAGCCTGTCGTAGTTGTTGCTACATGCCATCAAGCCATCTACCATTTAGGGCATGGGCCCTCAAACTAAGGCCTGAGGGCTGGATCTGGCCCGCCGTGCCCAATTAACCGCCTCGCCCCAGAGGTTTTACCTTTCCGTATGCGCACGCGGGCACGCAGCTTGCTCACAAGGTTTTGACTTGCTTGGAGAAAACAATCTCCTTGACAGTAAGCCGGCGCCTCACCCTGCGCACCACCCGCCGTCCCCACCTCGCCTCGCGTCCACACGTGTGCACGCATGCCCCAGTCCCTCACTGCCCCCCCCCCAGCGGCACCGTCTTGGCAGCCCGTGCACACCGCTGGCACCTGTCAACTGGCCCCCTGTTGAAAAAGTTTGAGGACCCCTGATTTAAGGTGACCCTATGGATGAACGCTTTCTGAAATGTCCTGTCCTTGATGGTCCTGCCCAGGTCTTGTAAACTCAAGCAAAGTCTGATTTAATTGTAATAGTTCTGCCAAGCACTGTCATATACGCAAGATTGGTGGGCTGAAACTACACTTGACAAGATTTTAGGAAGAGTGATTATAATAATAATCTGCTAATAAACAAAAAAAATAACCTGAATAGATATCCGTATACTACCAGTAAATAGTTAAGTTATGCCTGTAAGGGTGTAATCCTACACACATTAAACAGGAAAAAAAAGGCCTGCAATTCCCAGTGTGCCCCAGCCAGAATGGGATGCTCGGAGTTGTAGGCTTTTCCCCCCTGTCGAAACATGCATAGAAATACATCCTAAAGAAAAAACGTCTCTATCCTTCAGGTTCTGTTTTTGTTTTCTTATTATGCTTGTGGCTATGTTAAAGAAAATCCATACAAACAGTGCAGTTGTGTAGAACTAATATTGCAAACAAACTCTCACCTGTGTGTCCGTAGTCTCTGATTATAGCATGATTGAGCCCAGTGTGACTGAGCCCATACAAGGTTCTTTTGCACTGCTTATATTCCTCAATGAACAGACTGAAAGGAACAAATGGAACATCTCCTGGAGAGAGAGTAAATGATCAAGTAGTGTTAGCTGTCCTATGTGTGCATCTCTACCATTACTGTTTACAAAAACAACTTGCAGGATCTATCAAGGACGTTGGCTGTCTCACAGAATCCCACGCCATGATGGAGGGTTAGAAATGCAGAATTTTCCATGGACGTCATCATTTTTCCAGCATGAAAGACACTGGCTTAGTAAGAACTTCAAAACTGCCCTGAAGAACTAGAAGCAAGGCCAGCCTTCAGCTTCAGCTTCCAGCAGAGGGTGTTACGATGGCAAATGGAGTGAGGTTTAGCACCCACGTTATGAAAGGCTGCTCCCCTGACTGCCAAGGGGCCGAATGGAGTAGCTGAGTGGTATCCTGAGTGGGACACGACCTGAGTCTGTACAGCGAATGGAGGCAGCAGTAGCCCTGTGGAACATGAACTGATCTAGTGTTGCAGCTGCTGTTCTGGGCTTATATGGGAATGGGTGGCATTACGCATTCTTCCCTCTGCGACCACTGCATCCAGTTACCTTTTGAGATCAGCTGCAACCCTTCATGTGGATCGTAAGCACAAACGATTGCATTCGTCTTCAGGGTTAAGTCAAAGTTGACACCTCAGGTCTTACCTCACCTGTGTGAGGAAATTTGGGCTTATGGAACTTAATAATATCAGGGCAAGCAATTGCATGAATATTTCTTTGACAAGGCACCAAGGATGTAGGTGCTCACTGCAAAGGAGCATGGGAGGTTGCTGTTATTATCACAAGAAGGCCAGTCAGCTAGACTGAAGGAACTGTGGTCAGTATTTCTTCCCTTGTGAGCCCACCAGTGAAACAGAACATCTAGTGGGGGAACAGAATCACCAGAATCCACAGTTTAACTAAAAGAACATCATTTCAGAAGAATAATTTCTGTTGTCAGCAAGCATCGTGCTATATGCATTCTAGCTTTGCTCCTTGATGCTGATGACCCACTAACCACCTTAGCATAGGGACAGAGGAATGTATGTTTACACCATCCATTTCCTGCATTTCCACATGGGGTTGGCAATTGTATGAAGTGAATATTATGACTCCCAATGCAAGGCTTTCCATCACTCCAGCTGACATCTCCTCTCTTGAAGAGAATAAGTGACCTTTTCATATGCAGCTTAACTAGCTGGTCACACCACAGCCAAATTAGGAAAAGCCATGGGTCACATCAATTCCTTGAGGTCTTCAAAACAAAAGTGAGAGGCTCTTTTCAACTTGCAAAAATCTTCCTTAACATTACAAAGTTAGGGGGCCATAATGGCCATTTTGATGGCCTTTTTCCTCCATGTGTCAGGGGTGTGTGGAAACACAACACAACATGGTGGCTAGGGGTAGTTATCTGCCATGCAGGAGTTTCAGAACAGTCCAAGAAAAGTTTGCTGAATTCACACTCATGAGGATGTTGTGAAGGCTGAAAAATAATTAGATTTAAAAGAAGAGGAAATATAACAACTTTTGAAAAGCTCTCACTAATGGAAGAGTGAGATTATGACACTTCCAAATGACATTTGGAACAGAGCCTATGTACATACACCTGTATGCAATTCATGCTTTCTCTGTGCCAGCCTTGTGTCCTCTAGACATGATGGACTTCAACTCCCATCATCACCAGCCAGCTGGACCAATGGACAGAGATCCTGGGAGTTGGGGTTCCAGGGGGCATCAGGTTGGAGCTGGCTGTGCCAGTTGACATGATTGGTAACCCTGGGGAAGAAGGCTTTCTGGCTGCATGGACTCAGGAACCTTCTGCACCTAGTATGCATATAGGGAAGACCTCTTTTCTGGTCTTCAGTTAAAAGTGAGCTGAAGGCAGCACACAAAACCTTGCTTCCCCCTCTCTGTGTTCATTTTATACAATCATAGAAAAGTAGAGTTGGAAGGGGCCATGAAGGCCATCGAGTCCAACCCCCTGCTGTTGCAGGACACTATGTTACACCATCTCACTCAGATGGCTGTCTAGTTTCTTTTTGAATGTCTCTAGTGTGGGAGAGCAATATACATTGTGGAAGTCTAAAAGGCGCTCTTACATGTCATACACATGAGCATCTCTCATGTTTTCTTGGGGCATGAAGGAAGAGTAAGAAGGAGGATATGGATGTCTACAGGACTGGGCCTTCTTTCAGTGAGTTGATTGGGCCATTTTATCTGATTAAGGGGCAAGACAGGTTTAGAGGTATGTTCCCAAAAGTTAGTGCAGGTAGGGGAAGCAAGTGTGGAATAAGGAACAGGGTTGGTAGGGCCAAGGAACTAAGGGAAGGCTTGCAGAGTAAAGAAGTGGGAGCAATTAAGAACAAGAGAACAATTGGGACCTTTGCCAGTAATAAGGTGTTTGAGGGTTTTTTGTTCTGCTAGCAGGAATGCACAGTTCATACAGGGACAGGAAATTACAGTAAACAATCACAACTGAACAGGCTTTGTGTAAGAAGAAAAGTGAATAAAATGACTTGGGTCCAAGGAAGCTTCTAATTCTCAGCAGAAAAGCACAGCTCCTTGAAGATTGGGGTTTCACCATCTGTGGCTGAAATGCCTGATAGATAACTGTAGAGAAAACTTACCCATCCTTTTAAGGTTGCAGAAATACACAAACTTCCTTTTCTTCATCTTCTTGTGCTTTGCCTAAATTGGAGCAGAACTCCAGTTAACTGTTCTCATGGATTATCAGCATGTGCCTGAAGGACTCCCAGAACAGGAATCAAGAACAGGAATGACAATATCATAATTATGTGCTATTGTATCTCTTTCTCTTCTCATTCCTGTTTAGCCCCATCATCACAGGTGGGTTAGCCTCTGAAATTTTTCATAACTACTTTGACTACTAACTGAACAGTGATACTATTCAATTGTATATGTTATAACAATCAATTCTTGTTTCTTAAGGCCATACTGTCCTTCCCAATGTTCTCTGACTGATGATGGCTGCTACCAGACCAGACTCACCCAACACATTTATAAATGTTATCTTCTATTCAAAACCCTGCAGAATTTCCCTACCGGTTCTGCCCAGTGCCTTCTAATAAGTAGCACTGGAAGCCCTCCATCAGGAAGCACCCACAATCTTTCAGTGTTCTCAACATGCAAACCATGTTACAGTTGACTTTTCACAAGAAGGCAGATTGGCAGGACACTGTGAGGAGCTGAATGAACATGTCTTGTAAACTAAGTAGACAGTGCACATTTTTGGATCAAACTTTCACTAAGTAACCTCTTCCCATATGTGCGTGTGTGTCCAGAAATCCTGTATGAGAGCAAATTCTTCTGCTGCTCACACCAGTTCGCCTTTGTGATATGGTGTTATTTCAAAAACATGAAATACTTGCAGCTTGGGTATAGTTAAATGATATCAACTGAATGACATTGACCATTTAACATCAAGGGCCCATTTACAATGGACAGATACTCCTGGTCAGCAAGACTTGAATCAGGGCGTCAGACATTTGAGACCAATCAGATTCAGGATGAACCTTCACTGCTGTCTTTTAAGATGTGCATCTGTCAGCTGATAGGATGTGTGCTAACCCTCATTGGGGATAATCAGGGGCAGGGAAAAGACCAACAGATATACTGTGGCTTTATCTTATTAATCACCAGAGAAGCACCACAAATCATTGTATAATTCCGTCTCTGACAGTTGGAAGCACTAAATTGTACCTCTGTTATCCAGAACTCACTATATTTATAAATACAGGCCAGAAGCCCTAAAGAGAAAGATAGTGTAAATGAGTCTAGAGGACAGCTACAAAAATGCTTAAGACTTCCTGCCTTGAAACAACAACAATAAAGGGTCACTCAGTGATGAAGAATCTACTTGAAACCATTTAGGTTTCCATCATCCTTGTGGGGGAGATTTCCCAAGATAGCAGAAGTTTATGGAATCTTCCCCATTTATAGCAGCATCAAGGCAAATCTATTTAGTCCCAATGGTCAGAGCTACGGGTTAAAAAATGAGGACAAAATATTCACCTGAGAAAAGGCAGGTCAAATGCAGAGCACTTATCTCACTAGCCCACAACATCAACAGTCACAGCTCTGCAATTTTTCTGATGCTTCCATCAAATCCTCTCTAAGTCACACCAGTATCAGGCTCCATGCTTCACATGGCTGGTGGGAAGTTCATGTAACTGAATGCTCCACCATGCTAAAGAAAAATAAAATATCTTCACTAAGAATGCAAAATGTCAGAGAAAAAGGTTCCAACTTAAACTTCTCTGTGACATGACATGCTCGGCTTGATTTTTTGTTTTACATAGGCATCATTTGTTACCATTCGAGTTAAGCATTCCCTCAAGTAAGTCCCCATTAGCAGTTGGCAGTAGTACAGCTCCTAAACAGGTTGATCAGCTGAATAAAAAACAGGCACAGATGTTTCTGTGTCTTCTTTCATTTTTAGCTCCCACCCCTAAGCAGACTCTTTGAACACAGGGAGGAGGGCTTGCAATTGTGGTGGTTCTGATTCTTCTGTAAATCTTACATCCATGTCTTTCTTTATCTGCCTAAGAGCCTGGTGTAGAGCCAGCCTCATGCCTCCTTTCTAGGAATTGCTTTGAACAAAGAACACAGCCAGTGAAGACACCCACATTTATATTTCTATACATTCCAGGCTGGCTCACAGGTTTCACCCTCTCCTCCCTGATAACCAAGGACCAAAGCATACATTGCTTTAAATTTGTGTCCAGCAAGTATAACTTTTAAAAATATATATATTCTCTAATATACATGCAAAGGCCCAACACAAATCTTGGGAGAACCTCTACCACCATGCTAGATTTAAAGTAATGTCTGATTTGGACTTTGGTTTATGTAAAATGAATATTGTAGAAATCTTCTGGAAAAGGCATAACTAGACTGGTTCTGCCCAAACTATCAGGAATGTAACAATGGTGGATCAGACCAAGGGTCTGTCTAGCCCAATATTCCGTTCATGCAGGAGCCAACCAGCTTGCCCACAGGAAACTCATAATTAGAAAAAAAGTGTAATAGCACTCTCCCACGCATGTTCCTCAGAAACTGGTGTACATAGCTAGCATATAGCTATCAGAACTAATAGCCATTAATAACCTCATCCTCAAGGAATGAGTTTAGTTCCCTTGTGAAACCAAGCAGATTGGTGGCCATCATTACATGTTGTGCAAGTGAATCCTGCAGTTTAATTCTATGTATACTGTATGAAGTACTTCCTTTTACCTGTCCTGAATCTCCTACTTGTCAGTCTCATGGGATGACCCCGTTGGGTTCTACTATGGGAAAAAAGTTTCCCTTTCCACTTCTTCGTACCAAGCATAACTTTGTCCACCTCTGTCGTGTCTCCGCTTGCTCACCCTTTTTCTAAGCTAAATAGTCCCAGAGGTTATAGCTTATCCTCATAGGAGAGTCACTCCAGGCTCTTGATCATTTCAGTTGCCCTTTTCTGTATTGTTTCCAGTTCTTCAATTTTCTTACATAATTGTGGTGATCAGAACGGTACACGGTATTCCAAGGATTGCCGTTGCACCATGGGTTTGTAAAAAGAGAGATATTAATTAGCAAGTTTGGCCTTCCCTTCCTGGGAACTGCACAACCCCATAAAAATATTTGGTCTTTTGGGGTTGCCTTTGTCTTTTGAGTGGAGGTGCAGACACTTCAGTTGGTCACAAACCTACATGCCTAAACCTGTACACAGGTAGGATTGTCCCACCTGATCCATACACCATTTTTTTCCCTGATGTTCCAATTGCATATCTGGTGGTTACCCCCTGTGAGGGTTGCGTGAATGGAGAGAAGGAAGACTCTTCCACAGTTGCAATCTCCTCTCTCCTTTGCACATTCACCCTGCAATTGTGCCAGCCTTCAGCAGTGCCAAAAGGTTTGCCACTCCTCTGGACAGGGTTGACAGACAGAACAAAGCCCAACTTTTAATGGAAGGCCCACTTAGTAACAGAGGCATTTGGATCAAAAGAGTGATCAATCCACATTTGGAATATGGGATGTGTGAGAGAGAATATAAGTAAGGTATATGTGTGAATGTGCATAAAATGGCTCCAAACATGTACATTATGGTCACCTGGCAGCAGTTGGGTTGGTCCCACCCATTTTGTGTTGTGATCTCACCCACTGCTGGCATGTAGCCCCAAATATGTTTGTCCAAAGTCAATTTGGCCTTCCCCACCTATGGTTTAATTCCATTCAGAGGCAGTTCTGAATGTGTAGAAATTCAACACACTTTATGATATATCAGACTGTGCAAAGCAGTATGTTATATTAAATTACAAGGTTCTATGAAGACAGAATGCTTAGCCATGGTTTGTTTTCCTTGGGTGAGGTCTATTTACCTTGTAGGCAATCTTCTCCCTACTTATCTTGAAGTAAGTCCCATGGAATAGAGCGTGGCTTTCACCTGAGTGAACATGTGCAGTTGATCTTTTAAGTATTTAATCTGAATCCCTAAACTGTGGTTATTATTGACTAGAAATCAGGATGCAAAACTATGGTTTCAAATGGGCTTGCAAACCATGGTTTCTGTAAACATGGTTAGCTTCTGCGGTGAGCAACTATTAACAGCCCAGTATTCTTGGCCAAGTCTTCCTCCAAGTTCCCTGTGAAGGAGCCTGGGTTTTCTTAGTGGTTCATTAGTATTTGTTGCAATTCTTTATGCTGAGTGCATCTCCAACAACTTGGCCTTAGTCCAGAAGCAGGTCACTACAGCTGGGCAATCTATTTCATTACAGTGCTCTAAAAAGGCATAAAGGACTTTAAGATTATCAAGCTAATTCTACGTAAGTACAGGATCTTCAGTGGCAATATGACAAGCTATCATTTACATGCATAGGAAACTGAATGAGATTTAATTTCCTTAGCCTTTTGTGCTCCTACAGAGCTGAGAGGAGGGTGCTATTCAAGGCAGCCAGCAAGGTGCCTGTTCCCTGTTTGCACCACAAAGCCACACATGGTCAAAACACAGTTGGCCATTTTCACATATTTACATAGAAGCCCCTGGAAAAAAATATACCCTGAGATGCCCTAATAAGTCACAGCTCATTAGGAAATCAATGAGCTAGCAATAACCTAACTGAAATGCAGGGCTACCTGGAGGAGGAGGAGGGGAGAGGAGGAGGAGGAGGAAGAGGAAGAAGAACGCCACCATTGTAGAATAGGATAGCTACTCCTTGTGTGGCTTTGCTGCTGTCCCTTTAACAGCAGCCTGGCACAAAGAAATGTATGAAGCAAAGGATTTCCTTACTATATATCTATATTTAGCAAGACTGCCCACTAAATATGTGAAAAGGGTATCAGCAATCCAATCTAGAGGGAAGTTGAACTTGTTTCTTTAATAAAAAGAATGCTGTACACAATAAATTAGCCGAAGAAAATGCTGGGCATCAGCTTTGCACCTCAAATACTGATACATTTAGGGCATGATCAACTTCTGCATGTTCAGGCAGAAAAGGTCTTGAAACTCCCAACATGGCTGGCTGCGGAAGACTGAGAGCTGAAGGACTTTTTCAGCCTATGCATGCATAGGAATTTGACTTTAGAATCAATTTCATATGGTTTCATTCTTTATTCATTTGACATTTCTTATATACCCTCCAATTATTATAAAATCTCAAGAGGGTTTACATAAAAAGCCAGTAAAATATAAATATATATTAAAATATATTATGATTATAAAGTACTTAAAAACTCCTCAGTATAAGTTAGACCAAAATAAAAGGAATGCAATGCTCAGTATTCATAGGTAAACTCAGAGGAAGGTACCAACCGCAGCACCCTAGCAACAGGCACGCTGCGGCTTGCTGTATTCCCCTTGACCGAGCGATGTGTCTGTCTCCCTGTTTACAGGGCAAGAATGCATGGAAGGGAGAAGGGTGGAATCATGGTAAAATTGTGTCTTTCCTTTTTTCCAGAAATCTCTGTAGGACCTGGAGCAGCTGTGAAGTGCCATGGACATGCAGACATGCAAACAGCAGAACTGTGCTGTGTGAACCCAGCCTGTGCATATTATTCAGTTTGTAATGGCACTGTGAGTCCCTTGGACTACAAGGCGATCAAACCGGTCAGTCCTAGAGGAGATCAGCCCTGACTGCTCTTTAGAAGGCCAGATCCTGAAGATGAAACTCAAATACTTTGGCCACCTAATGAGAAGGAAGGACTCCCTGGAGAAGAGCCTGATGCTGGGAACAATAGATGGCAAAAGAAGAAGGGGACGGCAGAGGATGAGGTGGCTCGATGGAGTCACTGAAGCAGTTGGTGTGAGCTTAGGTGGACTCCGGGGGATGATGGTGGACAGGAAGGCCTGGAGGAATGTTGTCCATGGGGACGTGATGGGTAGGAAACAACTTCTGGACTAACAACAATGGCACTGCAATGTTTACTATGTTATTCTATTTGCCATGTATTTAGCAAACCAATAAAAATGTCTAGATTTGGGCAATATAAGCAAGTCCCATGCTATCTAGATGAAGATGGTCTCCCAGCCTTGGTCTATTCAGCTTCAGAACAAGGAACATTAATTTACATTCACTGGAAGTTCTGGAAAATGGAAGTCTTTAAAAACAGATGTTAGATCTCCAGAAGTTTTTGACTTCAGCTTCCAGCATTCATCATCATTGGCCATAGTGTCAAGGTTAGGGTCAGGAATTTCTGGGAGTCTAAATCCAAAAAAATCTGCAGATATGCCGTCTGCTTTAAAATAAGGCAATCTCCCATAAAAATGGGATGTAGATGCACCTTGTGCAAAAGACACACAGTGGTTTGACCAAAGAGTCATTGCAGAAGCAAACTTACAACTACACAGATTAAGGGTGTCTATTTGTAAAGAAAGCATATATAGGAACAGTCCTGGAGTATACAAACCTTCTTCATGTAAATTTCAATGGAAACTGAAGACATTTTACATAATTTAGAGTCCGGCACTGTTATTGATTCTTACCTAATCCTGCAAGACAGTCCAAATACATAGGGAAGGATCCTCCAGAACAGATTTGGAGGGCACTTCTGTGAGGATGAGAAGAGATCCAATCTGCAAGGGGTGTACTTATCCTGATGGTACAACGGATCTGGATGTAACCTATAAACTGCAATTCTATGCACACTTATTTGAGGACGTGCCCCATTGAATACAGTGGGACTTACTTCAGAGTGCATAAGCATAGAATGAGCAGGTTAAAACACCTGCTGGACCAGCTGTGCTGCTGATTTTCTTGGCAACCACAGCAAAGGCGCCAAAAGCAAATCTAGATTACAGACAGTGCTACCAAGAACCAAAACAGGCTTCATTTGCTTAAGCAGCTTTTTCCTGTGCTGATGCCTTTGCACAGTCAATTTGTTAAATCAGGTATTATAGAAATAGTTGGTGTGACTGAGGTGACATGTTAATCTCAGTGGCTTTACTGTTTCCCTGTAATGGCCACTTTATGTTGGGTACACAGTAAAGATGTTTTATGGTTCAAGCAGGAGATTTATCCACACATATATGTTAAAGGCACTTTGGAATGTTCTCACGTAACAGAGCAATGGCTCCCTAATGCAGACATTAGATGCATCCAAAATTTTGCTCTCCTTTGTATCCACAACACAAATGCCACCCAGTAGTTTTTGTACAACTCCTGGGGAAGAGAAAGTAAATGTCAGCTATTTCAAATAAACACAGCTTCTCGGATTTCTTAATCAATTTACTTTCAGAATGTATATTCCTCTTTCGATCAAATGTTTGAAGCAAAACAGTAGAAATACTGCAGAAAACAGCACTCCATAAAAAGCAAGCCGGATCATAAATATCTCAACTCATATTTTGAAAATGTTAGGAAGTGAATTTGCTGGAGTGCGTCTGTATGTCAATTTTATTAAGATCACTGGGAGCTTTTGCCCTCCACCAGGGTGGGGGACCTGTTAAGATGGTATGTCCCCAGAGGCTAATGGATCCTGGTTTTCAGAGGGCTCTGGGGGATTTTCTGGCTGAAAAGGCAGGCACTCCTGTCAAAACCCTGGTGGTGCTGTGGAACGAAGAAATGACAACCCACTCACTGCCAGATGCCTGCTCTGTTGTAGAGCTCACATGGCTCCATGGTATGCCCTGGAGCTGAGAGCAATGAAGCAACTTAGGAATTTGCTTGCAGATGGAGGGAAATTCCCAGTGATGCAGTTGCAACCTGGTGTGCTCTTGCAATCAGACATATTTGGAGGTAGTGAGAGTGGCAAAGAAACAATATTTCATTGTCTCTATTCACTCTTCTCTTCACTACCCAACAGAGCTGTTCCTGGAGATCCTGCACTTCTTGCATGCTGGCCCCAAGGACATCAACCAGGCAGTAGCAATGATATCAAAGCCCACAAATACCAGAAGAGTGTTAGTTGTGGGAACTCCCTGCCGCATAGATGGAAGCAGATGTATGCTGTAAAGACCTGTGGACTCACCAGGTATGCTGTCTCCCTGCAGGACAGATTAGAGATGCAACTAAAAGGTTGCCAAGGCTCATAAAGCCTACTGACCCATATCCCTTCCTTCTTATCCAAGCAGGAAGGAATGGCACTGTCAAGCAGAACTTAGAAGAAATCATGTCAGACTTTGAAGCTTTGGGGAAGAAGATCAAGCAACCCTGGAACCCAGTGTTCTCTCTTCCATTCTTCCAGCTCTCAGAAGAGGACTAGTCCAGGAAAGAAAAATACTCAGGGTGACTGCCTGGCTATGAATGTTGAGCCATCATGAGAATTTTGGATTCTGGGTCTATGGGCTACACTTTCTGGAAGATGGACTGCTGACAAGGGATGGGTTGCACCTTACAAGGACTAGAAAGAATGTCTTTGGTCACAGTATGAAGAAGTTTATTAGGAGAATTTTAAACTGAATCCTACAGTGGAGGTAGAAATACACTCAGGGGTCACAATGGGCAAAGTCTTAGGCACCACAACAGAGACAGCATCTCTGAGAGCATCCAATAATAGTCTTCCAAAAAATGTAGGAAGAAAGCTAGCGTATAAAGCATGCGGTCTTTGAGAAACAGATGGCAAACAGCTGGAATGAAAACACAGAGAAACACATTAAATTATGGGAACTTTTTTTTAACAACATGGCTTTTCAAAGGAATATCATTAGCTTAATTCAGGTTGGACATTATCACTATATAATGTTCAGTGAGATAAACTGAAATCAAGAAATAAACATGGGGCAGAGGGGACAACACACATTTTTTATGTACTGGCATCCTTCTAATATCGGACATGACTCCAAATGAGTAATGTGCTGTCTTTGATTTGATAAACATTTATAAGAGAAAATACAAGGACAAACTTCATTCATCTGCCAGAAAATATACTAAACCACAAACAGCTCAATCACACCCATGCCTAGGCAGAAGAAAGTCCCATTACATTTAATAGGTCTTACTTCCAGGCCTGTGGGTGCAGGGTTGCTCCTTGGCTGCAAAGATATACTCATCTGCCTGGAATTAAGTCCCAATAAACTATGGGGCTTACTTCTCAATACGCACACATACATTGCAGCCTGAGGCTATTTTGTTTTGATTCCAATGCAGCAGCTACCCACAAAAATTCTCTTCCAGCTGATCTTTGAAAGGATGTTATGCTGAACAACCAGAGGGGAAATTCATGCAGTAAAACTGCAGCGCTTCCCAGCCCTTTAACATTCTTATGGTGAGCAGTATGATTCCCCCATTTGTCAGTAAGCTGTTGTTTCCCCCCACTTGCCATTAACTGCTGCCACAATGCTGAGAAGAGCAACAAGAGACCCCCCTCTGGGTTGATGGTGGTGTCACTCCATCATCAGCTAACAGGGGGTGGTACCCCAGCAATTTGGTTAGCAGCCATTCTCTAGGACATAGTACATATCAATCATCTTGCTGACGTGTTTGGCTCGCCAGGGGGCTGGGTCCTTGAGGGCTGAGGCTTTTCTGGGTGAGGCAGACCTTTGTCCTGTACAGCTTTGGATGAAAAATATGCATGTTATGGGCTTGAGACATAGTACTGTGAACTTGATGCCAGGAAAGAGGGAATTTTGCTTTTCTGTAGCAGGAAGGAAGATAGTCCTTTCATGGGGAGTAGGGGAATGTCTCCTCTCTGGTCACCTTTCAATTACAGTTTCTAAGTTACTCAAGATCTCTTATCAGAATTGCCATGTTCTGTGTCTGTAGATGTGTCACAAATGAACAAATATAAATGAGGTGTCATCCTTTTTTAACCCCTTGGTAAGATGCAATGATATTTTCTTACATACTCAACCACACACAATGCCAGTCAGTTTTCTCTTCTTTTGTGCATTTCACTTCTGAAAATTTCCAGGATGATCAGAAAGAACAGAATCAAAGCCTGAGGATAAGGAGCATCTGGTCTGGATGTAATCCAAGGGATCCTAAACCTAGGTCCCTCTTCTTTTCTAACCTCTCCTCCCATCTTCAGAATGGAATAGTTCATCTTTATTGCTCTGGAACAACAAGTTCAATAAAAGGCAAGTCTATCCTCTTGATAGGATCAGCTGTTCAAATCCTAGCTTGAAAAGCAAGTAAGCTGATGTCCTTAATCTCGTCCTTTCATGTCAGCCACTTGCATTCATTTATCATCATCAATGCAATGGCCCGTTTAGGATTCTAATCTCTAAGGGGTGGTCAAGATTAATGGCTATTATACTGAGACTCAGGAGGTAGGTCTTGTTAAAGGTGCCAATGGACTTTTTTAAATAGATGGTTGGTAGTCAAAGTCTAGGAGTGAAATTTCCTGATTTTGGCTTGTCTTGTTCAGTTATACAGGGACCACCTAGGGACCCATTGTATGTTTTGCATTCAATAACCTCAAATAAAATAAACAAATTGGTGCAATCTGATTAACATATATGGCAATCAGGTTCAGATCTTGACCATTAGGAATTGCACAGAAGACAGAATTTAATCAGGTGTAGTTTTTGCCATCAGGGTGCAAAAATCATGCCTGGGGTTGCATCACTTATAGATACAGGATTCTTATCAGGGTCACGATTCAGCAGCCTTATCATCCTTCAGGCATATGGTCATTTCATGTAAACTGTAATTGTTTTGCTCTGCTCATTTGCATTATTTAGTGGGGTTTTATTAGTGTTATATATCTGTGGTAAATAAGAAAGGAGTTTTCACTGGAAACAGTGAGTTAGAGGGCATGTTTACTGAAAATGTATTTCAATATACAAAACATTTATTAGATAAGTGCCTAAAAACAACAATGTATTTTCATCCTTAAAGGAATAGTTCTGAAAAATATGAAACCAAACATATTATTTTGTAAATGTAGTGTTTATGTAAGAGATCAGTGATCTGAAACTAAATTTTAACAGGGGAATGGGAAATATGAATGAAAATAGAATGTAAGAACAGGAGAAAAGCCCTGCTGGATCAAACCAACAATTTAACATCCTGTTTTCCAACAGCTAACCAAATACCATAGGGAAATCCACAAACTATTTTCTCAAAGCACCTGGTATTCAAAATGCCATTGTGTTTGAACATGAAGGTTTGATTTAGTTACCACAGCTATCAATAGCTTATCCTCCATGAATATATCAACTTCCTTTTTAAATTGAGTAACCATCACATCATGTGGCCATCAATCTATAAATTAATTATACATTGTGTGGAAAAAGTACTACTATCTGTCCTGAATCTGCTGCCATTGTTTTATTGGGTAACCCTACATTTTAGTGATCTGAGACAAGAAGAAATAAGTTCCTCTATTACTGATGTCCAGCCATGAATGTAATGACTTTTGTAGAGAAAATTGGTACCATTTGTACATTAGAGTTAGAAGGTATCAGCTGGCCTGAGAAAAGAGGTACAAACTTCTTTAGAAAAATATTCACCCCAAATAAGTGTGAAGACTAAGAGACCCAGTTCACATTTCACTGTGGCAATTCCCATGCCCATAGTCCTCTGAATTTGGAGGGTTACAGGCAGCCACACATCTTCCAAGAAATTCAGCCCTCACTTCAGAACATTTAAGTACAATTCAAATAGCAGCATGGCATGCACCATGTCTTAAATCTCTTTCTAAAAGTCTTGTTTATGAAAAGCATGCATTGATTTAGAAGAAATGTGTGCAGAAGATAATCTTTTTAATCTGTTACATCTCCATTCATGACTACCATCATTCCTAAAGAGAAGTACCATAAAAGTCAGTGTGAAAACAGATTTTTTATATGTAGCTTAGAAAATATTGAGGACTTGCATCACTATTTGATAAAGGCAGACCATAAAATCTGGCTGAAAAAACATTATTACTCCCAGTTCTTGCTAGAACTCAGTTTGGGGCAATTGCACAGAAAATGTACTTTCTATCTTATGGTTTCAATGAAATATACCTAGGAGATAAATCTAATTTGGCAATACTGTTGATAGTAGTATAGTATAAGTGATTTATGTGAATACTTTATGGCAAAAGTTCCTAATACTGGCACAACTGTTGCAAAAAGTTGCAAAAAGTTTTCTGTTGTAAAACTTTTCATTTTTCCACCTGGCACAAACAGTAACATTTGTTACCTATTCACAGAATCATGAATATAGCAATGAATCAACACATTTCTATTCTTTATGAAAGTCTGTCTTGAGTAAAAGCTGTAATTTAAAACATTATTGTACAAACTACAGATCAAGTGGGCAACTTAGAAGAACTATACAAATTAACTGACAGAACTATGAATGTACAATAGCATAATGAGAAGAAGCCAGCTGATACCCAGCTCAACAGCAGTTGAGGACAATATGGCATGAATCTCATCCATAATTTCCAGCTAACAGTTCTTTATTCATTCAGTTTCCAAAACATGAGTACTACTATTCCAGTACATGTGCTTTACAAGGAAGTATTGATCAGTTTGTTGACAATTTAAAAATTATTCATTTCACAGTTATATTTATAGAAAAAGATCAGGAGAATGTAGTCAGTAAAAACAGATCTTGAACTGACAGGCTTTTCCTGACAGTTAACATTGTCCTTTTTAAGGCTCCTCCACAATCACATTGTGCTGCAACCTAGGTGTGTTGGGATTATGCTCAATTAGCCAATCAGCCAGCCAAGTCTATAGAACAAGACCAGAGAGAGAGGGGGAGGGAGAAAGAAGAAACAAGTTACTTCAAATTTCATTCCTGTATGAAGATATTTGCTAAAAGGAGGCATTCAAACTCTGTATCACTGCATACAGAAACTCACAATCCTATTTACTAACTTCCCTTAATAATTCCAATTTCTTCCACTGGTTTTATAAGGGAAGGTTCCTTCAAGGCCTTCAACCCCCCTCCCAGTGCTTTTTCCCTGTGCTTTTGAAACTGACCTGAATGGGAGATGCTCAAGATACAGTGCTCTTGGCATACAAAGGACAATTGTTTGTGGACATTCTGGCTTGATGAAGTTATGAAGTATGCAAATAAGCAAGTGCTGCTCTTCTGTTCTGCATACAATAAAGGTCATTTCTTTACAGGCAGTGGGTTTGGGAATCAGGTCCCCAAACTGGCATCAGGCTGATATTTGTTAACTAGCATTAGCAGGAGAACTCTACCACCTGATATTGGCCATTATTAATATTGTGATACATACAAAAGGATCTGCTGGCTTCTTCTTACACAGTGCTGTAAGTCCTTTCAGCAGGATAGGAGTAACATAAAGGTTCAGATAATCCTTAGCAGCTTGCCCAACTGGGATAGGTTCAATGATTACTGAAGAAAAAAAATTAAAAATTTTAAGGTAAATGTATTGATTTAAAGGTAATTCACTGACTTCTGATTCTGAACATATTCACTGTTTGTTTTCTCATAGTCAGGAGAACTTTAAACTGAAACTATTTTTTTCCCCTAGGATGCATCGCGTTATAAAAAAAAAATAACTATACCCTGTTGTTTCCAGTGGCATTCAGCAGTAAACTTATGCTATTTCTTGTCTCTAGAATTATTAGCTGGTGAAGCTACTCCATAGAAACAGACCATAAAAACTGACCTTGGGATGGTGAAATATAAAGCTACTTGAAGTTGTACTCAGTTCACTGGATAATGAAAAGATAAGGGCCTGTCCATAGGACCAACTTGTAAAAAGAAAATGTGCCGTTATTAGTAACTGCTAATATAAGAGTCAACCTTCTCCTCTGAAAAGGTCCAGATTGTATTTCCCTGCCTCATTCCTCTGACCAGCAAGTGGATTTCTGGCTTGCTTGCACACATTCCATTTCCACCCAACATCCCATATGCAGAATGTAATGATTGAATTGGAAGAGGCAAAGTTTACTTAAATAGGAAATGTCCCTGACTCAACAAGTGAAGCCCTGCTTGAAGGGGTTAGGGAGACACAATTTAGTGTATTTGTAATTGTTGTTCAGCTATTATGTTTTTGCATGAACTCACTGCTCACTTCCATTGTCACCATGTGAAGAAATATTACAGTGAACATGTCTAAACTAAAGTGGGCACCTGGTGGTTCTCTAGGTGTGTGGCCTACAGCTTCCATCATCCCTGACCCTTGGTTATGCTGATTAGGGCAGATGGCAGCTATAGCCTCCAGACTGTTTGGTTTACAAACTGTTCACCCGTGGTCTCAGTAGACCCAGAGAGCTTTTGTTATAGGTATTTTTGGCATATGAAAGAAATATGCTTTTCAGAAAACCGATTGTTTCTCTAGGAATAAATATTGATTCCTACAATTTGGTAATGCAAATTGTCATGGCCACCTACTGAATAGTGCCCAAGACATTAATGCTGATGAATGACATGAGCCTCTCAGTTTCCACGTACACATAATATATGCCATGCCTTCTTTTGTGACTTTGAAAATCTAGTTACTAAAAAAAAAAGTGTGTCCTGAGCAGTTTTGTGATCCTGCATTTACATATTTCTAAAATGTGTAACTGGCATTATTTTGATCCAAAAGTATTCTGACAGTATAAGAAATTTTAATTATATTTTAATAAGCTTTCTTCTTGAATGTATTGCAATCTAGTGGTTAACACTCATCTAGCTCCGTTTCCAAACAAAACAAAACTACAAACTCCAGCTACCCCTCCTGAATTTCATCTCCTCTGAGACAAACCCTGCTTCCTTGCAGCCTGTAATCCAGTTTATGGAAATGACATTATTACAGCATTGGCTCTGGATCCTTGGTAGCACAAACACACACAGTCCATGGATAAACTATTTATTTGTCTTCTGGAAAGGCCTTAATGTTTAAAGGAGCCATACTTTTGATTCTACACCACTGTATTGATACAGAGTAAAGCTGATTTGGGGTTATCACACAGGGATCCATATCAAAGGGAAGGATTAGCATATAAGAAAGAGAACAGTGGCTAGTGTTGGGCACATTAAAGGTCATGTGCTACTAACTGGCATATGCTTGAAAATGACTTGAATTATAGATAAATTCTGCAGTTATGTAAATAAATATGGAAGCTAGGAAAGCAGTTAGGTAATTCCAAATGAAAACATTAAAGGCTAGACGTGAAGCTATCATTACTTGCAGAAAACAGGCAGATACACTATCTATAAATGTTTAGCTCTAGGTTGGCTATAGCATTATGTTTCCATCTGCAAATAAATATGAATATCCCACACCATCTCCAATGTAAGAGCAAAACAGAACAATCAGCCACACATGGTTTATGGAATTACATTGCAACCCTATGTATGTCTATTCAGAAGCGCAATTAAACTTACTCCAGGGGATGTGGGTAGAGAAGAGCTGGGGCCTCCAGTTGGTTGGTGCAGGCCTCCAGTCCCCATCAGCCCTAGCTGGCCTGACCAATGGTATTAGATAATAAGAGCAGTAGTTCATTATCTGGAGACCCACAAGTACTCCCGCCTTGATGTGCAGGACAGCAGTCCTACAGCAAAATCCTATCCAAATCTATTCAGATGTCCCACTGAGCTCAAGTAGACCTCCTCTCAGGAAAATAGCTATAGGGTGGCAGTCCTAGTGATTCTTCTTGCCAGCTGCATTAACAACCAATTAAGGCTAGGTTAAGCAAGGTTTAAGGAGTCAAACAATCAAACTAATATATGTTCTTTACAATTGAAAGACCATGCCTCGAAAAATTCCCCAGAATCAAAAATGACAGAAAGCTTTGTGTTTTTAGAATGAAGTGGCTCCTTAATTATACCTGGTTAGTGCCTTATTTCCTAAATCACTGAAAGTGTAGACCTATGCATACCAATCCAGAGGTAAGGCTCTGTTTAAAAGAGCTTGCTGGAAGATGAATGGGCCTAAGATTGCAGTCTGAGATAAGTTAGTTTCTAGTATCTGGAACAGTGTTTCAAGAACATTTGGCAGACAAGAAGGAAATAATAGCCTAGCCAAAATCCTACTATATTCTTAGAAGATTCTGATTCATGCTGCTCCACCCAGGCTCAAAATTCTGCAGATTTAAGCTTAGATTAAAAAGCTAGACTCTATTTAAATGGGATGGCTAGAGATGGAACAGCCTTTTTCATGGTGTTACACATTCTAGATAGCAATAACATACCTTCAGGAAACATGAATCGGATTTCCCTTTCAGCTGAGGCAAAGTTGGCACTGCCATGCAGTCCATTCCTCAGATCATCTGTCCCATAGATTGCTCTTAAACTAAAAACAACAGAGACATGATAGCATACATACAATGCAATCCTATGCATGCCTGTTCTATTAAGAAAGCTCAGTGGACGTTACTACCAAATAAGGGAATATAAGATGGCAGTTTCAAGGGGCAAACATATGCATGTTTAAACAGAACAAAATCCTACAACTCCCAGCATTCCTGGAGGAAGCGTGTTGTGTATTGAGAACTTTTTCTAACTCCAATCATCCTAATATGCTTGGATGACAGCATGAGTCATTTAAATTTTAATAAGCTTTCAGTAAGTTGGGGTGTGGAGAGTAACTTTGTCTACTAACCTGAAAAAGCATAACAAAAAAGGCAGGCCACATGGCCAACAGAAGACCTATTGCCCTGCTATCCCCTACTTTCTGACCAGCTAGCACCCTATGTCTCTCCACGAACCAATCCACAGGTGATTTCTATATAAGTATGGAACAGCAGAGGCTGTAGGACTGGGAAGATGCTGGTAGAATACTGTGGTCTTCCAAATGTTGCTTGACTGCAGTTCCTATCATTTCTGCTACACTAATTCATGGAAGTTATAGTCAAATAATATCTGAGGCCACCAATTCTCTGCCATTGCTAAAAACTCTGGTAAGCAAGATATAGCATGCAGGTTTACACTGTCTAGATCTGAATGTACTATTAAGTAAACCATTGAAGAAGAACATGTGAAAATGTGGTCCCATGAATTATTTCAAACTTCATTCTCCCAATTCTATAACCATTTTGTAAAATAAAGAATACAACATTAAAAATTACTTCCATTAATTTCATCTGGGCTATGTTCAGGTAAGTGGTTTTTAAGTACTCTGAAGTAAGTTAGTTAGTTACCTGTCAGGATGTGTTTCCTTAGCTGTTATGCTACTTGAGGGCCCAAGAAGTTCCTTCCAGTATGAAATGGCTTGATGCCGAGCAAGAACCATTGCAACTAGAGGCCCAGAACTCATGTAAGCTGTCAGGTTAGGAAAGAACATTTTCCCATACTGTTCTACATAGAAGTTGCTACACTGCTCTGGGCTTAGTTGGAGCTTTCGTTTCTACAGAAAACAAGAGACAGAAAAATCTTGTTCACATCACCATACTGCATTACAAAAGCCTTACAATTTATTTTTCAACAAGCTCTCTCCAATCTTTATACAGTACAATCACTTGGTAAAATGTTAGTCACTGTGTCTTCTTCAAAGACATTGGGAGTCCTGTTTAATTTTGGAACATGCTGGAATCAAATATCTGGGGTGTTAAAGGCTAAGTTCTGTTATTCTTTCATCATGATATTGTAGGGGATAAGGCCAAGGCCACTTGTGACTAAGAGGCATTCCTATTCTGGTAAGTCAAAGCCAACAGGGGAGCTACTTCACACAAACAACTTAACCACAAGGGACAGACTTCATGCAGCTACATGAAAGACTGTGTGTCTTGTTATGGACCTGTTTGGTCATCCAGATCTGCAGGTCATTCCCTCTTGCAAAGGTCTGCTTGCTGGGCACCTGTAAAATAGTGTTTTCTTGCACTGCTCCCAAATGTGGAATGCTCTGTCTTTAAAACTGAGACTGGTGCCTCCACTTTCTGGAAAGGAATTAAGACACCCTAAATTATGAATAATGGTTTTTAATGTTTTATTGGTCTTTTAATACAGTGTTGTATTTCAGTTCTTCTATACCACCTTGGAAAGGCAGTAAATACTATAAATAAATAGTATTTATCTGGATGAACGCCAGTGTGCAGTGGAACCCAGAGTATTGGATTAGGACTTGAGAGACCCAAGTTCCAGTCTCCACTCAGTCATAAAGATAACTGGGTGAGTTTGAGCCACTCAATGACTCTCATCTGACAGGGTTGTTGTTAAGATACAGGGGAGTGGAACAGGAGGATTATTTAAGCCACCCATTTCTTTTCAGGAAAAGGGCAGAATATAAATATAATAAATAACTTGCTATGGCAGGTAATGCTTGTGCGACTCAGGCCTCTGTGAGGCAACTGGATAAGACTGTTTGGAAACATGAAGTAGGAGGCCACCAGGAAGCTGATGGTACCCAAATCTCTTTGCTGATCTCTTTTCTTCATTGGGCATCATGGGGAAATCTGTAACAGTAGTTATGGTTGGAATCTGACTATCCACACATATTCATAGGAATTAAAAATATATTGCTAACTTGGGTATTTCCACTCTTGGTGTATAATATAGTACCCTTGCCATTTCAGTTCTGCACAAGTACTTTAGTAACTGGCAGGAATTATGCCGAAAATAATTGTCTTGTGAAGGAAAGGAAGTACTGCTTGTATATAAAACTGAACCATTTTTTTAAAGTTAAAGAGAGGCCACAGCTGGGCAATAGCAGCATCTAGTGGTCACTTTCAACCATTGTACCTTCAGAACTGCCAAATTCATGTGGATGTGTCCAGAGGAGTCTTTTATGGCACCATCCCTTTGCCACACACACTTGATAAAGCTGGACATAGCCACTATCTTCTTCATGTGTTCCTCCCATATTTTCCTACTGTTTATTCCATTTTCTTCTTTACTGCTATTAATGAAAAAAAAGATGGCACAGGTGCGTAATGCCTTCTGATCACTAGTTGAAGCTGCCCCCTCCAAAAAAAATCTGGCAGCACCCATGTTTATATAGAAATGGGAATGATGGTATGTGGATGATGGAATATATTGATTTTGAATTAGTGTTTCCTTATTAGTTTTGAATTTCAGTGCTGCTAGATAAGAATGCATTGTTGTGTCTCAAATGAAAGCATTTGGTACTTGGGACTATTTGGAACACAACAACAAAACTCCCTTTGAACAGACATATACCAGCTGGCATTAGGGCTGCCTGAAAATTATCCTCTTCACAGCTATCTTTTTTATTATAGTAACTTCACAAAGTAATCTATACATTTATTCTGGACTGATTACTTTTGTATCTTGATGTTCACTCCTATCCTTCACTTTATTTATTTCAAGCACTTTAAAACCGTTTAAAATGTTACACCTCACAAAATAAACAGATATTTTGGAATATCTGGCCATGCAAAGTGAGGAAATTGTTTAGTACTCAAGTTTTCCAACTGTTTGTTTACAATTATTTAAGAACTTTAACATTAATATAAAGTAGCGCATGTCCTCCATGACAGTTGGCACATAAATTTACATTTCAGGGTGAAGAATTACCCTGCCTCCATGCACCTGCACTACTCAATGTTCACACAAAATTTATTCAGTGTGATTCTATGTGAAAACACAGACATAGATGTTATAAAGGCTGCTTAGTTGTTGAAAGGATACATTATGAAAAAGGGCAAGATCTCTTTCTTTAACCATATGCTTTAATCATTTTACTCATAGTTAGTTACAGCTTTATACTTTTTTACCTGAACAATGGTGAATCCTGATCTGAGAATTATATCTTCTATTTCTACTTCTTTGTTGACAATATCTGGTTTAATGATTGCCAGGGTTCTTTCAACATAAATCTGAGGTTCAGGCATTAACATCTGCATTTTTGCGATTAAGATTCAAGTCCTCTTCTCTCACTGAAATGAGACATTTGTTATGCCTGTTGCATTAATTGTTGATTAGGAAAACAGAAGAATATTAATCTGCCCTTTCTAAACAATGGCAGCAAGATTACATTGGAGCCTGGGCCTATCTACTGGAACCCAATCCTGTGCATATTTACTCCAACTGACAGTTTCCCTGGCACTGCCAAGCTGAAACCACGCAGCATGTCCTGGCCTCACCCACTTGCCGGAGAACCAAGGGCTGCACCCCCTCTTCCTTCCAGTTAGAACATCATAGAGGCAGCAAGGCCCAACTGGCACCGTCTCTGATCCGAAGAAGGAACAGCTGGAGGGAGTTTGCTTTGCCAGTCCCTGCCAGAAATAACACCCATAAGAACTAAGCTCTAGTGGCCAAGTTTGCTTTGCCTTCGTTTCTTTAATGTTCTGTCTTTAAGACTATATGCCTAAAGGTAGGGTCCATATTATGTAGGGGCACAATCCTATGTATGATTGGTCAGAAAGTAGTTATACAAGTTGCATCTGGAACTTGTAGTCCCTTCCTATCCGAATATGCATAGGGTTGTGTGGTAACCTACACATACAACAAACACATTTCTTCAGAAGCAAGTTGAATCAAGCAGAGAAGCGTGCTTGGGACTGCTGCTTAATGCTGCCACATAGTTGTACGGTGCTGTTCTTAACAACTGAGTAACAGGCAAATAAAATCTAGGGGGTGGTCGTTGCTCAGTCCCAGAGCTACACGCGCAAAGAAAAGCATTGTTTGCAGCTTAACCGCTGCTGGCAAAGGGCTCCTGCCCGTTCAAAGGTCCCCATGGCGCAGCCTCAGCCCTAGGAAGATTTGCTTCAAAGGAAGCCCTGGGGTGTCTCTCCTCGGTTAGCCTGCATGGTTTTACCGCCTGGCAGAGCGACCCTAGGCATGTTTTAGCCAGAGGACTTACACAAAGGCGCTTGGCGTCCACCCTTGCGCGCCGTCCGCGCCTCTTCCCTTCTTTCAGCCTAGTATGGGAAGGAGATTTCGTGGTTGCCGGTCAGTAGTGAGCTGCCCCGTTCAGAGGATGTAGCCCCCGGGCGCCGCGCTGGGAGGGCAACTTGCCCTCGCCGCCCCCGTTATGCAGACCCAGCTTTCTCTCTCCCACCCGGCAACCCCGCGACGAGCCCCCCCACCCCTCGAATTGGGTCGTCCCGCACGTTGCTTGGCAACTAGAGAAACGGCGATTGAAGCGAAGGCGGCAACTACGGCAGCCGGCAAGGCCCGCTCCGAGGCTCTTCTCTCCAACTGGAAACGGCGGTGGAGATGGGTGAGGCAAGCGCGGTTATTTCCTTCTGGTCTTACAACCTCAGCACGGGCTGAGTATATTTCGGTGTAACTCTCTAGGAGTTTATTACTGATCATCCTATCCATGTATATGGTGCTTTACAATCAAGACGAGGACAGGTCTCTACCGCGAGAGGCTTACAGTCTGCAAAGACGACAACAAAGGGAAAGGAATTCCATGCAGCTTGGGGGTGGGTGTATTGATTTTATTTCTTTGCATTTTTGTTGGAGCATGCAATAGGCAGCTTGCCGCCATCTAGATGTTTGCCCCTACAACTTCCACTATCCTTTACTATTGGCTAGCCTGACTGGGGCTGATAGGCGTTGCAGGCCAAAACATCTGGAGGCAACAGGTTTCTCACTGCTGCAGTAAAATAACAGTCTTGTGCTTGTTACTTGCCTTGTTCCTAGGCAGTGTGGCTAATCATTGTATGTTTTCCTCCATGTAAGGTTTTGATCTATTGTGAAACTTTTGTAATGTGGCCACAATTCATGTTTAATTATATTTAATAATAAGTTGAAGCACAATATCTGAACAGAATAATTTACCACAAGACATCTGTATGTCTGCCTGGAGAGGCCTTTTCTGAGAGGTTACAGGATGACTCCACTGATATTCAGAAATCTATATTTCTACTGGGCAGTCCTACCTGTCTACTCAGAAGTAAGTAGCTTTGAATTCAGTGGACTTTGCTCCAAGGTAAGTTGGTTTTACTGCTTTTTCCTGTGACACTAAACTTCCCTCTAGCACTTACCTCTCTACTGCCACGGAACTGTCAATTGTAATATCAATATCAAATGTTTTTAAAGGGACTTTAAAATGCTGAACACAAAGCAAAACAAAACACACACATCCCTAGTTCAAATGTAGCCATTTTCAAAACAGTCATGTTGCTTTCATGGATCTCAATGAATCCAAACTATTTGAGGGTATTAAAGTAATGCCAATAGGGTAAAATAAATCATACCAAGCCCTACAAATAATATGGAGAATGATTCAGACATGGCTTCTTTAATACATTGCAAACTTTTCCACTGGGAAACATTCCAATATGTTCCCACCTACAGTCAGTGGTAGATATATTTAGGTAATTTTAGACTCAGGGCTTGCTTGCTTGTTTGTTTGTTTGTTTTTACACTGCCCAATAGCAGAGACTATTTGGGCAGTTACCAAAAATTAAAAACACACAAGAAAGAGAAAAAAATTAACACGAGGCAATAAAACTATAGCAATTGCAACCAAAACAGCATAAAAGTATATCAGTGGTACAGGATGAAATGCAATATTAAAACTAAAATTATAAGGTAACTGTTAAAATACTGGGAAAATAAAAAGGGTTTCACCTGCTGCAGGAAAAAATACAGAGTAGGCTCCAGGTACACCTCTTTGAGAGCTCATTTCATAGCTGGAGTGCCATAATGGAAAAGGCTTTTCTCCAGGAGCCCGTTCTACAGGAAGTAAGGGGGGAGCTACCAGAAGAACCCCGAAAGATGACTTAAGAGTATGAGTAGGTACATATTGGACAAAGCGTTCCTTCAGATAACCTGGTCCCAAACCATTTAGGACTTTCAGTGTTAATATTAGCACTCTGAATCAGTCCCAGATTTCAGCTGGCAGCTAGTACAGCTGCAGTAGGACTGGCGTAATATGTTTTTGTGAGCCAGTCCCATTAACAACTTATTGCTCTGTTTTAGATCACTTGATGTCTGTGGACTGTTTTCAGAGGCATCCCCACGTACAGCACATTGTAGTAATCCAAATGAGAGATTATCAGAGTGTGGATTACCATAGCTAGGCTCTCTGTCTAGATAGGGTTGTAGTTGGTAGATCAGCTTAAGCTGATAAAAGGTGCTCCTTGCCATGGAGTCCGCTTGTGCCTCAAGTGACAGTTCTGATTCAGGTGCACCCCAAACTACCCCATCCAGAACAGGTTGAATATCACTCAGCTGGACAGATGAACAACCCACTAACAGCACCTCTGTCTTGCCTAGAGTGAGTCTCAGTTTGTTGGCCCTCACCCAGTCCATGACCTTGCTCAGACACTGATTCAGAGGCCACTCCCTCTCCTGGGTTTGATGAAAATGAGAGGGAGTGCTGAGTGTCATCTGCATATTGGTGGTAGCGCAGTCCATGCCTCCACATACCTCCCCCAGAAGTTTCACGGTGATGCTGAACAGCACAGGGGATAAAGTAGAACCCTGCAGTACCCCATGACACAGAGCAATAATCCCCCAGCACCACCTTCTGGTGTCAGCTGGTCAAGGAGGGGTGCAATGCAATGCGGTGCTTCACACCCCTAGCTCAGCCAGCCTGTTCAGAAGGATATCACATTGATGGTATCGAAAGCCACTGAGAGGCCCCAGAAAATCAACAGGGTCATAGTCCCACTGTCTTTCGCCCAGCAAAGTTCATCCCACAGGGTGACCAAGGCAGTTTCCATTCCAAAATCAGGCCTAAAACCTGATTGAAATGGATCTAGATAATCCGTTTCATTCAGGAGTGCCTGGAGCTGTTGAGCTGTCTCTCTCTCAAGTACCTTGCCCAGGAAGGGGATGTTGGCAACTGGCCTATAGTTGTTAACATCCTCTTGTTCCAGGTTAGTCTTTTTCAAGAGTGGCATAATTACAGCCTCTTTTAAAGAAGCTGGTACCACTCCCTTTCTCAAGGAGGCATTTATAGCCTCCTTGGCTCAAGTACAAATCCCTTTCTTAGTTCTTGTAATAAGCCATGATGGGCAAGCGTTGAGCACACAGGTGGTGGGCTGGACTTCACTAAGTACTTTGTCCATATCCTTGGGCCTCAGTAATTGAAACTAGTTCAATAATACTGAACAAGACTGTGCTCTGGATGCCTTTGTGGGTGAAACTGCATTAATTGCGGTGTCCAAGTCATTATCAATCCAAACAACTATATCTTCAAAATGCTGTGCAAATTCATCACAGTGAGTTGCTTAGGGCTTCACAATTTTCTCTGGCCCAGAGTATAGTAGGTCATGAACTACTCAGAAAACCTCTGCTGGATGACACTGAGAAGATGCAATGCTGCTGGAAGAGAACTGCTTCTTTGCCACTCTCACCACCAAAGAGTAGGCTTGCTAGTGAGCTTTAACACATGTTTGATTGGATCCAGCATGAGTTTTCCTCTACCTGCACTCTAGCCACTCTTACCTTCATTGCCCTCAACTTAGGTGTGTACCAAGAAACTGGCTGGAAGAGAGCGCTTGGGAGCAATCGTGTCAACTGCGTAGACATTCTGCATTCCACAGAGTGACCTAGGCTTTGACAGGAGTGCCAGCCATCACAGCTAAAAGCTTCCCAAAGCCCTGTGAAAATCATCAGGTTCATTAGCCTCTGGAGGCAGCAGAAATTCTTGCAAACCATAAGATTGCAGTTTTGATAGCTTACCATCTGAAATTCATCTAAATATACATTTTATACTGAACAGGAGGATCCCTTAGTAATAGTTGCCAAACAAGTGGTCCTTGCTGCCAGGAGAAACGGATTGGTGGAGACATCTCTGTTCCATAATGATCTTTATACTTCAAATTTAACTTGGCATCCAGACAGTTCATAGCTGGTTGAATACAAAGGCAAATGTATAGAACAATCCAAAAGTAAGACATACACATTTGATTGGGACTTATTTTGGAATACCACTACAGTTGCACTCTTCCTAAATGTGAATTTCTTACTACTACAGTTTGTATCACAGTGATGGACTATATCTTATTTTGGTCATGTAAGTGAAAGGGAGTCATTGACTTCTAGGAGAGAAAGTGAAGCAAATGCAGAAAGGGGCATAGATTTCCTCAAAACTGAGATCATCAGAGAGCCATTCACCTTTGTACAAAGCAACCTAAGTTATAACAATGACAGGTTGTAATCATGGGTTTCCTGATGAAAGGCTATGTAGCAGAACATGGTTACCTTACACAGAAGAAAATGCAAGCCATTTTGTATGCCATTATGGCTATACATATTTTAGAACAGGTCTTGAGAGAATTTTTCCACAAAAACGTTCCATGTCAGTTGCACCTTGCATTTTTCCTAGTATAAATTCTGTTTTCATAGAATTATAGAATAGTAGAATTGGAAAGTGTCATAAAATAGTAGAATTAAGAAGGGGTCATCCTGAATGCCTCCAGTGTGGGAGAACCAACAACCTCCCTAGGTAATTGGTTCTATTGTCAAATTGCTCTAACCCCTTACAGTTCTCTCTGATGTTCAGCCATATTCTGACTTCCTCTAATTTGAGCCTGTTATTCCATGTTGTGCACTCTGGGATGATAGAGAAGAGATCCCAAACCTCCTTTGTGTGTGAAACTTTCAAGTACTTGAAGAACAGTCTTCTCAAGCCTGCTCCTGATGCCCAGCTCTTTCAGTCTCCTCAAAGAGCTGTGTTTGTAGTCCTCTGATCATTTTTATTGCCTTCCACTGAATCTTTTCCCATTTGTCTGCATCTTTCTTAAACTGTGGTGCCCAAAATTGGAGGCACAGTACTCCAGATGAGGCCTGAGTAGAAGGGAACTAGTACTTCCATGTGATTGGGAAGTGCTACTACTATTAATTCAGCTCAAAACAGCATTTGGCTTTTTTGCAGCCAGCTAACATTGTTGTCTCATATTTAGCTTATGAATTCCAAGAACCTTCTTGTCTTTAGTATTGTTGAACCAAGTATCTTCCTTCTTGCAAGTATGTATTTAGGTTTCTTTTCCAAGATGCAGAACTTTCCTTCTGTCCCTGTTAAATTTCATTTTGTTGTTTGCAGCCCAGTGCTCCAAGCTATCAAGATCACTTTGAATATTGTTCTGTCTTCCAGGGTATTAGCTATCCTAGTCAATTTTGTTTATTTGAAAATTCAGCAAGTATTCCCTGCAGTATTAATAATCTAGATAATTAATAAACATGTTGAAGACCACTGGGACAAGGACTGAACATTGTTGTTTATATTTGCAAAAATAAATATCCTTATGGAGTACATTCCTGTGAAAAAGTGGGAGGGTATGGAAGTGTAGAGGAAACTACAGAAAATTTCCAACAGTGGTTCAAAATGACAGATCAAGAGTCATACGCATCAGATGAGTTCATGTGACATTCATATACATGCAGCTTGAAGGTATCAAGAAAACTATTAGATGTATTATATATTGATGATGTGGGCTTCAGGGAAGAGAGGCCATATGTTCCTAGAAAATATTAAGGAAAATGTAAAAGGAAAAGGTATATATGTATACAGTGGTACCTTGTGGCGATTGTGGTCGTGCTTCGGGGGGGTGGGGTGAGATGGCTGCAATTCTGCTCGGGGGTGGGGTGCGGAGATGGCCATGATTGCGGTTGTGCTCGTGCAAGAAAGATGGGTGCAGTCACGGTCGTGCTTGGGGAGGGGAGATGGCGGTGATTGTGCTGGGGGAGGGGAGATGGCCACGATCTTTGTTGTTCTTTGTTACTTTGTTGTTCTTTGTCACTTTGTTTCAAAATTTTGTGATTAAAAAAATGGTACAGAACGGATTAATTTTATTTACATTGAACCTTATGGGAAAATTTGACTTGGGTCACGACCAATTTGGGTCACAACCAGAGTAGTGGAACAGATTAAGTTTGTGAGCCAAGGTACCACTGTTCTTATTTTTTCTGGGAAGAGGCACAGCAACCTGTAAGGGCGACTCAGGAAATGCTACAAATATTATTGATTGGAGTATTCTAACAGAAATGTGTGAATGGTGATATGACTATAGCTTCAGCCATATGCTAGCAAATACTCCTCTCACTTCCCAAACATTTGCTCAAAGTACCGCACATTGACTATGGCCTAATGCAGAAGTGTTTCTCCACCATACTAATAACCTTTGGCTGGTTGCAGGGAATTGAATGTGGGACATGATTCATACAAAGCCCTCCCTCCCTCCTACAACTATATACACAAGGTGCACATGTTTCTTCAAAAGTATCTTTTAAGGATGCTACATTTCGATAGGTGTGTTGTGTTTGGTCTGTAAGGAGAGCTGAATCTCTCTGAGTAAAATTTTGAAGTTTGAAGCTGTGAGCTTCATTTGCTGTCTTTGTAACCACTGGCTCCAAGAGGACCCTGTCAAGGGACTCAGTGTGGGCGCCTCTTGGTAGTTGTGCTCATGCATTGTGCATGGAAGGAAGTGGTGTGCACTGGGTTCTATCAAACTGTAAACTATTATTAAATAAAGTTAGCTTTGCTTATTTGTTTATTGTATGCGCTTATGAAAGCTATTATACATGCATGACTTTTTGATGGAAAGTGCAATGTTTTATTTTGGTGTTCATGAGATGGTTAATCTTTGTTAAGAAAAACTGTTGTTTTAATTCTTTTATGTATTATTTCTCATAGCCAAAAGGAGTCCCAGAATCATTTGCAAAGAAACAATGTACAAAATGCAATGCACAAGAACAAATTAATTAAAACCATACAGATTTACAAAGATACTCATCTAAGTGGTCACTGCATTGCACAATCCTATACATATCTATTATGAAGTAGCCCCACTGAGTTCAGGGAGGCTTTTCCCCAAGTAAGTATGCATAAGTTTGTAGTCTCTAGGAGCCAAACCATCTCCATCCAGCACAAGAATGAACAACAAAAATCACCACTAAAGCCAGGGCATCAAACTAATCCAAATGCCTGTGAAAAGAAAATGTGTTTACCTGTCCCATAAAAGATGACAAAGTTTGCACCAAGTGAGCTTTTGTGGAGTGAGTGTTCTAAACTGGGCAGCTACTGCAGAAGTCATTCTCACATCATCACCTTTACCATCTCTTAAAGCAGGCATGGAAAGAAGGGCTTCAGTTGACTGGTTCATATACAGAAGGTAGTTCTTGATTGAGGCAATTTATTTATTATTTATTATTTATTTATTAAAACATTTCTATGCCGCCCCTTGCCCAAGCCTCGGGGCGGCTCACAACACAAAATAAAATACAATAAAATACAAAAATAACAATATAAAATTAACAATATAACATAAATAACAATATAAAAGAAGTCGCCCTGGCCAGATAAATAAGCAAATATTGTTAACAATTAAAATGACGCTTAAATAAAAAGGTCTTCGCCTGGCGCCAAAAAACAAATAATGACGGCGCCAGGCGGACCTCTCTGGGCTTCAATGCCGTGCAATGCTTTTTAGGTCATTTTGAGAGGCCAGGAGAACCTTTGGATAGCTGAGGCTACTGTTGCCAACTGCATGTATTGTTGAAGCTTTTAAGATATAGCCATGATGTGACATGGCATAGTTACTTTCTGTTTGGACTATTGCAATATGTTGTACTTGGTGCTGCCTTTGAAAAGAAACTTCAGCTGGTCCAGAATGCCACAGGCACATTATTGACTGTAAACATTTATAGAGAGCCAGTGAACTCTTGTTATAACAGCTTCATACGCTACTGGCCTGTTTCTGGCCACGAAAGCCAACGTTAGAAAACTAGTACGATTCAAAATGTTAGTCATGACTTATAAAGCCTTACACAGCTTACCCCAGGTTATCTGAAATACGGCCTGCTCATCAGAGACAAATTTGGCAAAAATGCCCAAGAGAACCTCAGTGGCTGCCCCGGTCCATCTCGGTATTTTCTACACTGACAGTGGCAATGTGAAGCACCTCTTCTGTCACTGAGCTACGGCTAATAAATTAATCCCTGCACATTTTGGTTTGTGTTCCTGTGTTCTTTCTTGTTTCAACAAGTGAGGACAATAATTGTTTGGTTAAAGCACTGAGAGCAGAGCTTTTTTTCTGCTCTGCATGGTTATTACAAATATGGCCTCTTTCTCCTTGTTCCTACTTAGGTGCAAAACAGTGACATAGAAAGTCAGAGTGGTGTGATGGCTATAATGTTGGAGTGGGGACATGGGAGATGCAGGTTCTAGTCCTCACTCAGCCATGAAATTTCCTGGGTAACTTTGGGCCAGTTGCAGACTCAGCCTAACCTAACTCACAGAGCTGCTGTTGTGAGGATAAAATGGAGTGGAGAACTATGTAAGCTGGTGGGGTTTCTCACACAAGGAAGAAAAGGAAGGATATAAATGCAATTATAATGCATTATTACTAATGCAGTAATATTCCATGTACTTTGAAAACATTACATCTACAGTTCAGGATGGTGCAAGATTCAACATTTGGTATGCAGCAGTTGGGAAATTACCATCCAATGAATAGCACAGTACAAAATTAAACATTCCTTTACTCAGACTCCAAAGGTAAACATGAAAAAACCACCACTACTGTCCAACTGTAGGAACTCATTAGAAGCTGGGAAAGTGTAGGATGAACAGTTACTAAATGTACATAGATACAGAAATATATTTTATAGTTGTGAATGGTGTACTAACTGATAATGCTTGGAAAGAGGAAGCAATAGAACGAGGAGACATAATTTAGATTTGAAACTGACTCAGAAGAAATTTGAGGAGAGGACAGGTTGTATTCTCTGAGGGAGACTGTGGCCTTTCTGCTGATTCTTTGGATATATTCATGGTTGTTTAACATATTTGGGTGTGACATTTAGTTGTGGCATTGTGACCGAGAATTTGATGCATCAATTTAAGTGGCTACTGAAATTATGTGATGAAATTAATAACTAATATTTGGAATAAAGACAACCCAGTCACTTGAAGTATACTTGAAGTATAGCTGTAGCTATAGGTGTTATATTTTGGAGTCATAGGAAAATTAAGGAGCCAGTTACCTGTAGTAAAGCAAATACAGCTAGGGAGCTCTGTTCTCAGTTGCCCTCCAGAAATGCAAATATAACCACTAATCTAACACAGTATCTAGTTTAATACATTGAATAAAAATTTACTTCTGTGAAAGTGCATAGAGTTATATCATTAGTTGTATAAAGAAATTGTCTGATGAAGAGTTAATTCTGTGGGGTTCTCTGTGGAAAGCTTTATTCCAGCATGTTCAGAGAGGAGGAGAAAAGGCTTGAGCTTGGAGGTTGGCACTGACAGTTGGACACCCTGGAGGTCTACCACTGGCCAATTACTTGGCTTGTTTTTTAATGGTACTAGGTATTGGGCCTAGTACCACTCTGAGGGAGTTCGTGTGCTCCCATTACTGGGGAATCAACAAGCAATGGTGGCAAGGAGCATTTAGTGGGCTAGTATTTCTTCTCCAGATAGGATGCAGAGGAGCAGTTAGATCCAATACCAGCATACAGAGATGTGGGGTAGAGGTGACACCAGCTGCTTCTAGTAACATCTCTGCTGCCCTTACCTGCTTCTGCTTCCTTGCCCTCTTGCTCTTGGCTGGCAATGGGGATTGCATCCAGAACTGCCACCCAGATTGAATGTTTAAGCCAGTAAAGGTGGCTGCGTCCTGTGGCAGGGTCCTGCCATGGCTCATTTCCGGGGCAGCAAGCACAACTTGGATCTGTCATCGCCAGCTGTAGAGATAATAGCAGCTATGCTTCGCAGCTGCCTCCGCTGTTTGGGTGAGCAAATGGCTGAAAAAGGCATAGGCTGCTACCCCTACTGGCTGCCCTCACCTGCACAACTCCGAGGCAAGAGTCTCAGTCCTCCCAGCCACACAGAGACAGCGGCACCGCCGCTGTTAGGTCACCTGGTCTTTTTGCTGGTGCAGCGGGACACAACCCCGCCCCCACTAGAAGAGAGCGCAGCAGAAGCGGCGGCACCTGCTCCTAGTGCCTTCGCTTAGGTAAGCATGGACTGGGCCCGCGTTTAGGTGTCGAGGAAGAAAGGGACACCACCACGGGCATGCTGCCGATCGTCCTCTAGGGCAAGGAGCCAGCTCTGACTAGATGGAAACCGCGTAAGAGGTTTTCTAAATATTCGGAGGCATAGACGTAATACAAATAAGTGCACGATGCAGTATTTATTATGTTACAAGACTGGTCGTGTTTCCTGCCACAGACGAGAGCTTGATCTCAGGGGAAACTTGCTCTCTGGCCGCCATCTAAAGCGAGGCCTCCAGGTTTCTATTTCTGCACTTTCGTGGGCAGCTGTAGGCCGCATAAGCGGCAGTTGGAGTAGGGCGGAGGGAGAAAGAGAGCGCATGGGCTTACTCCCAACCAACGAGAAATGGTCTTCTATTTGTGTGACTGGTGCACTGGGCCAATAAGCGGCAGGGTTGCTGCGGGGTAGGCGCGCGACCCCGCGAAGTCTATAAAAGGCACACGGGAGCGTGCGTCTCCCCCCCCGGATAACGTTGAACGGCCGTGTCTGTCTGTCTGTCAGAAACTGCGCGGGAGGGGAGGAGTAGCCGCCACTGCTGACGACATCTGCGGAGACCGGGGAAGGGACAGGCCGGACGGGTTTCGTGACAGGAACGACGTTTAACGTAAGTTTCGAAGCCGGGGGGGGGGAGTCGGGCTCGAGAGGCCGCTTCGCGCGGCGCGACCGAGAGGCCGAGAGGTTCGCGCCCGCGTTGTGTGTCGGGTGGCGCTTTCCCTTCCCTTTCCTTCGTAGGCCCCGCTGACGGGGGCGACTTCCGTTGTTGCCTTGTACACAGGTTCAAGGCAGCGGCGCACTCTCCAGGCGGGCAACCATGGCCGAGGTGGAACAGCAATTCGGCGCCACCCAAAACGGACACGAAGTGGCGTCCGCGGCAGCGGCCGAGGGCTCAGCGGGTGGCGGCGATGAGGAGCAGCAACAGGAGCAGCAGCTGGAGGAGGAAGAAGAGGAAGAGGTGGTGGCTGCGGCGGTGGTGGCCGAGGCAGGGGACGGAGATGGAGAAGGCGAAGAGGCGGGCCAGTCTGCCGCTTCAGCCGAGGCAACTGGCAGTCAGAATGGAGCCGAAGGCGACCAGATCAATGCCAGCAAGAACGAAGAGGATGCGGGGTGAGCTTGGCGACCTTCCTTTTCCCCCGTTATTATTTTTTAATCTTTTCTTGCTCGTTTTGTGCGGGGCTCGGCAGGAGACCTAGGCAGAGGTGCAGGCCCGAGGCTGCAGCTTGGGCTCAGCCGTAGGCGTTTTCTCCTGCCTTTTTTCACAAAGAGTGGATGTCACGCAATTGTGTGGGACGGCGTCCTTCATCTTCTGGCCCTGCTTTTAGGGCCGGAACAGACAATGAGGCAAGCTGGGCTGCGGCAGCGGGACCTCCTCCTTTGTTCTGGATCTGCCTTTTGTTGGCGCCATGTGGTGGGGGGAGGGGCGGTGAGCCTTCTTGTTTCCTGAAATGGCAGTGGTCCCCCGCCCCCCGCACACTTTCACGGCACATCCTGTTCGCGCTATATAGCGACAGGTTAGCGAGGCTGCCTGTGTACCTACAGCTGAAAAAATGTGCAATCTTTTCCCCTCCCCCTACCGCGTGCTTCAGTGCTTTCCTCATATATACATGCCAGCTTCCTCCTCTTACCAGTTGAGGGAAGTTAGCTCCTTAAAGATTGTTGGATGACGTGCCGGAGTCTATGTATCGCATTTCCGTAAATTAGCAGGTAGTAGCAGCATTTAATTTGATGCATTATACCTAACTCACTCAGGATTTTTGACTAATATTGGTTTTCTTCAAAAAGCTGTTAGATTACTTAAATGTAGACTCTTTGAAACCAAGCTAAGTAATTTGCCTTGTGTTCTGTGAACACACTGGAACCTAGACAGGTCTGTCCACCCCATTTAATTTTTTTAAAAGTAGTCGCTTTGCTGATTTCACAAAAGCCGGTTTTGAAGAATACAAAATCCCTCCAAAATACAGTTGGACAAACTAAAAGCACATTGTTCTGCTTTTATTGGAACTGGGATAATTTTTCAAAGCCCCAAAAGGGTCATACCCAAATGGATTGCTCCTATTGGGCAAAAATAAAAAACTGATACGTATTTATCTGAAGAGTACATTTTTGACAAGACATTCTACTTACAAAAATGCTGAGTTGCAAAATTAGTTATTTTTACTTAAATATTTTTACTTTTACATAGCATGCATATGTTTGGATCTAGAATTAGTAATTGTTGGATTAGACCTATTGGAATCAAGTCCCATTGGTTTTAATAGGTTTACTTTAAGCATGACTAAGTCTGAATCCAACTTGTAATATTCTAATTAGCTTGTATAGTTTTTTATTGTGGAGACAACCTGAAATTGAATGATTTGGCAGGACAATTGTATAGCTAATATAATATTGCATATAGACATATATATATAGATACATATTTGCTAGTTTTCACCTGGTTACATGCAAACTAACATTAGAGAATTGCTGTTGTAGTTCACTTAATTGAAAGGAAATTAACATAGATTTTGAGCAATAAAATTGTCACCACTGTTCTTACATGCATTTTTCCCTTGTTGCTATATAGTTAATGTTTTAAAATATTACAGGAAAATGTTCGTTGGTGGCCTCAGTTGGGATACAAGCAAAAAAGACTTGAAAGACTACTTTACCAAATTTGGTGAGGTGACTGACTGCACAATAAAGATGGATCCTAATACAGGTAGATCAAGAGGCTTTGGATTCATTCTCTTCAAAGAGGCAGCAAGTGTTGACAAAGTGAGTTTGAAGATTGCAATCCTGTTATTTTACTATTCTTATAATTCTACTAGTTTCATCCTAACTTAATTAAACTTCTTTGTAGGTTTTGGAACAGAAAGAACACAAATTGGATGGACGAGTGATTGATCCTAAAAAGGCAATGGCAATGAAAAAGGATCCTGTGAAAAAAATATTTGTTGGTGGACTTAACCCAGAAGCAGCAGAAGATAAAATCAGGGAATATTTTGGAGAGTTTGGAGAGGTATGTATACTGGGCAGAGAACATATGGTATAGACGTTAACTTTAATTAGATAGGATCAGATCTAGTATACAATCATGGGAACTGAGCAAATTGCCCAACATGTTACATACAGTGCATACTGTTTCTAGATTTCTGATATGGTCAAATAACACTTTTTACTAACTTGTGGTCCTCTAACTATTGTATTTTTCAAACATTTTTTCTAATATGTTTTGTTCACTCAAGAGGGAAGAAACCTTAGAATAAATTATTTGGCAGGTCAGTATAGAAACAATGCTGTGGTTGCATAGAGCAGAAGCCACTTGCATATGGGATAGAATTGCTCTGTCAGTTGCTACTTTTTTCAAAGAAGATGCCAAAAGATGAATTCAACTTTTTTAAAACACAAGGCTATTGAAGTCTGAATTTTTGCATTTGCTAGCTAATGTCATTTAGTAGATTAATCTAATTAGGTTTTGAACATAAATTGTTAATGTTTCACCAGATTGAGGCAATTGAACTTCCGATGGATCCAAAGACCAATAAAAGAAGGGGGTTTGTGTTCATCACATTCAAGGAAGAAGACCCAGTGAAGAAGATCTTGGAGAAAAAATTCCACAATGTCAGTGGTAGCAAGGTAGGAATTGACGAGCTGGCTAACTTAAAACATTTAAATTTTTAGGTGTTGACCTAGTTGATTTCTGAACAATATAGTTGGGTAAAAATACCTTTTATATCATTTTTAGTAGATTTGTTCAGAGTTGAAGATAGTCTTACTCTAAAATACCATGTAAAATTCTACAAGAATAGGATCATTTGTTGCTTGGCACAATTTCTTGCATTAATGTAGAAGTAAGGTGGATTGACTTAAGGTAATTTAAACTATTAATATAAATAATTAGGAAAAAGGACTTATTTTAAATCAATCATCCTATTCTGGAATTCATGTTTTCCGGAAAGAACATATTAACCAGCTGACATAATTGAAAACATACCTGAGTTGATTCAGTTCATGTACATGTGAGAAGATCCCTGTAGGACAGAACAGAGCTGTTTTTTTGCCCCCTGTGGCACATGTGGCACCCACAATTAATGAGAGCCACATACACTTTGCCTAATGGCCTGAAATGGTACCTCGTTACACCATGTCCTGATGGAGAATAACCAAACTGTTACACCTTCTGAAGATTTTGCTGTTTGTCATTGACCCAATCAGGCCTATATACCTGCATCAGAATGGTTTCTTTTATGACCATTGTCTTTTATGACATGGCATCTGCACAGCAGAATTGGTGACAGGATGAAGATCTTTTTTGGTAACTCAACTGTAGATCAAATTGCATTCTGTAAATACTGAATAAACATACAACTTAGGATTGAAAATGTCTAGTTTGGAAAAAAAGGTTGGTAGAAAATTTCTCTATATTATATAAATATCTACTTTTTTAGCTGATAGTATCAAATATTTACACTAATACACTTATTTCAAAGTTCACTGGAAGACAAAATTAATACCAGATTATCCATAGATGAATGTATTTATTAGATTTATAGCCTGCTTTTTTCTTGCAAAGTGGCTTATACCATTCTCAATCTTAAACCCTACAACAACAACCCTGTGAGCTAGGTTAGGCTGAAAATCTGGCCAAAGTCACCCTGTTGGCTCTATGGCTGAGCGAGAACAAGAACCCAGATTGCCTGAGTCCCAGTCCCATGCTCTTAACCACTACACCAGCTCACTGAATGTCATCAGGGCCTCTTTCCATCTAACATCAAATTATAGTCTAATGCTATGCAGATAAGCCCCATCCTTGTGAGTGCTTCCTCACTTTTAATTAAGAGTTGGTTTTCCTTTCATGAGAACAATAGTTGACCATTACATTGAGACTTAGCTTGTTATGAACCCTCCAAATGGGGAAAAAAGGACTGATCCTGGCTTGCAATGCTATGCAGACTACAGTTTGCTGGTGTGGCTGTAGTAGTTACTGGTTTCTGTGAAATTAAAAATGATCTTTCAAAGCATAGTTTGAGAGGGTGGAAACATGGAACATATGCTAAGGTGTTTGACAAGAGTGGCAAAAAACCCCTTTGCAGGTCTAGCTGAGCTTACCTGGACCAGCAACAGCTGAGCCAGTAAGTGCTCAAATGGCACTTTGGAGTAGCTTTCACTGGCTCAGTCTTTCTAGCTATGATTATGAATTATTCTGCATTTGCTGCAGTTCCCCACTTGTCTTTCTAGAGATCACTTTTCATGATCTCCAAAGTGATAGCTTTTTCAAAGTGCTTAGGCAGCACAGTGGAGAAGGCACCACTAGTTCACTACTCCCCACTTTGCTGCCAGCAATGTATGCAAATGTTTTCATTAAAAAATGGTTGGTAACTTGGACTTGTGCAAATACACAATTTGAATGCTTGTCATGTCCTAGTAAATGCCTGCTGTCAAAGCAAGGAGTATCCATGGGCTTCAAAAAGATTACTTTGCTTTCATTTGACTGTTTTCATTAGCTGACAAACACAGCACCTCCTTTACTTCAAGTTCCTCTAGGTTTTACATGTGAATCTGAATAGTTTTCAGCATCCTCCAGCGTTTCCCCAGCTTCTTGGTTCTAGGGAAAATGGAACACTGCAGCCCGATCCATTTGTGCAAGCATTTACTTTTGACACCTGTCAAAAGTAAACCTTCCTTTTAAAATGGTTTTTGTCAAGGACTTAAATCAGATTTTATGCCTGCATTATGCCTCTGCCAGTTTAGTCTTGTTGAACACCAGTAAAGGATACTCCACTGTGCCACTTGTGCACTTTAGAGGGGCTGTCAATTTGGAGATAATGAAGTTATTTTGGGGAGGGGGCTGAGGGGGAGCCACAGCAAAAAGGTCACAATCAGAGCAAGGAAAGGAGTTAAAATGGGGTCTGCCCTGAAAACCTTGGAATACCCACGAGAGGATTAATTAGAAAGAAGGAGCAGGACAACCCCTGGTAAACCTGATCATCTGTTGGGTGCACTGTGGGCCTTACACATAACTTGCTTTGTCACGTAATGCAGACTCATTCTACAAGTTAATTGTGGGTTATGCAACCCATGGTTAACCTAGGAACTAATCCTAAGAATCAATTTTGTATATTCAAAATGGTGGCAGTGTACATCAGTTACATGCCACGCTAAGTCATGCCATACTTGGTTAGTTAACCAATCCAAGATTTTTTGCTGCAGTTAATGTTGACTTGAATTATCAGATAAGCAGATAGGTGGACTTCACAAAAGGTTACTTGGTCAGGCATGCTCTCTGCATCTGGCTGTACCCTCAGAAAGTATTACCAGAAGATTGTTTTGAACAGTGTGGGGGGAGAATGTGAGACTATAGGGAAAGGGGGCTATTATTCAAAATCAAGTGGTGGAAGTGCATTCTGAGATCAGAGTGCTATTCATGTAAAGTGTCTTCCTTATTTGGGTAGGCCGCTCTGTCCTGTCCTATATTACTCTGAGTGGTTCTGATACTCGAAAAGGCTTTGAGGAGGCACACTGGAGAACAGTTCTTTTAATATTCATTGGGTCACCTTTAAAATGGATTTTTAAATCCATTTATAGCCAAAGTAATCCCTTGCCAGGAAAATGTGATAAGAATATGGAAGGCAAAGTTTGGTAGGCTTTGCTATAGTGGAAAGCTTGAAGGAAATTGTCCAGCTGAGTGTCCCAACTGATTGAGGTGCACTTCAATAGAAAAGAGATAACAATGGAAAATTGAGATACTGGGGAAACAGTAAATGATTTAGAACTCTTAGACTAGTTGGCTGATACATATACATTGTTAGTTGTAGAGCTTAATTTTTAATGAATTGGTGCCTGGCCCTTTCTGTAATTGCTGCTTTTTATTTGAAAGGGAACATGCCTGTTTTCACATGTAGAAGTCTCTCAGTGACGTGCTACACATAAACTTCTTTTCAGGTTGCCTTTGGTGAAGTTTTAATTAAAAGATATTAACAAATAACAAAACAGAGGCTTCTAATTTTAAGTCATGATTAATCATAGCAACACAATTCTTTTTTTAGTGCACACATTGACAATATTGTTTAAAAGTGTCCTGGTTTCTTGGTACATTCTATACAGTAGATAGACGTTTTTACTAGAACACTCAGATTATGGCCATAAAACTCATATGGCTACAATACTGTGAATGTTGTAAACATTTTAAGTAGAACTCGTCTTAACATGAATATTTATATTTTCAGTGTGAGATAAAAGTAGCTCAGCCGAAAGAAGTATATCAGCAACAACAGTTTGGTTCTGGGGGTGGCCGAGGAAGAGGTGGAAGAAGAGGTACGTATTGCATGCACTACTTTAGTATGGACACATTCTAAAACAAACTTCTATACTAAAATGGGATTTTGTGGATGGTTTTCCTTTCTATAGCTCAAAGTCAAAATTGGAATCAAGGTTATGGCAATTACTGGAACCAGGGTTATGGGAGTCAAGGATACGGCTATCAGCAAGGTTATGGTTGCTATGGAGGCTATGATTATTCAGGATATGGGTATTTTGGATATGGACCGGGCTATGATTACAGTAAGTAAAGAGAACTGTATTGGGTATATGCAAATATAATTAAATAGCAGTTTAATGCATTTGATCTCTTGTTCATAGGTCAAGGCAGTTCAAATTATGGGAAAGCTCCAAGACGTGGTCATCAGAATAACTACAAGCCATATTGATCAAAGGTATTCAGGTATGCAGTGGCATGCTCTAATGCAGAAAACTACTGCATAGGTTTTGTACTCAATGCTGTAGATGGACATTACAATTATGTACCAAAATTAACTTTACAGTACATTTCTATGGCCTGTTATGTGTATCTGAAGAGCTCCCTGGAAATGTCTTTGTTTAATATTACAGATAATAGTTGTCTAGACAGTGTGGTGTGTAAATTTCAGCCTTGCTGAAGATTAATGATTTTATTGATAGGTTAAATTGAAATTGATTTTGAGGGTCTGCTTAAAGCTGCAGCTCTGCATCTAGGGACTGCCTCTTGGAGTGAACTATGAACTATGTTATTCCAGTTGTACAGAATGAGATGCATCTTAGGGAACCAGTGTCACTTTCCACCTTTTTATTTTGTATTGGTTTTGTGTCATACATTTCCTGTAATGGAAGTGTTAATTTTACTGTACTTTTTGGTACCTTTTTGGAATCTAATGTATTGTAAGGTATTTTACATGTGTTCTGATTCACCATGACATGGATATTGATGCTATTCTAGCTTTTGAATAAAAAAGCATAATCCAGCATCCTGTGCCATTATTCCAGCCATCCTGTTAAAGCTCAGGGGAAAGAAGTCTTAAAATTTTAGTAGAAATGTTAGTGGCTGGTACATAAATTTCAGAGGTTAGATTTGGAGCATGCTCTAACCTTCACATTGATGACTGACCAGCAGAGATTGGTTAAACCGTTAAAGGTTGAAACTTAGTTTGTTTTGCAAAGCTAAGAAAAAACTGGTAAGCAGAACAGGCATTGAGGCTTTCTGGCAAATGCATGGACTTCTCTGATAATTGCATCTGATTGGCTTGTATAGGAATTAGGGTCACAGGAATCTAGAGGAGACTGCTTGTAAAATACTTGGACACTTAAACTAGTGTAGGGCTCAAGGCTGTATTTACACACAAGGCAATGTTAGACATGTTTACCACATTAAAGTCACTTTTTTGTATATGTGAGTTCAGTTTAACTGCAATGAGGAATCCGGAAACATGCTTAGTACCATATATATACAAAACTCCCAGACTATGTAGTACATGCATTATGTCTGAAGTCACCCTCAGGCTTAAATCAGTAATTCACTGACCACACTTTGTCAACCTGATTGGCTTTGTGCTCTTACGCATTTTATTAACTATTGTTTAGAACTTAGTCTTTTTAGCATTAAATGCTTAAAGTAATATTAAAGCTGCCTAAAAAGTTTGTTTTTCAGTATTTCTTTTGTTCCAAGTTCTTTCAAACTATCTTACTGCTTCCTCTGAGCTAACCATTCTGATTTGTAGTTATGCTACTAACTTTTTTTTTCAGGAAAAAGTAGATAACTTGTGAGCCCCACTTCAAACAGAGGGGGATTTTATAATAGTCAGTACTATGCTTCAAGACTTGTAGTATTTAAAATCTGCAGTACTGAATGCCAATAAATGTATAACTAACATGGGACTGAACACTGTATGGTACCCTGCCTTGTAAACATCTTTAAGAAACAGGAATAAGCATTGGGGGTTGTACATTTCCTCTGGAGGTGCAAATTTTTCCCACCCTTAACCAAAATAGAGGTATGCATGAACCACAAGATTTAACTCAAACAAAAATTTGATGTTTCAGAAAACAGGCATTTTCACTGATCATCATAGGGATTTGCAGACATAGTAGTCCTTTTCAAGGGGTTTATGTCCGCCAAATTTTGGAGTGTGTGAAGTAGGTTTTGTGCTCTGCACCTTTAAATTTTGAATTCCTTAGAGGGAAGCTGCCAGTAACTTTTCCTTGGTGAAGCTGGATGCAATATACATGGCAGTGTTTTGAACTATAAGATGATTTTGCTTTAGTTGTTTAGGAATAGTTCCGAAGAGACCTAAATTCAAATTGACTATAAAATCAAGTCCCAAGTGAGTAGAGAGAGTTTAACATTTTTACCATTTTCATAAATTCCATGGTTTGTCAAAGCGTGTGAGCAGTTGCAATAACAAGACTTGTAAATTAAGACCACAATACAGTTTTTCTTTGACAAGTGAACTGTACTGCCCACTCATTTCCAAACTGTGGTGAGAAATTAAAGAGTGTTGCAAACACCCGTGCATAAAAGGAACCATCTACTACAATATACTATGATTCACTGCCCTGATCTTACCTGCCTCAAGTTAAACACCAATGGTGTAAACAATAGTTGTGCAATAGGAATGAAAGCATTTTACACACACCCAACCACCTGAAGAATGCTCTGCAACTGTCAACCTCTCACCCCATGGCTATATTGTGTGCACTGTTGTGGACAGAATATATTGGAGCTATACAAAACAGGGCACTTTACCTGATTCTGTAAAATGACTTTACAGAAAGTCAGTCATAACTCAACATGACATTTACAGTAGGAAAGGAATGCTTAAGTAACACTAGGAGACACCTGTCTGAAGATACGCTTGTCACTGCTGGCTTGGAGAAAAAGCAAAATTACCTGAAGAAGATCAAGTAATTTAAACTGCAGAAATGTAGTGGTGCAGATGTAGCTGCTCTGAGGGGTAGTAGTTGCACTTACTCTAAGCGTAAACTTTTTTTTTTTTTAGTAAACTGCCATTACATGTTTGATAAGTACCAGCATAGCCAAGCCTACCAGATGCTTAAATGTAAATCTCAGTTATCTCCATTTGATCCTGAATGAAAAAAATAACATCTGGAATTGATGGCAGCCACATGCTTTTCATATAAAATCTCTTGTTAACATCAGTGAAAGTTTTTTTTTTATTTGGGGAAATGAAATGGGTATGAGGTACAACAATAAAATTTACTGAAGGGCTTTGAGAACTAAATAATTCCGATGCTGAGATGATGAGGCACACATTTTGTTAAACTGTCAATGACATCATTTTTAGGAAGAAAACGTGATTGGAAGGTGCTACTTTTATAATACAGGCAGAAACGAGAATATCAATGACTTTTTGTTTGTAACTATGGCAAGTTATGTTTTCTGGATAAATGAGTTGTGTTTTACCATAACACACATTTAAAAAGTTGCATTAGGCCGTAACAGCTATAGAACAGAGCTCTGAATTTCTGTATCAGGATTGCAACAAAAATACAATAGTTGATAATTTTAGTCTGGAAAATAATTTTACCATTGTAGTTAAAGTGAAATATATTAGAAACATGCTAGAATTCAGCACCATGTCCATAACCTGTAAGAGATGGAATGAAATAATTAAATATCTACATTTTAAAGCCAGTGAATTATAGTTTGTGTAATACTTTGTAATAGCATGCTGTGGTGGATTGTGGTGTTGAGATACATTGCAGCTATTGGTGCAATCAATAGATTCTGTTTTGTCACTTTACCTGAATGCTTATCCTTTGAAGTGAACTTGTCTAGACATTTCCTTTCTCCAGCTCTGCAGAATATTCAATAGTATTAATTAGATTATAGTTCTTCATCTGCTCATTGCAAGAGGCAATCAATACAATCACCAGTAAAAGTTCTATTTCTACTTTTGAAGGCATGCCCTCCCCCCATTTCTGCCATGTCAAGTCCTCGCCTGCTGACTCCACAAAAAGCACCTTTTGAGTACATCCTGTTCTGTTATACTAAGCTTGGCTAATATTAGTACCTCACTTAGATCCCGTACCTGACTTAGACCTTGCTGTTGAACCAGGCTTAGAATAATAAGTCCCTGTCCCTTGCTAGTGTCCAGTCTTACACTGCTGTTGTCAGTAATTGTTTTCCTTGGGAATAAATCTAATTAATTGTGAGGGGAAATGTACCCTATCAGTAGCAACTGAAATGAGGAAAGAATAGCCTTCAGCTTTTATATCAGGGTGGGTGGAGAAAACTATTTAGTATGTGTGAAAACTGTGTACTTCTCCCCCCACCACCAAAAAAAAGTTTTATGTATGTCTGGCAGGAGGGGATTTCATATCATCTCCCTATGTCAACTTTTCCCTTTTTGAGGGAGAGAGATGAGAGAACTTGCACTTCAGCAATAGCATGCTTGAAGTAGCACTTGGGACAATTAAGTCTTGGGACCTTCCCTCAGAGTTAAGGTAACTTGATTCCTTTCTTAAATGGGACTAACTATCAATGCAGAGCTACTCATGCTACTTGTGAGCTTCAGTGAGGCAGATCAGTCAACCCTAATCATACTCCTTACTTTCTTACCTGTTAAAATCTTATCAAGTTTGTCCACAACAAGCTCTGCATCTTTTGCACTGAAACATAGTGGTGGCTTGAACTTGAGCACATTTCTGCCTGGACCGTCTGTACTCAATATTATAAATTCTTGCTTTAATCTAAAAAACAAACACATGGAATACCTAGTTGAAGCAATTTGCTCATTTCAACTAGACGTGAAGTCTCTGTTCAGCCATTCCATCATTGCCACAATGTAGAAACACCACTGCCTTATCAAGAGAAATGGGAGTGGCATCATACTGGCAACACTACTTCCTAGAGCTAGTAGTGTTCAGTATTGCTGTGCTTTTCACTTTGGTAGACTTTGGGAAATTTTGTTTTAAAAAGCAAGTTCTTAGAAGTGTATTAGGTAGTCTGACAGTGCCAGTGATTCCCTGCATAACCAGGGAGCACATCTGCTTTGCAAAGCACTAGTGGTACAGGACTTCTGCCCTCTATGGCAGTTGTTTTTTGTTACTGATACCTGCGCTAACTGGAAGGCTCTACCAAACAACTGTTGCTGTTTGCACTGGAGAGCAAAGGATGCAATCCTGACTTGGTTGCAGCTTGTTTGGGAGTCAGTCAATGAAGCCAAAGTTACTGGTCTTTCACCAGTAGTAAATTTAAAATGATTCTGTATGCGCAAGTGTACTTATGAGTAGAGAAATTTGTACTCCTGTGTTAATGGGTTTTCTGTCCACAGTTGGCTTGACTGTGGCAGAGTGTGCTCCAGATGCACTGTTTGCAGACCTGTAGGGGACAGAAGGACAAGGAAAGAATGGAAGTCTACTTCCATCTGCCATCACCTACTAAGTATCATGTATTTCCCCTTTTAGTTTTCATTAAGTTAAATGACAGTGGTATGTGAACTTTTTTTTTTGGTGGGTGGATGAAATTAATAGCAGCTGGTGGGAGTGGGAAAATGGTCAAACATTGCTGCAAAATACCTTGTTATGATGAATTCTGCTTCTTTAGTAGCAGGTGATCTCTTCTCTTGATCTTGTACCAAATCTACACCAATGAACAATCCTACTCCCCTTTAAAAGAAAGCAATAAACTGCAGTGAATAATTCTCTGGTTGTTCTATTTCTTGGATCCTATTTGACAACATAAATCTAGCAAGTAACAGGAAGGAAGGAAGGTGTTACACTATAGCTTTATATAGAGCATATGGTACATTTTAAATAAATTGATACCTGACATCACCAATTAGAGGATGCCTCATTTTTTGCTGATTGAGTAGTTCCATGAGGAAGCTGCCCACTTGAAAGGCATGGATTTGAAGCTGTTCTTTCTCAATAATATCCAAGACGGTTAATCCTATTGCACAGGACACAGGATTTCCTCCAAACTGAGCCGGGGGGGGGGGGGGATCACAAGAGGTAGAAAAGTTTCATCCAAGTAACTGTTTGACTTAGAAGGCGGTACAATTTTTCAGTATAAATTACTGGATAGCTTTTTCAAACTACATTAAAGCAAGTTTATATATGAAGCATATTAAAGAAAATTAACATAAAAGTTCATGTTCACACGTAGTGTACTATTACAGTGTAAAGATTTGGATAACTACTCACGGTGTTAAAATATTCTACTCCTGTTGCTGAAAATGCCTCTGCAATTTCCTTTGTGGTGGCCACACAAGAGACAGGATGCCCATTGCCAATTGGCTTTCCCATAGTAACAATATCAGGAACAAAATCATCTCCTAGAAGCTGAAATGCCCAAAAACACTTGCCAACTCTGCCAAAGCCAACTTGAATTTCATCAGCAACGAATACTCCTCCTGCATTGCGTATGTGCCTATTAAGAAAGCCAGAATCAGAGATATATTTGCATAGACATTCCGACAAAAGTCAGAATCTGAAAAACTTAAATGGCTGATTTAAAAAAGTAATGTTTGGATGTTATGATTGCATGTTTCTAAATGTTAATTAAAAGAAGAAATGAGACTTGACTAAAAACAAATCCCTAGCAAACTCCTCTGCACAAAGTCAAGCAGTAGCAATTAAAGATATAATCCCACCCCCAAAAAGTTAAGCATTTGTAAGCCACCACATCTCCAGGTAGGGCTGGAAAAACAGAGACACTAGGGTGTGACTCAGATCTAGTTCATATAATAAGGGCAATGACCATGGTCTGTTGTCTGAACCCAGCTTGGTTTACTTAAGGTGGCTTGTTTCTATTTTTTTTCAAAGAAGCCACTCTGAGCACCCATTGGACGTTGTAGGGTTTGCTTTACTGACAGTGGTTGTCATGTCTGAACTTGGATGGCAAGTCCCATTGCTTGTAAAATCTAACAATCAGTAAAATACTTGGCAAAGAGCAAACACTCCTTACTGCTCTTCCCAAACTCGGTATCAGCTATCCCAAAAGTTTTCATACAAGCTAGCACCAGTTTCCTATTCTCCCCAGTTTTGGTTCCCCAAAGCCTTTTTACACCATTTTTTCTAGAGCTCATTAAAATGGGCATCATGGCTGGCTTTAGTGATAGCCACTGACCACCCCTTCAAAGCGTCTGAGCAACATTTTGGAGGACCTGGCATATTTAGTACCTACTCTTTAATGCACAAAAAGTTTGTATTTTTAGCTGAATTTGCACAATTGTGGCATATGAAGCCTCAGCTGGGGTAGCATATAGGGGTAGCTACTAAGAACCTAGATATTACTCCAAAGAGACTCCAAGTAGGTTGCTTTTCTCTTTGCTTTCTCTTGACAGATTTTCTTTAGACAGCTATCAAGAGAAAACAAAGGCAGAAGTGATCCTCGTTTCAAGAAGGGGTTGTGCAGTTCAGCAAAATCCTCATTTTGTTTGCTCTGGCATCCTCAGGGTAGAGCATGATTACAAATCTCCCCCCTCCTGAATACTATGGGAGCTTGGGAAAGTGCAGACTGTCTCCTCCGCAATTCTGTATGAGTTTCAGGGGTAATATGTATATGACCTAATCAACCTTTGCCTTTTCCTGTCAACTCTCTCAAAAGAGTTTGGACAGCTGTCAAAATGCCTTTTCCTTAGAAAAAGTGAGGGATGATGGAGAAACTTTTGCACATCTAGTGTATCAGGAGAAAAAGTACAAACTATGCACCACCCTGAAGACTGTCAGGATGAAAAAAGACAAGGCTGTTGCTGTAAAAAGGGAATAAACCATGCCACTACTTTTTGTGAGCAAAGATCACTCCCACCTCTGACAGTCAACGGTTATCATTTGTGTGCACAAAAATTAAGAAGATCCTGACAGCCCCTCCAAGACACTACCTAGACCAGTGGTGGCGAACCTATGGCACGCAGAGCCCTCTGCTGGCATGCAAGCCAAATCGTCCCAGCAGCCGCACATCAGATAACAGTGCACACGGGGGCCATGTGCATGCTCGGAAAGGAGTGGCGGTGCCAGGCAACGATGTCATGAGCCACAACTCATTAGCTGCAACTCGTCTGAGCTTTTGCTTTGCTGGTCAGTGCGCTGCCATGGATGGATGGATATATTTGCTTGGATTGGCTGTGAGGTGCTTTTTCTAAACTAAAACCTCAGTATTCAGGCTTTATTGCAGTGTTGGCACTTTGCAATAAATAAGTGGGTTTTGGGTTGCAGTTTGGGCACTCATTCTCTAAAAGGTTCGCCATCACTGACCTAGACATTCTGAAGGGGCTGTCAAGCTGGCTTTCACAATTATTAAAAAAGTCTAAAGTGCAAAAAAGCCACAGTGGTCTTGCCACAATATCCCCTGGATGCCACCTGGTGGACTGAGGGGGAGGAAAGGAGCAAACCCATGTTGGGAGTAGTTTTGGTTGTTCACAGAACCAGCAACCCACCATGGTTTCTTGCCAAAGTTAGTTGCAGCATCTGAACCTGCACAGCGTAAGGCAGCTCCGTATGTTCCTAAGTCCACTGAAATCAGTGGGATTTAAAATTCCTTAACTATGGTTGGATCTTTCAGAATAATGTACTTTTTAAATGTTTAGCCTTTTGGGATACAGCAGACACAAATGCAATAAAACTTAAACTGGAGAAGATGCAAGGAAAGCTAAGTAAAAATACTTACTCTGCTGCCTTCTGAAAATAACCAGGTGGTGGAATGATTTGTCCAGCAACGCTTGGTAAAGATTCCATAAAAAATGCAGCAAACTGGAAAGATTAGATGCAATAATGAAGCCAGCAGTGTTTGGATCACCATGAATCAGGCTTTTGGGAAAAGGCTGTGGTTGGTGCTCCTGAGCTAGAAATGCTTTTACACAGTCGCTGCCTGCCAGCCTGCCACTACTGCTGCACACAAGCACCTCTGCCAGCTGCCCAGAGAAAAATGTGCAAACCCAGAAATTTTATTAGTCACTGGGCTGGAATAAAATACATTATCACACTGCTATAGCTGAAGAATTCTGAGTGTTTATGCACAAGAAATGTTTTCAAAATCACATTCAGCTGTGGTTGATAGGATTTCCCAAATCGTCATAAACATAGTTTAGAAATGATTGTCATAGCTGCGCACACTGACATATGTTTCCAAACTGACAGACCTGTACATGTCTAGACAATGTGTATGGGATTCCAGTGCAAGGTAGGTGTCTGTAATTTGGACGTCTGTAACAGGAAACTTGGGTTTAAATGGAGTTAGGATCTTTGTGCCAAAGCCAACAAGTCATAGGGAAGGAGTTACCTATCTGGCTTCATAAATAGTAGATTATAAAACCTTGGATAATTATTCAAACACTGCCACCTTGACAAAAAAACAAGACAAAGGTTTGATGAAAAGGTTACAAGTTAGGCAATTAATTTTACCTTCCTGCTTTTTTGCTGTGCTTGGTCAATTATTTTTTTTACTTCATTGGCATATGCTGTGCCTGGATCCTTATGGTCTTCTCTATATAGCCCTCGGTATGTGTCAGGAAGTGGGGCCTGTCCACAGAAAGTATAAATTGCTATTTAAGCCACCTGTTTTTAGGTGAATTAGAAAACAACTGAAAAAGGGTGATAACTCTTTCGCATACCACATGGACCCATTCCTTTTGGCCTTCTAGATTTCTGAATTTATAGGGACTTATGTCGATCAAGGATGTCAGATGTCCATGATAAGCACTTAAAATAAAAAATAATGATCACTCATTCCCCTTTTAGTATAAAGCATAGTGAGCATTTTAAAGGCTTTACATCGTAATACCACATTATTAAAAATGTTTTATATACTCACTCATCAAGAACAATAATGTCTTCATGCTTCGTATACTGCCGTGCCAATCTCAGGGCAAGATCATTGGCTTCTGATCTACAATTGAAAATTCTGCAGCTCTCTCACTGTGCATATGCAGCCAAGAGGTGACCTCTCTGGATTTACTATTTTGCATCTAGTCTACAGAACTAAGCAATCATATTTCAGATGTACAAATCGTACAACAAAATACACAGATAAGGAAATACACGGGGAACATTGCAGTTTTGGCCCAGGTGATTTATACAGTTTGTGAACTGTTTCCCAAAATTACAGAAAAAGGTTTATTCATTCTGCCTAGAGAAAAGGATCCGAAGTTCTAATAAATATCAGCCATTTAATTTATTCACACCAAACTGTGGGGGGGGGGGAGACACTGATTTCCCTCAATGAACAGAGGGAGGAGTGTTTGAGGAAAGGGAAGACACGGCCAGTTACCAAGTATTTTGCCAACATGCTGTGAAAGATAATGTCTGCAGAATCCAATTTATTTCCAATAAATAACTTCTGGTTTGATTATTTAAGGCTAGCTTGGTGTAGTGGTTAGAGTGCCAGACTGGTTCTTGAGTGATCTGGTTCTAGACTCCACTTGGCCTTAAGCTCAGTGGGTGACTTTAGGCCAGTTACTGTCAGCCCAGGCTACTTTACAGGGTTCTTGGAAGGTCAAAAATGAAAGGAAGATTATGTAATTTGTTTTGGGTTCCTCCCAAGAGAGAGAGAAGTGGGAACTTTTTCTTGCTAATTACTTCCAAGTAAGTGGGCACAAAATTGCACCTTAAGGGTAGATGCAGCTTGAGATACAGGATAATGAAGAAGTCGGTGTACTACTGACACATCACAAACTTACCCTGAATTCACAAAATAGAAAATACATAACTTCTCAGGCAGTGTTTTAGAAAGTCTTTGTGCATAATCCACCAAATTGTCGTGCAGATACCGAGTATTCGTATTTAACATGAGATTTTGTTGATGAGCTGCTCTGACCACTTCAGGGTGGCAGTGTCCCACTGAGAAATAGGGAACATGCTTAGTAAGAGAATGTCCATTTCAGTGTCCATTCAAGATTTTTAATCAGACAAATATACTTTTCCTGACCCCTTTATAATACAGCCCAGAATTATGGGAGCAGGATTGTGTCACTTTTTGTTGTAAGCTGCTTGGTTTTCATCAGGGGTAAAGGACTGCTGGCCTGCTAGTTCTTGGACTAATGTTCCCTATCTCATGTTTCATCTTGAGTCATTTGGTCTGTGGGCTGATGGGGCTTGGAGTCCAACAATGAGTTCTCCATCACTGGTTGATGTGCTCAGTTGCAAACGTGCAGAGATAATATAGTTGTGGCCCATCACTTCATGTCAAGGCACTCGGGCAGCCTTCCCTCACTTAGTGTCCCCCAAATGCATTGGACTGCAACTCCCACC